>NC_050198.1:55769098-56088004 GCF_004126475.2 Phyllostomus discolor | reverse complement strand
CATTTCTTGGTATATAGGTGTTCATAGTAATTTCTTACAATCCTTTGTATTTCTGTGGTATCGGTAGTAATTTCTCCTCTTCAGTTTCTGATTTTATGTATTTGGGTCCTCTCTCTTTTTTTCTTGATGAGTCTGCTTAAAGCTTGTCAATTTTGTTTATCTTCTCAAAGAGTGAACTCCTGGATTTATTGGTCCTTTGAATTGTTCCTTTAGTCTCTATGTTATTTAATTTTGCTCTGAAGTTGATTATTTCCTTCTTTCTACTCACTCTGGGCTCTGTTTGTTGTTGTTCCTTTAGTTCTTGTAGATGTAGGGTTACATTGTTTATGTGAAGTATTTCTATCTTTTTTAGATAAGCCTGTGTTGCTATGAAGTTTCCTCTCAGGACCGCCTTCACTGTGTCCCATAGATTTTGGGCTGTTGTGTGTTTATTTTTTCGGTTTTTTTTTTTTTTCCCCAGAAACCTTTTGATTTCTTACTTGGTCTCTTCATTAACCTTTAATTATTTAATAGCATGTTGTTGAGTCTCCATGTATTTAAATATTTTTGAATTTTTTTCCTTGAGGTTGATTTCTAGCTCCAAGCCACTATAATACATGAAAATGCTTGATATAATTTAAATTTTCTTGAATTTTTTGAGCCTTCTTTTGTGTCTTTGCTTCTTTGGGGTGAAAAGTTATATATATATATATATATATATATATATATATATATATTAATTCCACTTGATGTGGAGTGTTGTTCAATGCCACAAAAATCCTTGTGATTCTTTGTGTGGAAGATCTACCTATTGTTGACAATGCGGTGTAAAAATCATCTAAGATGAATGTGTTGTTGTTGATATCTTTCTTTAAGTCCTGCAAATTTTTTCTTATATACTTTTGTGATCCTATTTGGGCTACATATATGTTTACAAGGGTTACACCTTCTTGATGGATTAATCTCTTTAGTCTTATGAAGTGCCTCCTTGTTTCTTTTCATGGCCTTTATTTTGAAATCTATTTTGTCTGATATAAGTATTGCTACCCCAGTTCTGTTTTCATGTACGTTTGCTCAGAATATTTTTTCCATTCCTTCACTTTCAGGTTGTGTAGATCTTCTGAGGTGGGTCTCTTGTAGACAACACATATGCAGGTCATGTTTTCTTATCCATTCAGATCTATGTCTTTTGACATAGCATATGGGACAATTAATCCATTTAGTTTAGTGTTATTATTGATAAGTATTTATTTGTTGCCATTTTTCTCCCATTGTATCTGTGTTCCTCTCTCTCTCATTCTTTTTTAATTTTTTTGACCTTCTTAAAACAGTCCCTTTAGCATCACTTGCAATGCTGGTTTGGTGGAGGTGCATTCTTTTCCCCTCTTTTGTTTGGGGAATTCCTTATTTTACCTTCCATTTTAAATGATGAACCTTGCTGGGTACAGTCATTTTGGCTGAAGGCCTTTGCTCTTCATTACTGGGAATATTTCTTGCCATTCTCATCTGGCTTAGAGTATTTCTGTTCAGAAATCAGCTGTTATCTTATCAGAGCTCCCTTGTATGTTACTAGCTGTTTCTCTCTTGCTGTCTTGAAGATTCTCTCTTCTGTGTTTAAATTTTGCCATTTTAGTTATGAAGTGTTTTGGAGTGGGCCTCTTTGAATTCACCTTCATTGGAACTCTCTGTGCTTTCTGGACTTGTATGACTTTTTCTCTCATCATGTTAGGGAAATTTTATGTCATAACTTTTTCAAACGGGTTTTCTATCCCTTGCTCCTCTTCTCCTTCTGGCTTCCCTATGATATGGATATTATTATGTTTCATGTTGTCCTGCTGCTCCCTTAAACCTTCTTCACTCTTTTTGAGTCTCTTCATATATTGCTTTGTCTCAGTGTTTTTCTCTACCTTGTCCTGCAGCTCACTGATTCAATCCTCTGCTTCATCTAGTGTGCTTTTAATTCCTTCTACTGTGTTCTTCATTTCAGATATTGTATACTTATTTCCTCCTGGGTCTTATTAATAGTTTCTATGTCTTTTTTTTTATGCTGGTGTAGCTCACAATATGTTACTTGTAGCTTCCTTGTAATTCCTTGTAGTTCTCAACGAGCTCCTTGGACATCCTTATAATCATTATTCTGAGCTCAATATCTGATAGTTTGCTTGCCTCAATTTCTTTTAGCAGTCTTTCTGGGGATTCCTCCTTTTGTTTTGATTGGGGGTTGTTTCTTTGTCTCCCTATTTTAGGTGACTCTTCTTGTTTGTTTCTTTATATTAGATTTATCTGCTTTGACTCCCCATCTTCATAGTATGATCATCTGTAGCAGGATATCTGTGGGACTCAGTGGTGCAATCTCCTTGGTCACGTAAGCTTGATGCTCTTGTGCTACCCTTTATGCCCTTTATGTGGGCTCTCTGGTTGTGATTTCGGTTTTGGTTGTGGTTGGGTCATTCTATGGTGTGTCCTTCACTCCAGCTGGCTGACTGAGAGTCACACTGCCCACCATGTCTTGTATGTTATTGTACAGGTGCTGTCAGAACAGAACCAAATAGCCCAGGAAACAAACCTACACCCACAAAAATAACCCCCTACCCACAACCACACTATCAATAGTAATTGAACCAATAGTAAAAAGGTGTAAAGAGATTAAGACTACTACAAGAAAGCAAAAAGAATATGAGATGACTAACTGAAATAAAAATGATTTTGAGAGGCTAGAGGGAGGAGAAATAAGAGTGGAGTATATAAACAAGGTGAAGAGAGAGAAAATAGAATTTACATCATAAATAAAAAAGAGATGGAAAAATGTAGAATGGAATAAGAGAAGGGTAGCCATATAGTATTAGCTTTAAACAAAAAAAAAAATTAAATACAGTGAAAAAATAGGAACCAAGGTGGAGAAAAAGATCCACCAAAGCAACATCAAAAACAAATGAGCAAAGATTAGTATAAGTTGGATGGGAATAAGATGGAAAAAATAAAGAAAGAAAAGCTTAAGAGATGTCTAGAGGAAAGAGAAGTGATTTTTGAGAGGCTAGAGTGAGAAGGAATACTATGACTGAGGTATGAAAATCAGGGTAACACAGGGAAAAATTGAAATTGAAAACAAAAATATTGAAAGGGCAGGAGGAAGGGAAAATTGAGTAGGAGAGGGGAATGGTAAAATTTGAGATTTGAAAAGACAAAAATAATGAAGATCTAGAAATAAAATTGAAGAAATGCAATAACAACCACTGTATCCAGAACCAACAAGCAAAGTTTGATAAAGGTGGAGAGAAAATAAGGGTATTTAAGAACAGGAAAAAGAATGTGAGATGACTAATGACAAGAAAAATGTTTTGGAGTGGAGAGAGATAGTAAGATTTGAGAATAGAAACAAGTTGTAGCTAGAGAGAAAATAAAATTTAAAACAAAAATAAGAAGAGGGAAGAAGGTAAAATGGAGTAAGGGAGGAGCAAAATATGAGGTTTGAAATAAACTATAATATAAATGCTAGTGAATTAATAGGCACAAAATTGAAGGAAAAGTAATGAATGTTAACAATGTATGCAGGACAGAAAATAACCCAAATCATGAAGGGGACTGCGGTGAAATTCTTCTCAGAGGAATCCAGTGTTTCCCACTGTCTTCTCTTTCTGGATCTGCCTCTGATGATATCAGATGGTGTCCCAGTCTGGCCATAGGCAGCCTGTTTGAGGCTATAAGTGATCCACAGTCTGTGACTGTCTCCTCCAAATTTGGCTGGATCCCACTGTTCTGCCCCGCTGGGTTTCCATCAGCCCTGGGTCCAGGATTGGTTTCTTTAATGACCCAAGAGGACTGCCAGTACCTTGTACACCTGCCTCTACACCGGGACTCTGGTGAGATCAGGTGGGTGGGAATCCTGGGTCATCCATGAGGGGCACTATTCAGTCCTTAGAGAGGATGATGGGAGTGTTTCTCTGTCTTCTTGCCGCATGCCTGGCTATGTCCCAGATTCTTTGCAATAATGTATGGCTTTTGGTGAATTTGCTGACCATTTCCTGCAAGGGGCCAATCTGTGTAAAAGAGGCAGCTCTTTCCTGCTTGATGCAGGCAGCAGCTCTGACTGGACACTGAGTCTGGGTGAGGCCCTGAACCCCCCTTGTTGCACTTGTATCTATTCTCTCTGTTTTACTGGATTTAGTGGATCAGAGCTCGGGGATCAGTGTAGTTTGTAGTGTCTGGTTAAGGGCCCTTTCAGAACTTTTTCTTATTTCCCCTGGGGCAATATGCCCAGCAGGAGGTTCCTGAACCTGGCCTCACTGATCTGCAGAGCCTATCCTGCAGGTGGGGGTTGGGCTCTCCTGTCTGGGAGGGAAGCTGGCTGGCTACAGCAAATCTCAAGCATTCAACTTTTGGCCGTCCAGCCCCCAGTTTGCTGCTCTCTTGCATGAGGATCAGGCCTAAATTCTCCACTCTGAACAGCCCCCTTCTTATCAGTGAGACTCACAGACACTTTAATGTGACTCTATCCCTCTGAGTTCTCTGTTTGCAGAGCTGCTACATCCAAATGCATGAGCATGGGAGCGTGGGGGCCCTACCAAGTCTTGGGTCTTGCTGTTTCTCCTCTTTTAAAAGGGCAATTAGAACAATCAGAAATAGGATGGTGGTGCCATTTGGTGATGAGGGAAAGATGAGAAAAAAGATGGGCTGGGGGAAGTAAATATTCAAGTCTTCTATTTTTAATATATTTCACTTGAGATGGATTTAGACATTCAGGAGCCCTGTTAGGGAGTCAGTTGGATATAGGAATCTGGAGATCAATAGAAAAGTCTGAATTGGAAGTCAACAGTAGATTTAGTTGTCATAAGTCTATAGATAGTAAAGTCATTAAACTAGATGGGAGCTTTAAGAGAGATAGTAAAATCAGGAGAAAAAAACAGATGAGGGAGGGAACCCCAGGATGCTATAACATTGAAAGAATCAGGGAAGAAGCCATAAAGGAGATTAAGAATTCATCTCTGAAGTAGGAAGAAAAGCAAAACTAAGGTGGTACAGAATTTGAGAAGATAATGTTTTAAGAAAAAAAAAAGTGGTAAATGGAATTGCATGTAGCCAAACAGTTGAGATATATGAGGACAGAGAAATTACCATTGCTTTGGCAAGGTGGGGGTGAGGGGCTGTTACTGAAGACTTTGTGAAGAGCAGTGTCTTATTGAAGCAGATTTAGAAGTGGAGACAATGACCATAGAGAGCTTCAAGAAATTTGTCTATGAAGAATAGAGAAATGAAGCAATAGCTTGATGGGAATGTAAGGTAATGAAGTTTTTTTTTTTTTTAATAAATGGGACATTCTAGAACATGTTTATATGCTGATGGAAATGACAGGTTGCTGGTGCAGTGAGTAAAACTGCATATGCTTAGTCCTTGAGAAATTAGGGAACTGGAATCCAAAGCACAAATGATGTGGATGGACTTTGATAGGAGAAAGGATACTTTATCCATTAAAATAATAATCTAAAACTTATTGAGCTCTTACTATGTACCAGATAATACTCAAAACACTTTACATGCATCTGCTAAATATTTACAACAATCCTGTGAGGCATATACTATTATTGCCCTCATTCACATTAAAAATGAAAAGAGCCCCCGCCCCAAGGGATAGCAAGTTTAAATAACTTACTCAAGTTTATACAGCTAGTAAATGGTAGTAGAGTCAGGATTTGAACACTGAGAGTATGGCATTAGATCCCATATCTTTAACCACTCATGATGTGTATGGTAAATACAGGAAGGCAGAATGTAGGCACAAGTGTAAATAAATGGTAGATTTGGTGATAAAAAGATGAAGTTCTCATCTGATTGCTTTTATTTTTTCAGTGAAATATGAAGCAAGGTCCTCATCAATATCTATAGATCTGTCCCATTTCTTTTTTTAATTGAATGTATTGGGGTGACATCAGTTAATAAAATTATATAGGTTTCAGTTGTACAATATAACACATCATCTGCATATTGTATTGTGTGTTCACTATCCCAAGTTAAGTCTTTGTCCATCACCATTTATCCTGCTTTATCCTCTCCTACCTTTCCCCACACCCTTTTGCTTTGGTAATCATGATACTCTTGTCTTTATATTAAGGGTTTTTTTCTTAATTCCTTCACATTTTTCACCCAGCCCTGTAATTGTCCTCCAATTTCATAGCTATCAGCCTACTCTATATGAGTCTTTCTATTTTGTTAAGTAAATTCTACATATGAATGAAATCATGAGGTCTGCCCAGAAAAAGTCCAGCTATTGTTAATGAGAATGGTTTGCACAACATCAATGTAACCTAGCAGCCAAGGAGAATGGACTGGAATGCACATGTGTGAACAAGATAACTTCACTGTACTAGTCAGTAGGGCAGTAGATGCCATCGAGAGCATGTGTACTGTGTGGCTGTCACATTCAAAATGACTGAGTGAGTAGAATAATGAATCTGCATCAGATTTTGCATTAAATGCAAACATTCCTCCATGGATACTATTGGGATGATTCAGAAGGTCTCACTTATGCGCAACTGGTGATTGGCAGCTTCATCATGACAATGCACCTGCTTATGCCTCATGTCTTGTGTAGAGTTTTCTTGGCAAACCATCAAATCATCCAGGTGACTCAGCCCCACTACAGCCCAGATTTGGTACCCTATGACTTCTGGCTTTTCCCAAAACAAATCACCTTTGAAAGGGAAGAGCTTTCAGACCACCTATGAAATTTGGGAAAATATGACAGAGCAGATAATGGTGACTGGGAAAACTGTGTGAAGTTCCAAGGTGCCTACTTTGAAGAGGACTGAAGCATCATTGTCCTACATACAATGTTTCTTTTATCTTAATAAATGTCTCTATTTTTCACATCACATGGCTGGATACCTTCTGGACAGACCTTGTATGGCATTTGTCTTTCTCTGACTTATTTTTCTTAGCATAATGCTCTCCAGGTCCACTCATGCAGTCACGAGGTCCTATTCTTTTAATGTGAACATCTTTTATTGTATGGTTGTACCACAATTTAATTAACTAACCAGTCCCTATTGATTTTTCCCCCCAGGCTTTTCCTATGAGAAAGTTGTAATGAATATTCCTATGTATATTTCTTTAAGTATTTCTGTATAATAGATTTCTGGAAGTAGATTTTGCAGATTTTACATTTAAATTTTTAGTAGATACGGCCAAATTGTTCTCCCAAAAGGTTATCTGTATTTATAATCCCATCCAATGTGTCTATTTTCCATACCCTTGGAAACACTTGGTGTTATCAACCTTTATATATGACAACAACTAGTGCCCAGATCTTGGTTTCTAAATACAATTGTTTTCCAATAAAAAGAATGAGTGCTGCACATAGAACGGTTGATTCTAGCATTGGAGTAGAGAAAATTCAAGATGACTCTGAAAGACCTTGTGGTGCCAGAAAATAAGGAAGTAGACAAAAATAAAAACATCAGAATTATACAGAATCTCCTAAAGGTCAAAGGTGGAACCATTTAAGCAACAGAATAATGATGAAATTAAGTTATAAATCATAGAATAAACATATATTAGTCCATGCTGATATAAGTAAATGAGTAAATAAATGGGTAGGTGAGACATCTTCCTTACAGAATTCCAGTTAACATAGGAGAAATGAAAAAAATAGAAAATCACCACTAGGTAAACACCACAGTAGTAACTGTCAGAATCAAGAACCATTAATGAATGCTAAAATTAGTGGGGAAATGTATGATAAGAAACGGAATATTTGAATGGTCCCAATGTATCTTTCTATAGTGAAGAGGTATAGCATATACAACCTTAACCAAGGTTAACATCACCAGTATTAAGACATATAAGCAAGTACCTCCTGATAATACACTAAAAAGGACATCACTTCTGTGGTATTCTTACCAAAAATGCATAACCTCAATCTAATTACAGAAAAACATCAGACTAATCCCAATTTTGGACATTATACAAAATAACAGACCAGTACTCTTCAAAATTGTCAAGGTCATCAAAGACAAAGAGTGAGAACTGTCACAGATAGGAATGGAATAAGGACACATGATATCAAAATGCAATGTGGGATCCCGAATTTGATCTTATAAGGTCAAATAAGATATGATCTGATAAGGCCTTATACGATATCTTATAAGGTCTTATATGATCTGATCATATCTAACTGCTATGCTGTATACTTGAAACAAATACAAATATTGAATGTAAACTGTAGTTAAAAAATTAAAATAATTAAAGAACCCTAGTTTTGGATCATAAAAGGACATTGGTGGGATAAGTAGAAAAATCAAATGACTTCTGTAAAATAGTTACCACTGCATTATCAATATTATTTTCCTGTTTTGATAATTGTACTGTTATGTAGGATGCTAACAGGGGAAATTGGGTGAAGGATATATGGAAACTCTTTTACTATTTTTGTGACTTTTAAGAGTGCTCATGTCCTAATGTATATTACTACTCTGAGCATTTTTTCTTAGCTTATCAGTCATTTACATTTCAGTTTCTATAAATATTCATTTATCTATTTTTAATTGTATTGACTTTAATATATTAAGAAAATTGTATACCTTTTATGTTAATAAAATAATCTCACATGTACCAAATTATTTTCCTGCTTCTGTTGATATTTTTAATGGTAGGAATTTGTATGTGTATGTGTATATAGGATAATTTTAACTGACAATTTCTGCTGACCTATGGGGCAGAAAATAAGGAAGGATAGCCAAGTGGCTTTGTCTTCAACAAAAATCAAAAGACCAAAGAATAGAAACTATTTATAGAAACGATTTTGAGAAACTTTTTCTTTCCTCCATTAAAAATTACATTTATTTGAAAATTCACATACAGTAAAATTAATCATTTTTGTTGTACAATTACAGAAGTTTTGACAAATGCATACACTCAGGCAAGTATAATCAAAATACAGAAAATCGTTATTAAAGCAAATTCCTGTGCTACCATTTTGTCATCAGAATGGCATTTTTAACTCAAAACCCACTGATTTGTTCTATTCCGATAGTTTTCTTTTTCAACATATCACGTATGTTGAATCAAACTGGAAGTAGCATTTTGAGCTTGCCTTCTCTTAGCAAAATGCATTTCAGATTTAGTCAAGTTGTTGCACGTGTCATTGTTCATCATAGTTTTTATTGCTGAGTAGAATTCCATGAATATACTACAGTTTATCTATGCACCAGTTGAAGGTCATCATTCATTTTAATTTTCCTCTATTATTGGTGGTTGTAGGTCTAGAAAAGGGCAGAGGTAAAGTTTTCCACTCCACAGGAAGAAATTCCTTCTGAGAAGTCTAGGTTAGAAGTATGCCCCTGGGTAACATGTGCAAGAGGTTATAACGGGATAACTTCTTGTCCCTTAAACTATATTCAAAATTGGAGACTTAATCCCAAGTGAGCAGTATATCAAAAGAATGAGTTTGTCCTGAGTATAGTTAGGTGATATCCTCAGAGCAGGTCTGCCTTATACATGGTCTGGGAGTTGTCACTAGCAGAGTATTTTAAAAAAAAACTTTTTTAAAGAAAATGCTGAATGAACAAAGAATAGAAAAAACATCAAACTATGCGACTTTAAAAATTTCTGCCCATTTGATCCCAACTCTAAAATGTTTACAATTTGGTATGTATATTACCTAGATTTTTCCTATATTTAGAAATATATACATATACTATATATATACAGAAATGTTTCTGTTTACAAAAAAATGTATTGATATTACACAGTTGACCTTTGAACAATGAGGGAGTTAGGGGCACCGACATCCCACGTTTGGAAATCCACATATAACTTTTCAAACACCAAAACCTTAGTTGCCCCTTGATATCCATGAAGGGCTGGTTCCAGCACCTCCTGCAAATACTAAAATCCATAGATGCTCAATAAAATAAAATAAAATCCGTGGATGTTCAAGTCCTGTACATAAAACAGTATAGATCAATACATAGTCAGCCCTGTTTCCATGGAGTCCCGACCATAGATCAAAATATTACAGGTATTTATTGAAAAAAAATCCATGTATAAATGGACCTGCATAGTTGAAACCCATGTTGTTTAAGGAACAACTGTACATATTACTTGCTTTTTAACTTAATATAAAATCCTGGACACCAAACAGTTCAGAATGTATTCATACATATGTCCCATTATTTTAATGGCTGTGCACTGAATGGATGTTCCATTATTTATTCATCCATTCTGCTACTGATGGACATTTGGGTTGTATTCAATTTTTTATGACTTTGAGATATAACTCACACACTATAAAATTTACTCATTAAAGTTGATTGTAGAAAATCAAAGTTGTACAATCATGACCACAATCAATTTTAGAACATTTTCCTCAACTTCTAAAGAAATCTCATACTCTTCAGGTATCACCCTTAGTCCTAAGCAATCACTACTCTACTTTCTCTGTATTGGCCAATCCTAAATACTTCATATGAATGGAATCATAAAATATATAGTCTTTTGTGGCTGTTATTTCATCTATCATATTTTCTACACATTGTAGCATCTATCAGAAGTGTTCCCTCCTCTTACTTTTTGGAAGAGTTTGTGAGGAGTGTACTAATTCTTTAATGTTTACTAGAATTCATGTGAGATGCCATTTGAGCCTTGGCTTTTCTTTGTGGGTATTGAAAAAAAATTACTAATTAACATCTTGTTACAGGTCTTTTCAGATTTTTTCATTGGTTTCAGTAGTTTGTGTATATTTCGTGGCATACAATTATCTATAGTGTTCCTTCAAATCCTTTTTATTTCTATAACGTTGGTAGTAACATCCCCTCTTCATTTCTGAGTCTAGTAATTTGGGTTTCCATTTTTTCCTGGTCAGTCTAGCAAAAGGTATATCACTTTTGTTGAGATTTTTATAGACCCAATTTTGGTTTCATTGACATTGCTGTTTTGCAATCTCCACATCATTTATTATTTTTTTTCTTTCTTCTGTGTGCTCTAGGTTTAGTTTGCCCTTTTTCCAGTATCTTAAGGTATAAAGTGAGGTTACCAATATGTGGTCTTTTTAACAACATGAGCATTTGTACTTACAATTTTCTAAGTATTGCTTTAGGAGCATCCCATAAGTCTTGGTATGTTGTCTTCATTTTCATTCACCTAAAGAGATTTCCTTATTTCCCTTATGATATCTCCTTTAACTAATTGGTCATTTAAAAGTGTGTTTAATTCACACTTGTGAGTTTTCCAACTTTCTGTTATTGATTTCTAGTTTTACTCCATGTAATCAAAGAACAGTTTGAATGATTTCAGTTCACTTAAATTTCAGGTTTGTGCTATGGTATATCCTGAAGATATTTCATGTGCAGTAAAGAAGAATGTGTATTCTGCTCTTGTTGTGTGGAGTGTTCTATAGATCTCTTTAAGGTCTACATGATTTATAGCATTTTTTGAGTCCTTTAATTCATTGTTGTTTTCTGTCTAGTTATCCCATTATTGAAAATACAATATTAAATTCCCCAACTCTTATTGTAGACTTGAATATTTCCCCCTTTATTCAGTTCATGTATTTTGTATTCATGATTGAATACTTACAGGCTTGAATATTTCCCCCTTTATTCATGATTCATGTATTTTGGTGCTTTGTTGTTAAGAGCATATATATTTACAATTTTTTTAAATCTTTCTGATGTATTGAATCTTTTATCATTGCAATATGTCACTCTCTATCTCTAGTAACAGTCTTTGTTTTAAAATCATTTTGTCTGATATTATTAGTATGGCCACTCCAGCTTTCCTATAGCTGCCATTTGCCTGATATTTTTTCTACCTTTTTACCTTTAATCTGTTTGCATCTTTAAAATATGACTCATAAATAGCATAGAGGTAAATCCTATTTCCCCCCACAATCTCTGGGGGGAATCTCTGCCTTTTGATTGCATTGTTTAATCCATGCATATTTATTGTTATTCATGTAGGTGTATTTAGGACTGCCAATTTACTGTTTTTATTTTTTTTAATTGTATTTATTTTCAGACCAGAGGGGGAGGGAGGGAGAAAGAGAGGGAGAGAAACACCAACGTGTGGTCACCTATGTAAGCCCCCTACTGGGGACCTGGCCCACAACCCAGGCATATGCCCTGGTTGGGAATTGAACCAGCAACCCTTTAGTTTGCAGGCCAGCACTCAATCTACTAAGCCACACCAGCCAGGGCTGTTTGTTTTCTGTATGTCTCAAGTTTTTCTTGTTTTTGTTTGTCCATTCCTCTTTTTGTATGGTTTTACACTGATATTTTCCTACTGGGACACTTAAATCCGTTTAATAATATTTTCACTATTTTCAGTTATTTCTTAGTTGTTGCTCTAAGGGTTTACCATGCACATCTTAACCAAATTGACTTCAAATATATCATAATCCCAATGAGATATTAAAACCTTATTCTTATATAAACCTATTCATTTTTCTACTTCTTTATGATACTGTTATAGATAATATTTCTGTTATAAATCCAACAATACATTGTAATACTTGAACATAATTTTGTCTTTTAAAGAAGGTGAGAGAAAAGTATATATTTATAGCTTTTTAATAACTTTATTTCCCATTTTTTGTTTTCTTCATTTATTTCAGCAGATTTGAGTTACCACCTGTAGTCAGTTCTTTAAATTTTGCTTCCACCCACGTCCTTTGTCCTGTTATTGGCAACAGTTTCATATGTTACAGGCCCCAAAGGGCAACTATATACATACTGTTTTATAAAATTGATTTTTAAATCAATTAAAATAAAAGAAAATGCATCTAGATGAAATTTTATAATTACATAATTAACTTTACCCATGCTATATTTTTATATGTATAGATTCAAGTTACTGTCTGAGGTTACTTACTTTCCACCTGAAGAATTTCCTTTAATATTTCCTGTAAATTAGGTGTGCCAGCAACCTATTCTTCCAGTTTTTGATTATGTGGGGATGTCTTTATTTAACCTTCATTTTTGAAAATTACTTTTATTGGATGCAGGATTCTATATTGAGTGTTTTTTTTCCTTGAGCACTTTGAATATGTCATCCCACTGCCATCTCCATTACTTCTGATGAGAAGTCAGCTATTAATCTTATTGGGGTTCCATTGAGAGTAATGGTTCATTTTTTCCATGTTGTTTCCAAACTATCTTTATTTTAGCACCTTTATTATAATGTGTCTGAGGATTTCTCCTTGTTTACTGTTCTTGGGGTTCACTGAAATTCTTGGATGAGTAGATAATGTTTCTCATCAAATTTTGGATGTTTACAGCCATTATTTATTAGAATTTTTTCTGCTTTCTTTCTCTTCTCTTTTTTCTGGTACTCCGGTTACAAGTATGTTGGAGT
Organism: Phyllostomus discolor; assembly: GCF_004126475.2. Classification (NCBI taxonomy): domain Eukaryota; kingdom Metazoa; phylum Chordata; class Mammalia; order Chiroptera; family Phyllostomidae; genus Phyllostomus; species Phyllostomus discolor. Next base: position 56,074,681 of record NC_050198.1, on the reverse strand, counting down.
CCTTAACCCTGAGGAGGTCGTGGCTGATCTGAGAGATACAAACTCTTCTCTTAAATATTGTTACATATACCGGGTGCATAGGTTCAAGGTCATGACTAGCTGCATGCTTGTACGTGACTAATGTTAAACCATAACCTTTAAGCCATCAGTTGGGTTGTAACATGTTTTGAAGGTGTGTTAGGTGCTATGCATCCAAAGCGAGGCGCTTATCAAAACATTTTTGCCAGTGTTGTGAAAAATTATGTATGCCTTGAGCATAGCAATATTGTTTGCAATGACTGTTACAAATGTTTGGCAAAGCCAACTATGAAGATTCTGATTAATGTTACAGACTTTTTTGGTTATATTTTTAGCAATATCCATGTATCCATTATTTGAGAAAGAAAAATTCTTTATGTATTTATATTTCTTTAATTTCTAAATTGTAACTGAAAATAAATTAAAAATTATGTATTTTATTATATAAACATAATAAATGCAAATGTTTGCTTTTAATTTTTTTCACATTTTAGCATATATTAGTAATGAATATATCTCTGCGATACATGAGACATATGCTGTAATTATTTTGACTGTGACTTCCACAGGGTTAATGGTCCTATACTCTGTTCAGTTTTTTCTTCTTTTTTTTTTTCCTGCTCTTTAATCTGGATAATACCATCTCATTGAATTCTCACTACCCAGCAAGGTAAGTAGTATTATTTTCCTCAATTTATAGATGAGAAAACTGAGGTTCAGGTTAAGTGACTTGCCAAGGTTATGGAGTGATAAGTATGGCTGTGAAATTCAAACACAGGTTTGAGTCCAAAGTTTGTACTACCTTCTCTATACCCTATTGTCTTTCTATTCTTCAGCAACTATAAATCAACAACTGGGGTATTTGGGATTGGCTGCCTCTCTTCTAGAGGACTCTTTCCTCCCATCTGCCCTTTAGTATTTTTTGCTAGTATGTTCCTCTTAAATGCATATACCTAATACCTAACATATATTGGATGCTTATCTGATTGTTATTGCTTTGAATTCAATTACTCAGTGGTAGCTAGCTATAACTGACTAGGAGAACATCAATATTTACATCTAGATGCTTTCATTAGAAAAATATATAGCTTTTTGAAACCATTGATAACTTAATGGGAAGTATTCATTAAATATGTGTACTGACTTATGAAACTACTGTTATTGCTGATAGTTCTCATTTAACAGCATTTATTGATGTTTAGACCTGGGGCCATGGTGATTTATTTACTACATAAATACAATTAGGGACAAATGGGTTCTAATAGATAAATATTCCAACATTTAGGTTTTTAGTTTTGTATATAGGAGACAGTCTTAGAAACAATATTATCTCAAGGGACAAGTCTTTAAAACCACAGATAAACTATAAATATTTTGTTAAATCCTTGGAAATAATCCCTTATAATTTATCTCAAAAAATGATACTCTCTATACCATACACTTCAGACTCAGCATCTTGTCTGTCCTATAGAATCTTTGATTATAAAAATGCTTTCTACCAATTCTTTCTAAAAGCTAAAGGGATTATCTTAATTAGATTTTTCTCTTCTTCAATTCCAAACAAACTGCTATCTATATAGAAATCCTAGATCAGAGATTCTGATGCGAGAAATACCTCCTGGGATCACAATGTATATATCTTCTAGCTACCACTAATTTCTGTAGTGCTTTCTGTAGCAGATGATATGAGAGACACAGCCTGGAGATCTGACTGTTCCTTTTTGTTCTTTCCAAATTCTATTACCAATATTTTCCCATGTAGTTTATATCCATTTACTAGATGAAACGCTTGCCATGCCTTCTCCTTATCTAAAAAAAAAGAGAAAAAATCAATTTACACAGGGTTTAATAATTCAATTCCATTACAAGCTTAGTTTATGTGTTTGTTTGTTTATTTATTTGTTTTTGCCTTGGAGCTAAATGTAGGGTATAATGCCATATAACTATTTGATTTTATTATCTTTTCCATAATCTCAAATTTGTATAACTCAGCAAGATTAAACTAATGGCTATGAATAATGACAAGAAAATCTTAAAACAGGTCTTTGAGAGTGCCTCCTAATTTAAAGATATAGGTAAAGAAACAAGAATATAGATAGTGTGCTAAAGAAGGCTAAGCTATAACTACTAATACGCAAGCCTCTACCTTAGATAACAGATTATAGGTATTGTGAGAATAAACTCATTTTCAGAATGGGAAACACAAATAAAAGAGGTTAGTATGGTATTAGGGACATTTTGTTCCTTTTTTTTTTTTATAGGAGAGTGATTGTGGAAGCCTTCACTGAGATAAATGAGTGTAATAATTAATCCCTGTAAGCATGTGAAAACTTGAGATGTGAGAGTACATAGTGTACAGCAGAAGTATTCAACTTATGAGTCTTAGAGCCTTGATGCAGGAAATCAGGAAGGGGCAGAATTATTGCCTGGAGTTTGTAAAATCAAAAGTATACAAGCAATATTTTTAGGCTGAAGCAATTTATGTCACAATTTATATATGTAATACAAATTTTCAAATGTGTATAGCTGCTATTATGATTAGTAAAACAGCTATCCATTTGAAAGTACTGTTTATAAAGCCTTTTTATTATATATAATTTTTTCAATTAAAGGATTATATTAGGTGGGGTTCATGGAAGATTTTTTTAAGTTAAAAAGGATCCTCACACTTAAAAAGGCTAAAAAATACTAGTGTAGATAATCCACAAACCTTCAATAAGATAGCAAAGATGGTATAAGACTGCATGAAAAGAGTGGAGACTTGGAACTGTTCAAGTGTAAATCACTTGCCTGTGCACATAGATTACTAGGCTGTTTATAAGTGATGATAGTTTAGGAATAATGAAAAGTACAGCTCATACCCCACCTCCAGCAAAAAAAGAAAAAAAAAAAGATAGCATGGTTTGTCAGAGAAACCAAAATTCCCATATTATTGTTCATTTTGGATTAGGATACTCAAATCATGTATTAAGATGCAAACAATAGTTATAAGAATATATCATCATCCACTAGTTACAAATTACTAGTGAACTTATTAGCTTGCAGTCTCTTAGTCTTAAAGGAATAGGAAATTAAGCAAGTATAAGTGTTCTGATCAGGATATCAATATACTAATAATATAATTATAACTTGGACTACAAATACTATTGTGAGCAAAGGTAAACTAAAATTTTTAAAGATAAAGTAAATTTTCATAAAGTTAGAAGAAAGTGCCAAGACTGAGGAAACTTGAGGGCAATGGAGTAAGGTGGTCATGCACATACAGTCAATAGTGGAGAGGAAGCATAGAAGTGAGGATAGAGGAACAATGAATTTATATTTTGCTTACTTCTCTTCCCCTATTCCCACGTGCTTGTTTAAGTACACGCTTTTCATGTGTTATAGAGAAATCAAAGGACTGTATCTAAATTAGAGAAGGCATAAGTAGTCTTTAATGCTGATGCTACAACTGAGTAATTATCCAGATAAAGCTACTTACTGGGAAAGGTGATAAAAGCCTGTCCCCTCATTCGTCCAGTCATCATTCTGAATTGAACTGGAGGTCCTTTTTTCTCCTGGAACCGAGCGAACAATGAGACAAGATCTCTTTCAGTCACCCGAGAGCTAAGGTTCTTCAGGTATAACACCTAATATAAACAGAAGATCAACAGAAATATCACATGAGTGAGGAAAGGCAACTACTTCACTGTGGTTATAATTCATTAGTTTCAGATCAAGATGGTGGATGGAACACATGCATTTACTTTCATTCCCTCCAGAAAACTCTCAAAAACTGGAGGATGTTTTTTTAAGCAAACCTACAAGGTCAGGAAGAACAAGGAAAAGAAGCAATATCTACAGTATTCTGGAAACTGGGAAATATTGGATAAGTATACTCAAGAAAGCTGAATCTTCAACCAGCAATGGGGAAAGCTAGGAACCAATCCAATCTATACCTAAGAATTCTAAAATAGTTAAGAAATTGATAGCTTTAGGCATCTCTGGAAATAGATGTTAGGGGATGGGGTTAAGACAAGGTGGGTAGGTTGAAAGTTATTTAAAAACCAACTAGACCTTAAAATATCCTCCCCTACAATATACTATTGGGTAAAAGGCCACTCCCAATCCTGGTGAATACTGGAGGTTCATTCATTTTCTGAATATAAGGAGTGACAGACACAGTTGAAGGTGTAAATACTGTTTCTGAAAGCAAGAAAATGAAGATAAATAATATATACTGAATGCTGAGGATACCCCAGACAGTCCCCCTTTTGGCTTCTACAGTGCTGGTAGTACCCTCCCAAACCAGACTTTCTAAGTGTCTTCCCTGAAGAATTGAATTAGCCCCAAGAGGAAAGATCTAAAAATTCTAATTTTGGATGGGGGATTTTGCCAACAAATGGACCAGCCAGATAACTTTAAAGTGTAGCTCAAAATCAACAAGGGCCACTCATGTACTCAAAGCTTCCAATTTGATTTTGGTCCCTACTCATAAATACAAGCATGATTCTCAGGCATCTGAGGAAAGTCTCTAATGTGAAATGGAACAAAACAAAACAAAACAAAACAAAGCAAAAAACAGAAATGAAAGCAAGCAGGAAAACCAGAGAACATCCAAAGAAAAAATAACCTTCAAAAAAATAAAATAGAGCTCTTTAATGTGATTGAACTTAATCTCTTATTGCCTTAAAATAGATTATTATAACTAAGTAATGTGTTATAATTTTAAGTAAGGTTGATTGTAACCATAAAGAAAATACCTATAGAAGACACAAAAAAGAAAATGAGGGAGAAAAAAGCATATCACTACAACAAAAAAAATCAATGAAATACAAAAGTAGGCACTAAGAAAAAGAGGAATAAAAGAGTTACAAGACAGAAAACTAATAAATGGCAATATTAAGTCCTTCCCTATCAATAATCACTTTACATGTAAATGGATTAAACTCCCAAAGACACACAGTAGCCAAATGAATAAAAAATAAGATCCGATGTATGCTGTCTACATGAAACTCATTTTAGATTTAAGGCCATGCATAGGCTGAAAATGAAGAATAGAAAAAAAATCCACACACATGGTAACCAAAAGAGAGCACGGGTATCAGACTAAATAGACTTTAAGTCAAAACTTTCACAAGAGACAAGGAAGGACATTATATAATGACAAAAGGGTCAATTCACCAGGAGGATATGACAACTACAAATATATATGCAGCCAACATCAGAACACTGAAATATATAAAGCAAATGCTGAGAGAATCGAAGGGGGAAAATAGCAACACTACAATATCAGAAGATTATAAAACCTTGCTTCCAATAGAAGAAGGAAAGCTAGAAAATTCACAAATATGTGAAAATTTAAAAAATACTATTAATTTTTTTTATTTGTGTTCAAGTATAGTTGTTTCCATTTCATACCCCCCACTCCTCCCACCACAGCCATCCCCACCTCTCACCCTCAATCCTACCCTACTTTGGCTTTGTCCATGTTTTCTTTATACATGTTCCTTGACAACCCACTCTTGATCAACTAGTGGGTCAAATAAATTAAAAGAGAAATCAGAAAATACCTTGAGACAAACAAAAATGAAACCATAACATAACAAAATTTATGGGATGCAGCAAGAGCAGTACTAAAGAGGTTTATAGTAATAGATACCTACATTAAAAAAGGAAGAAAAACCTCAAATAAAGAACTTACCTTTACACCTTAAGAAATTAGAGAAAGAACCAAGCCCAAAGTTAGCAGGAAGAAAAATAATAAAGATTACAGCAGAAATAATCAAAACACAGATTACAAAAATAATTTTTAAAAATCAACTAAGTAGCCCTGGCTGGCGTAGCTCAGTGGATTGAGCGCGGGCTGGGAACCAAAGTGTCCCAGGTTCGATTCCCAGCCAGGGTACATTCCTGGGTTGCAGGCCATAACCCCCAGCAACCGCACATTGATGTCTGTCTGTCTGTCTGTCTCTCTCTCTCTCTCTCTCCCCCCCTTCCTTCCCTCCCTAAAAATAAATAAATAAAATCTTAAAAAAAAAACCAACTAAGTTAAAAGCTATTTTTAAAAGATCAACAAACTTGACTACCTTTGAATTGACTAAGAATGAAAAAGACAAATAAAATCAGAAACGAAAGAGGACACATTAAAATTAGTGCCACAGAAATAAAAAGGATAAAAGGCTACTATGAACAATTCTGTGCCAACAAAGTGGTTAATCTGGAAAATAATAATAAATTCCTAGAAACACACAATCTACACTAAGACTAAATTATGTGGAAATAGACAATCTGAACAGATTTATAACTAGTAATGTGATTAAATCAGTAATAAAAAAAACATCCCATGAAGAAAGCATCAGAACCAGATAGCTTCCTGGGTGAATTCTATCAAACATTTAAAGAAGAATTAAAGCCAATCCTTCTCAAACTCTTCCAAAATATTGAATAGGAGGGAACACTTCCAAAGTAGTTTTATGAAGCCAGCACTACCCTCATAGCAAAAGAAAAAAAAAAAGACTTTACAAGAAAACCACAGGACAATATACCAGCTTACTAAAGATGCAAAAATCCTCAACAAAAAACAAGTAAGCTGAATTCAAAAGCAGGTTAAAAGGGCTTTACACCATGACCAAATGGTATTTATCCCTGGGACATAAGGATAGCTCACCATATGAAAATCAATAATTGTGAAACATCACATTTACAGGATGAATAATTAAAATCACATGAACATATCAATTGAAGCAGCAAAAGCATTGACAAAATCCAACACCCTTTCATGATAAAAATGCTCAATAAACTAGGAATAGGAAGAATTTACCTCAATATATTAAAGGCCATATAGTAAAAGTCCACAGCTAACCTCACACTCAACAGTTAAAAGCTGAAAACTGTTACTCTAAGATTAGGAACAAGGTAAGGATGCCCACTTTCTCACTTCTACTCAACATAGTAATACAAATCCCAGTGAAAAGAATTAAATAAAAGGTATCCCAATTGGAAAGAAACAAGTATAATTATCCCTGTATATGAAATGATCCTACATGCAGAAAGAAAACCCTAAAGACTTCACAATAAAACTGTTAAAAGTAATTAACAAATTCAGTAAAGTTGCAGGATACAAAATCAACATACAAAAATGACTAGAATTTCTTTAACAATAACCTGTCTACTAAAGAAATAAAAAATTCCATTTACATTAGCATAAAGTGCATAATATACTTAGAAATAAAGATTTATGCACAGAAAACTATAAAACACTGATAAAAAAAGATTGGAAAAGACATGAATAGATGAAAAGATATTCCATACTAATATTGTCAAGATGTCCAAACTACCAAAAGCTATCTACAGATTTAATGCAATTCTTATTAAAATCCCAACAGCAATTTGGGACCAACGCAAAAAATGTCCTAAAGTTCATCTGAAATCACAAGAGACCTCAAGTAGCATTGTAGAAGAAGAACAAATTAGGAGTCATCATGTTTCCTGATTTCAAACTACAGTTAACAAAATAGTACAGTACTGGCATAAAAAAGACACACTGAACAGTGGAACAGAATAAAGGGCCCAGACATAAACCACACATTTATGAACTGATTTTCAACAAGGGGGGGCAAGAATACACAATGGAGAAATGATAGTCTGTTCAATAACTGTGTTGGGAACACTGGATAGCCAGTGTAAAAAAAAATGAAATTGGATACTTACTTTACACCATACCCCCACACAAGAAAAACAACTCAAAATACATTAAAGACTTAAAAATAAGACCTGAAACTCTAAAACTCCAGGAATAAAACAAAAGGAAAAGCTTTTTGGCACTGGCAATGATTTCCTGAATATGACATTAAAAGCATAAGCAAGGAGATCCAAGATGGAGGCAGAGTAGGTAGAAGCTGCACTAACCTCCCACCAGGATCAAACTGGAATTACAAGTGAATTAAAGAAAAATCATCCTGAATAACCAGTGAAGACTAACTGGAGGGAAGCCTTCTGGTTACTTATAGAAGAAACCATTTCACCACAATGAGACTGGTAGGGAGTGCAGAGAAGTGCAAGAGGGCTTAGCTGGGCTCCCACAGGCAGCAGCTCATGTACCGGAGGGATGTTTCAGTGGCTAGGGGATCCCTCAGAGAAGTGCGGGCTTTAAATTCAAGCTAGGCTCCCCAGACCACAGCAACAGAGCAGGGAAAAGGACCCAAATAACATCTGGCTATAAAAAGCAGTGGGGTTTCTGTCCTCCTGGGGGAGATGACTGGTCAGAGAGCCTCTTAAAGGGCCAATGCACAAAATTGCCTTTGTAGCCACTTACCCTGGGCTCCAGCAGGGAGAGGGCAGAGTGGACTAGAGTGTGTGAAGAGAGCCTGGGTTGGTGGCTCTGGGGAGAGCTAAAGGGACTGCCAACAGGATCCCTGTGCTGAGTCATTCCCCATACTGCAGAAGCCATCTTTCTCAGGTACTGCACTCACCTCCAAGTGGTATCAGCCTGAGGGGAAGCAATAGCCCCACCTGCAGTAATCCCACTTTCCCCACCCTGTGGAGTTTAAACTGACTGCAGAAGAGTATAGATGGAGGCAATTTCAGTGTTTAAGCTTAAAAACTGCAGGTGAAGGTGGATCTCTGGGATCTTTGAGACTTCAGCTGATCCTCTTCAGACTGGTGCTGGTAAAGGCTGGCATTGGAGAGCAGCTTGGTTCTTTCTGCACACAAACCGGCCCAACAGAGGGAACCACAAGCTATGGATCACTGTTAGCTCCAACAATGACCAGTCACAGGTAGTGTCTGGCATTGGTCTGCATCAGTCTTTGCTGATCTACTTAATACACAGAAACAAACACAAAAAAGCAGCCAAAATGGGAAGACAAAGAAATAGGCACCAAATGAAGAACAAGAGACTTCTTCAGAAAAAGAGCTAAATGAAATAGAGGCAAGTGATTTACCAGACAGTTTACAGTAATGATTATAAGGATACTCAATGGCATGAAAAAAGATACAGAAACAATAAAAAAGGTCCAGTCAGAAACAAAGGATGCAATATCTGAAATAAATAATACACTGGAAGGAATAAATAGTACATTAGATGAAGCTAAGGACCAAATCAGCAAGTTGTAAGACAAGACAGAAAGAAACAAGCAAGCCAAGCAGCAAAAAAAGAATTAAAAAAAAATGAGGACAGCTTAGGAAACCTTTGGGACAACATGAAGCATAACAACATCCACATCATGGGAATACCTGAAGAAAAAGAGTGAGCAAGGGATCGAGAACCTATGTGAAGAAATAATGACTGAAAACTTCCCTAACATGGTGAAGGAAAAAGACACACAAATCCAAGAAACATAGAGAGTTCCAAGCAAGATGGACCCAAAGAGGCCCATATAAAGACATCATTAAAATGAAAGTTAAAAAAGGAGAGAATCTTAAAAGCCACAAGGGAAAAGCAGTTAGTTAATTTACAAGGAACCTCCAATTAGGCTAACATCCAATTACTCAACAGAAACATTTCAGGCCAGAGGGGAGTGGCATGAAATATTCAAGGTGATAAAAAGCTAGGACCTACAACCAAGTATAGTTTTCCCAGCAAAGGTATCATTTAAAATTGAAGAAGACAGCCCTGGCTGGTGGTGCTCAGTGGATTGAGCTCTGGTTACATTCTCAGCCAGGGCACATGCCTGGGTTGTGGGTCTGGTACCCAGTAGAGGGCATGTAAGAGGCAACCACAATTAATGTTTCTCTCCCTCTCCTACTCCTTCCCTTCCCCTCTCTCTCAAAATAAATAAGTAAAATCTTTAAAAAACAATTGAAGAAGAGATAAAGAGCATCCCAGACAAGAAAAAGCTAAAGGAGTTTGTTAATACCAAACTAGTACTGCAACAAATGTTAAAGGGCCTGCTAGAAGAAGCAGAAAGAAGAGGAGGAACAGGAGGAAGAGAAGGGGGAGGAGGAAGAAGAAGGAGGAGGAAGAGGAGGAGGGGGAAAATAGTTAAAATGGTAATAAATATGTATCTAAAAATAATAATTTTAAATGTAAATGGCTTAAATGTACCAATCAAAAGACACAGGGTAGCTGAATGGATAAAAAACAAGAACCATATGTATGCTCCCTGAAGAGACCTATCTAAGGTAGAAAGATACACACTGACTAAATGTAAAGGGATGGAAGAACATATTTCATGCGAATGGAAAGGAAAAAAGCTGGGATAACAATACTTATATGTGCCAAAGTAGACTTTAAAACCTAGGCTATTGTAAGATATAAAGAAGGACACTACATAATGATAAAGGGAACAATCCAACAAGAGGATATAACCCTAGTAAACATTTACATACCCAACATAGGAGTGCCTAAGATGTAATGCAAATCTTGATGGACAAAAAGAAGAGATAGACAGAAATAAAGTCATAGTTGGGGATTTTAACACCCCATTGACTACATTGGATAGATCTTCCAGACAGAAAATCAACAAGGAGACAGTGGCATTAAACAACACACTAGATCAGATAGATTTAATTGATATCTTCAGAGCATTTCATCCCACAGCAGCAGAATATACATACTTCTCAAGTGTACATGGAACGATTTCTAGGATAGACCACATGTTAAGACAGAAAACAAGTCTCAATATTTAAGAGGATAGATAATATATCAAGCATCTTCTCTGACCACAATGCTATCATACTAGAAATCAATCACAAGAAAAAAACTGAAAAAATACACAAAGACATGGGAGCTAAACAACATGTTATTAAACAATGAATGGGTTCAAAATGAGATCAAGAGAGAAATTAAAAGATAACTTGAAACCAATGGAAATGAGAACACAAGAATCCAAAATCTTTGGGACACTGGGAAAGCAATCCTAAGAGGGAAATTCATAGCATTACAGGCCTATCTTAAGACACATGAAAAATCTCAAACACTCTAACTTTACACTTGAAAGAACCTGAAAAAGAACAACATACAAAGCCCAAAGAGAATATAAGGAAGGAAATAAAAATCAGGGCAGAAATAAATGAAATAGAGTCTAAAAAAATACAAAAGATCAATGAAACCAAGAGCATTTTTTAAAAAACATAAACAAGACTGACAAGCTTTAACAAGATTCATCAAGAAAAAAGAGCACTCAAATAAATAAAATGAGCAATGAAAGAGAAGAAATAAAAACTGACAACAAAGAAATACAAAAGATAGTAAAAAACATTATAAACAACTGTATGTCAACAAATTGGACAACTTGTATGAAATGGATAAATTCCTAGAAATATACATTTTAACAAATCAGAGAATCAGAATAGACATATTACATTTAGTGAAACTGAAGGAGTTATCAAAAAATTCCAAAGAAACAAAGTCCCTGGACTAGGTGGCTTCACAGGTGAATTTTACCAAACATTCCAAGAAGAATTAACACCTATCCTTTTCAAACTAATTTTTTTAAAAATTCAAGAGAAGAGAGGACTCCCAAGCTCAATTTACAAGGACAGCATTGTCCTACTTCCAAAAACAGATCAAGACAATACAAAGAAAGAAAATTCACAGTCAATATCCCTGATGAACATAGATCCTAAAATTCTCAACAAAATATTAGCAAACTGAATACAGCAATACATCAAAAAGATCATACACTATGATCATGTGGGGTTTATGCAAGGTTGGTACATTTGCAAATGAATAAATGTAATTCAGAACATAAACAAAATGAAGATAAAAACCACATGATCATATCAAAAGATGCAGAAAAAGCATTTGATACAATCCAGCACATATTTACTATAAAAATTCTCATCAAAGTGGGGATATAAGGAACAAAACTAGACATAAAAAGGGCAAAATATGACACACTCATTACCAGCATTATACTCAACAAGCAAAAACTATAGTTGTTCCCCTTAAGATCAGGAACAAGACAGGGATGTCTACTTTCACCTCTGTCATTCAACATAGTACTAGAAGTCCTAGCCATAGTAATCAGAAAAGAAGAATTAAAAAAAGCCTCCCAAATTGTAATGGAAGAAGTAAAACTATCATTATTTGCAAATGACTTTATACTGTATGTAGAGAACATTAAAAGATCCATCAAGAAACTACTAGAACTGATAAATGAATTTAGTAAAGTATCAGGATACAAAATTAATATCCAGAAATCAGCTGCATTTTTATAGACCAATAGTAAAGAGAAAGGGAAATTAAGAAGACAATCCCACTCAGAATTGCTTAAAGAAGAATAAAATACCTAGGAATAAATCTAACCAAGGATGTAAAAGACCTGCACTCAGAAAATTATAAAACACTGAAGAAAGAAATTGAAGAAGATACAAATAAGTGGAAGCATGTACAATGTTCATGGATAGGAAGAATTAACGTCATTAAAATGCCCATACTATCCAAAGCAATCTATAGATTAAATGCAATTCCTATCAAGATACCAATGACATATTTCACAGAACTAGAACAAATATTTCAAAAATTTATATGGAAGCACAAAAGGCCCTGCATAGCAACAGTGACCCCGAGAAAGGAGAACAAAGTTGGAGGAATCACACTGCTTAATATAAAACTATACTATAAGGTCATAGTAATCAAAACAGCATGGTACTGGCATAAAGGAGACACATGGATCAATGGAACAGAATAGAAAGCCCAGCCCTAGTGAGTGTGGCTCAGTGGGCTGAGTGCTGGCCTGCCAACCTAAGACTCGCCAGTATGATTCCCAGTCAGGGCACATGCCTGGGTTGTGGGCCAGGTTCCCAATTGCAGGTGTCTGAGAGGCAACTACACGTTGATGTTTCTCTCCTTCTCTTCCTCTCTCCCTCCCCTCTCTCTAAAAATAAAATAGAATCTTTAAAAAAAAGAATAGAGAGCCCAGAATAAACCTACACCTTTATAGTAAATTAATATTTGATAAGGAAGCAAGCACATACAATGGTCTAAAGATAGTTCATTCAATAAATGGTGTTGGGAGAAATTGGACAGATATGTGCAGAAAGATGAAATTAGACCAACTTCTTAAGACACACAGAAGAACAGATTCAGAATGGATTAAAGACTTAAATGTTAGACCTGAAATCATAAAAATCATAGAAGAAAACATAAGCAGTAAAATCTTGGCCATTGCTCAGGCAATATTTTATCTGATATATCTCCTCAGGCAAGGGAAACAAAAGAAAAAATAAATAAATGCAAGTACATCAAAATAGTTTTTATACAGCAAAGGAAACCATCAACAAAATAAAAAGACAACCCATGTAATGGAAAAACATATTCACTGATGCATCTGATAAGGGGTTAATGTCCAAAATTTATAAAGAACTCATAAAACTCAACATCAAAAAAACAAAGTATCCAATTAAAATAGGGGGAAGGACCTGAATAGACACTTTTCCAAAGAGGACATGCAGATGGCTTTTCATGCATATGAAAAGATGCTCAACATCACTAATATCAGAAAAATGCAAATTAAAACCACAATGAGATATCACCTCATACCTGTCAGAATGGTTATCATCATCAATAAATCAACAAACAGGTGCTAGTGAGGAAATGGAGAAAGGGGAACCCTTTTTTATTTTATAATTTAATTTTTAAAGATTTTATTTATTTTTTTTAGAGAGAGAGAAAAGGAGCAAGAAAGAGAGGGAGAGAAATATCAAAGTGTGGTTGCCTCTCATGCACACCCTACTGGGGACCTGGCCTGCAACACAGGCATGTGCCCTGAGTGGGAATGGAACCCATGACCCTTTGGTTTCCAGGCTGGCACTCAATCCACTGAGCCACACCAGTCAAGGAGGGCAAATTGTTTGTATTGTTGGTGGGAATGCAGATTGTTGCAGCCACTGTGGAAAGCAGTATGGAGATACCTCAAAAAATTCAAAATGGAACTGCCTTCTGACCCAGTGATTCCACTTCTCGTAATTTACCTGAAGAAACCCAAAACATTAATTTGAAAGTATATATGCCCCCCCATGTTCATTGCAGTGTTATTCACAACAGCCAAGATTTGGAAACACCCCAAGTGCCCATCAGTAAATGAGTTGATAAAAAAAAAAAAACTGTGTTATATTTACACAATGGAGTACTATTTGCCTAAAGAAAAGAAGGAAATTATACAGAACAGGCTGACAGCTGTGGGGTAGGGCTAGGGCATGGAGGGATCAAGCAAAAAGGAAAAAGGACTCATGGTCATGGACAACAGTGTAGTAATTGCAGTGGGAGGGGTTATAATGGGGATAAATGGTAATGGAAAAAAACAATAAAAATATTAATTTAAAAATCACAAGCAACAAAAGGAAGAAAGGAAAGTAGGATTACATCAACAAAAAAAACTTGTGCAAAGGAAACAATCAGCAAAGTAAAAGGCAACCTATGGAAAGGGTGAATATTTCTGCAAATCATATATCTGATAAAACGTTAATCTCTAAGATACCTGAGGGAATTCAATAAGTTAAACCCTGCAAAACAAACAACCCAATTTAAAAAATGGACCAAAGTCCTGAATATATGTTTCTTCAAATAGGACATACAAATTGTCAATGGGCATATGAATGGATGTTCAACATTACCATTAATGAAAGAAATGCACATCAAAACCTCAATGGAATATTACCTGATGCCTGTTAGAATGACTATTACAACAACAAAAGTAAGTGTTGGTGAGGATGTGAAGACATTTTACCCTTGCACATTGTCGGTGGGAATGTAAATTGTTACAACTTCTCTGAAAAACAGTATAGCAGTTCCTCAAAAAAATAAAATGGAACTACATATAATCTAGCAATTCAATTTCTGGGTTCCTATCCCCAAAGAACTGGAATTCAGATCTAGAAAAAAATATCTGCATTCTGTTGTTCGTTGTAGCATTATTTACAATAACAAAGACCTGGAAACAACATAAATATCCATTGAGAGATAAATGGATAAATATATGGTGTATAAATACAATGGAATATTATTCAGCCTCATAAAAGAAAGAAATCTTGTCATTCACTACAACACAGATGAACTTGGAAGACATATGCTAAGTGAAAATAAGCAGATAGCAGAACAAACACTATATGATCTCACTTATATCAAGCATCTAAAGTAGTCAAATTCATAGATGTAGAGAGCAGAATTGTGTTTACTGGAAGCTGGGATAATCAGAAAAGTATTCATCAAGGGGTAGATAGTTTTATTTATGCAAGATGAATAAGACCTACAGAACTATAACATAGCATAATGCATATAGCTAACAATACTGTACTCGATACATAAAATTCTGGTAAAAGACTAAACATTATTATGTTAAATGTTATCAATGGAAAAAAGAGGTTATGGTTAAGTTTAGGGCACTATATATGGTGACAGTTTCACGATATACACATATTTTCAAACTCTTCAACATGCGTACATTAAATATGTACAGCTTTTTATATGTCAATCATGTATCAATTAAAAAAAAAGTAGCCAAAACATGTACACCTGAAACCATGAAACATTGCTCAAAGGAATTAAAGACTGAAATAATGATTCCATGGACTGGAAGATAATATTATTGGTAAAATGTCCATACTACCCAAAATTATCTACAGATTTAATCTAATTCCTATCAAAATCCCAGTAGTATTTTCATAAAAATAGAAAAAAGAGTTGTAAAATTCAAATGGAATTACAAGAGACCACAAATAGCCAAAGCAATCCTGAGAAATGAAAACTAAACTGAAGGCCTCACACATCTTCATTTCAAAGCACAGAGCCTAGAAATAAACCAATGATTGACAAGGGAGGAGGGCAAGGTACATAATAAGTAAAGAGCTGTCTTTTCAAAAACAGTATTGGGAAGAGTTGGTACCCACAGTTAAAAGAATAAAATTGGACTCATATCATACACAAAAATCAACTCAAAATGGATTAAACATAAGAACAGAAAATCTAGACTTTTGGTCAAGGTGGCAAAATAGGCAAACATAGCTTGCTTCTGTGCAAAATCACATCAAAATTACAACTAAAACATACAACCAACTATCACTGAGAACCATCAGAAATTGAGTTGAATGGAAGTCTGACAACTGTTGAATTAAACCGCATCTATCCAGACTGGTAGGAGTGCAGAAGTGGAATGGGCTGGTCACTCAACCATGTGTGGTGGGTAAGAATTCTGGAGGGATATCTTGGGAGTGAGCAGTCCCAGGCCCACACCAGGACCCCCAGATCCCAGGGTTCCAGTGCCAGGAATATAAATCACCACAACTTCTGGCTGCAAAAAAAAAGCAGGGATTGAGTTGGTGGAAAGAAACTGCTGGTGCCCCAAGCATTTCCTCTTAAAGAACCTACACACAAACTCACCTACTCCAACTCACTCCCTCTGAGCTCCAGCATCATGGTAGGCATTAAAATGGAAGGCACAATAAGGAGTTTTCTGGACAAAGAAGGCTAAAAGAATACACTTCCACCAAACCAGCATTGCAAGACATGCTGAAGGGACTGTTTTAAGAAAATAAAGAAAAAGAGTAAGAGAGAGGGGAACACAGGTACAAAGGGCAAAAATGGCAATGAATAAGTACTTATCAGTGATAACCTTAAATATAAATGGATTAACTCTTCAAATCAAAACACATAGGGTAGCTGAATAGATAAGAAAACATGACTCCCACATATGCTGCCTACAAGAGACCCACCTCAGAATAAAAGACTTACAGAGACTGAAAGTGAAGGGTTGGAAAAAAAATATTTGAAGCAAATGGACAGAGAAAAAAACCTGGGATAGCAATGCATATATCAGACAAAAAAAGACTTCAAAACAAAGGCCATAAAAAGAGACACAGAAGGACATTTTTAATACTTAAGGGAAGAATCCATCAAGAAGACATAGATATTGTAAACTTGCATGCAACCAAAATAGGAGAACCCGAGTATATAACGAAGTTTTGGAAGACTTTAAGAAGGATATAGACAGCAACACAATTATAGTAGGTGACTTTAACAGCCCACTGTTAACAATGGATAAATCTGCAAAACAAAATATCAACAAGGATAATGTGGCACTGAATGACGTACCAGGTCAAAAGGACTTTAACTTATATATACAGAACCATTCATCCCAAAGAAGTAAAATATACACTCTTTTCAAATGCACATCAAATATTTTCAAAGATAGACCACATGATAGGACACAAAACAGTTGCCTCAACAAATTCAAGAAAATTGGAATCATACCAAGCATTTTCTCTGACCACAAGGGACTTAAACTAGAAACAAACCTCAAGGAAAAACAGAAAATCATTCAAATACATTGAAATGGAAGAAAATGCTATTAAATAATGAATGTGTTAATGAAGAGATTAAGGAAGAAATCAAAAAGTTTCTGGAAACAAATGAAAATGAACACACAGCAGCCCCAAACCTGTAAGACAGAGCAAAGGTAGTCCTGAGATGGAACTTTATATCCATACAGGCCTATCTTACAAAGGTAGAAACACTTCAAATAAAAGACCTAATTCTGTATCTACAAAAACTAGAGTAACAACAAGAAACCAAACCCACAGCGAGTAGAAGAAAGGAAATAATCAAGATAAGAAAAGAATTAGAGACTAGAAAAAAATTAAAGGATCTAAGAATCTAGGAGGTAGTTCTTTGAAAAGATAAACAGAATCAACAAGCCTTTAACCAGACTCATCAAGAAAGAGAGGACCCAAATAAATAAAATCAGAACTGAAAGAGGCAAAATTACAACTGATATCACAGAAACACAAAGGATTGTAAGAAATTACTGCAAACAACAATATGCCAAAAAATTTGAAAACCTTGCTAAAATGAACAAATTTCTAAAAACATACAATCTTCCAGAACTGAACCAAGAAGAAGTAGAAAGCCTGAACAGACCAATAACATGTAGTGAAATTGAAGCAGTAATTTAAAAACCCCTGACACACAAAAGCCCTGGATCAGACGGTTTCACAGGAGAATTTTATAAAACACTTACCAAAGGGGTAACCCCTATCCTGCACAGACTATTCCAAAATATACAAGAAGAGGGAAGAGCCCCAATTTTTTTATGAGGCCAGCATCATCCTAATCCCAAAACCAGATAAAGATATAACAAAGAAAGGAAGCTACAAGCCAATATCACTGATGAACATAGATGCTATAATCCTCCACAAAATATTGGCAAGCCACATCCAGCAATACATTAAAAAGATCACACACCACGATCACGTGGGATTCATCCCTGGAGTACATGATGGTAGAATATTTACATATCAATAAACGTAATACATCACATAAACAAAAGGACAGACAAAAATCACATGATGATAATAGATGAAGAAAAAGCATGTAATAAGGTACAGCACTCATTTATGATAAAAACACTCAGCAAAGTGGCAATAGAGGGAGCATACCTCAACACAATAAAGGCCATATATGAGATACCTACAGCCAACATTGTACTCAATGGGCAAAAACTAAAGGCTTTCCCACTGAGATCAGGAGCAAGATAAGGGTGTTTGCTTTCACCGATTTTATTAAACATAGTATTTGGTGTTCTAGCTACTGTGATCAGACAAGAAAAAGATAAAAAGCATCCAAATTGGAAAGGGGGAAGTAAAACTGTCACTGTTTGGAGATGAAATGATAGTAAATAGACATTTTTATAAGACTCCACCAAACACCTACTCAACCTAATAAGTGAATTTGGTAAAACAGCAGGCTACAAAGTCAATATTCAGAAAGTGAATGTACATTTGTACACCAACAATGAACTATAAGAAACAGAAATTAGGGAAAAAATCTCATTTGCCATAACAAAAAGAAAAATAAAGTACCTAGGAATAAACCTAACCAAGGAGGTAAGAGACTTGTACTCAGAAAACTACAAAACTCTGAAGAAAGAAATGAAGGAACACACAAATAAATAGACATATATACTGTGTTCTTTAGTTGGAAGAATTAACATTATCAAACTGTCCATACTAACGAAAGCAATTTAAGATTCAATGCAATCCATATTAAGAATACCAATGACATATTTCACAGATATAGAGAAAACATTTCAAAAATGTATATGGATCCACAAATGATGCTGAATAGCCTCAGCCATTTTGAGAAAGAAGAAAGAAGTAGGTAGGATCATATCTCCTGATACCAAACTATATTAGAAGGTCACTGTAATCAAAACAGTCAGGTACTGGCATAAGAACAGACATATAGATCAATGGAACAGAATAGAGAGCACAGAAATAAACCCATGTCTCCATGGTGAATTAATACTCGATAAAGGGGGCAGGAGCATTAAACAGTGTGAAAGTAGCTTCTTCAACAAATAGCATTGGGAGATCTGGACAGCTACATGCAAAAAAAGAGAAACTTGACCATCAAGTACTCCATACAGAAAAATAAAGTCAAGACGGATAAAAGGCTTAAATATAAGTTGTGATACCATGAAAGCCCTAGAGGAGAACTTAGGCAGGAAAATTTCAGATATCCCACAGAGAAATATTTTTACTGATATGTCCTCTAGAGCAAGGGACATAAGGGAAAGAGTAAACAAATGGGACTATATCAAGTTAAAAACTTCTGCAGAAGAAAAGCATCCACAAAACCGAAAGGGAACCAACTATATGGGAAAAATATATTTGTCAATGATAACTTGGACATGGTTTTGATCTCTAAAATATATAAAGAACACACATGTCTCCACACCAGGGAAGACAAAGGATCCAATTAAAAAATGCACAAATGACCTGGGCAGTTTCCCAAAGAGGACATACAAAGGCCCAGAGACATATGAAAAGATGTCCAGCATCACTAGCCATCAGAAATGCAAATTAAAACAATTAGTTACTATTTCACACTGGTCAGAATGGCCATCATTTACAAATTAACAAACAACAAGTGCTGGTGAGGTTGTAGAGAAAAGGGAACCCTAGTGCACTGTTGGTGGGAAGGCAGACTGGTGCAGCCACTGTGGAAAACAGTATGGACTTTGCTCTGAAAACTAAAAATGGAACTGCCTTTTGACCCCGCAATTCCTCTGTGGGATAATACCCTAAGAATTCTGAAACACCAATTCAAATGTACTTATGCATCCCAATGTTCATAGCAGCATTATTTACAATAGTCATGTGCTGGAAACAGCCTAAGTGCCCATCCATAAATGAGTGCATAAAAAAACTGTGGTACATTTACACAATGGAATACTACACAGAAAATGAAAAACCTCTTACCCTTCATGACAGTATGGGTGGATCTGGAGAGTATTACAGTAAGTAAAATAAGCCAGGGGAGAAAGACACATACCATATGATCTCACCTATAAGTGGAACCTAATAGACAAGAAAAACAAGTGAGCAAAACAGAACCAGAGACTTAGAAATAAAGAACATACTGACAGTGACCAGAAGGGAGAAGGGTGATAATGAGGACAAGAAGGGGAAGTGTCAAGGAACATGTATAAGGGACATATGAACAAAGACAATGGGGTAGGGGAGGATTTAATGTAGGAGTAGGGGTTGGGTAGGCCAAGGAAAAGTAATGGGAAAAAATGGAGACAACTGTAATTGTACAACAACAACAACAAAAATTAAAAAAGAAACTCCTACAACTCAGCAGCAAAAAGACAAACCACCCAATTTTCAAAAATGGGCCAAACACCTAAATAGCCATTTAATCAAAGAACACACAGAGGAAATAAGTGTTGCTGAGAACATACAGAAATTGGAACCCTTGTACACTGTGGGTAGAAATGTAAAACAGTGTAGGCTCTTTGGAGAACATCATGGAGGCTCCTCCACAAATTAAAACTAAAACTACCATATGATGCAGCAATCCTATTTCTGAGTACTTACTCAAAAAATTAAAATGAGGATCTTGAAGAGATATCTGAACTTACATATTCATTGCAGCACTGTTCATAATAGCCATGAGATGAAAACAACCTAAATATCAATCATGGATGAATATCTAAGGAATACGTGGCATAACACAATGGAATATTATACAGCCAGGAAAAAGAAAAATCTTGTCATATGCAACAACGTAAATGAAGCTTGAGTACATTACACTAAGTGTAATAAGCCAGTCACAACAGGAGCAATACTGTATGATAAAACTTGTGGCATCTACAGTAGTCAACCTCATGGAAACAGAAACTAGAATGGTGGTTGCCAGGGGCTGTGGAAAGGGGAAAATGTTGATTTGCTGTTCAATGGGTATAAAGTTTAGCTATGCAAGATGACTAAGTTCTAGGTCTTTGCTGTACAGCATTGTGCCTATAGTTAACAATACTGTAACATACATTTAATATTTTGTTAAGGTGGTAGATTTCAGGTTATGTATATTTTACTACAATAAAAAAAAAAGAGGAGATCCCTGGCTGGTATAGCTCAGTGGATAGAGCGTGTGAACCAGAGGATCACTGGGTTGATTCCCAGGCAGGGCACATGCATGGGTTGCAGGCCAAGTCCCCATGTGGTGGCACACAAGAGGTAACCACACATTGATGTTTCTCTCCCTCTCTTTCTCCTTCCCTTACCCTCTCTCTAAAAATAAATAAATAAAATCTTAAAATAAAGAAGTGGAGAAAAAAAGATCAGTATATTTACTAGCATAATTTACATCCTTTAATATCTTAAAAGAACATGAGAAAAATTTGGACAGGAGAAGCAAAAACAAAGAGCTAGGAAATAAAGCCCACTTAGTGACTTAACTTCTGAAACATAAATAAATACATTAAACACTGTAATAAGCTGATTTTTTTTATGTCTCAAAGTCTTTAGAGGCTGAATATCCACACATTTAGCATTTCACTATATTTTTATCTTAAAGATAAGTAACACAGAATAATTCTCTTGTGGTTCCCTTAAGTAATTTCAGGTGACCTAGAGTTTTGGTTCTAAAATACTCATCATAGCAGCATCATCGAATTAAATGACCAAAGAAACAAGTCTGTAAATATATGGCAAGTTTCTCACCAAGCAGGGAAGATCCATACTAAGATTGTTCCCTTTAATATGAACATTTAAAAAAAAAAACAAAACAAGAGAATTTCTTTCACAGTGGCTTGGTCACTTCTTGATTGGATTTATCTTCTCTGCTCCAAAAACATGTTTTATGCATGCATATATAAAAAGATAAACCCAAAGATATAGCTAAGCTAGAAAACAAGATAAACATTTCTGTGAAACAGAAAATCAATTTCTAAGTGGCAACAGAGAATGAGTCTCTTCCTGGTATTCCTCTGAAATATACAGTATTGTTTTTTATTTTTAAAATTTCATATAAATGGTACTATACTATATATATTCTTTTACATCTACCTGTTTTAATTTTTAAAAAGACTTTATTTTTCAAAACAGAAACTTACACATTTACAGAAAAACTGAGAAGCTAGTACAAAGAGTTCCCACATACCACACACCCAGCTTCCTCTATTATTAACATCTTAGTCTAATTACTACAGAGGATTTCCAGCCAAGATGGAGGTGTAGGTATATACACTTTGCCTCCTCACACGACCAAAAGGACAACAACAAATTTAAACACAAAAAATAACCAGAACTGCCAGGAAATTGAAATCTACGGAAGTCTGACAACCAAGGAGTTAAAGAAGAAATATTCATTCAGACTGGTAGGAGAGATGGAGACAGGTAGCCGGGGTGGAGAGAACTTGTGGTAAGGTGGCAGCTGGAGGACCTACAAGGGAGAGGTGGCAGCTGGTGAACTAGGTAATCCTACATTTGTGTGTGGATAAACCAGAAGGAACAACTGAGGAGTGAGACAGACTGCACAACCCAGGGTTCCAGTATGGGAAAGGAAAGCCTTAACCTCTGGCTGTAAAAACCTATGGGGGCTGTATGGCAGGAAAAACTCCCAGCCTCACAGAAGAGTTTGTTGGAGAGACCTACAGGGTTCTAGAACATACCCAAGACTACTAATCCAGGAATCAGCACCAGAAGGGACCAACTTGCTTATGGGTAGTAGAGGAAGTGACTGAAAGCCAGCAGAGAGCTGAGCAAGTAGCATTGTTCTCTCTTTGACCCTTCCCCCACATACAGTACCACAACACAGTGACTTGGGTTGCCCTGCTCTGGTGAATACCTAAGGCTCCACCCTTTACCATGTAACGGGTGCACTGAAACAGACAAAAAAATGACTCAAATGAAAGAACAGATCAAAGCTCCAAAAATAGAACAAAGCGATGAAGAGATAGCCAGCCTATCAGATGCACTGTTCAAAACACTGATAATCAGAATACTTCCAGAAATGGTTGAATATGGATGCAAAATAGAGGATAAAGTGATGGCTATGCAAAGTGAAATAAAGAAAAAATAGACAGGGAACCAACAGTGAAGGGAAGAAACCAGAACTGAAATCGACAATTTGGAGAAGGAAGACATAAACATCCAACTGGAACAGAATGAAGAAACAAGAATTCCAAAAAACGAGGAGAGGCTTAGGAACCTCAACTTTAAATGTTCCAACACCTGAATCATAGGGGTGCCATAAGGAGAAGAGGAAGAGTAAGAAATTGAAAACTTATTTGAAAAAAACAATGGAGGTGAACTTCCCCAATCTGACAAAGGAAACGCACTTCCAGGAAGTCCGGGAAGCTTAGAGAGTCCCAAAGAAGTTGTATCTAAGGAAGTACACACCGAGGCACATTACCCAAGATGAAAGGAGAGAATCTTAAAAGCAGCAAGAGAAAAGGAGACAGTTACCTACAAAGGAGTTCCCATTAGACTACCAGTTGATATCTCAAAAGAAATCTTGCAGGTAAGAAGGGGGTGGAAAGAAGTATTCCAACTCATGTAAAGCAAGGACCTACATCCAAGATGACTCTATCCAGCAAAGCTATCATTTAGAATGGAAGGGCAGATAGAGTGCTTCCCAGATAAGGTCAAGTTAAAGGAATTCATTACCAAACCCTCATTATATGAAATGTTGAAGGGACTATCTAAGAGAAAGCTAAAAACTATGAACAGTAAAATGACAACAAACTCACAACTATCAACAACTGAACCTAAGAAAAACAAAAAGGAAAATGAACCAAGCAAACTAGAACAGGAACAGAAGCACAGAAACGGAGATCACATGGAAGGTTATCAGTGGGGAAGGGGATGAGGGAGAATGGGGGAAAAGGTACAGGGAATAAGCATAAATAAATGGTAGGTACAAAACAGAGAGGGGGAGGTTAAGCATAGTATAGAAAAGGTAGAAGCCAAAGAACTTATATGTATGACCCATGAATATGAACTAAGGCTGGGAATGCTGGTGGGAGGGGTGGTGCAGGATGGAGAGTAATAAAGATTAGAAAAAAGCAGGACAACTCTAAATACCATAATCAATAAAATATACTTTAAAATAATTACTATGCATTATTAAAATAAATGAATTAATATAGATATATTATTAATTCCATAATCTATTCATATTTTCTTATTTTTCCTCCTAAAGTCCTTTTTCTGTTCCAGGGCCCTATCCAGGAAACCACAGTACACTTGGTTTTTATGTGTCTTTATGTTCCTCTTGGCTCTGGCAGTTAATCAGACTTTGTTTTTGATGATTTCAACAGTTTTAAGGAAAGCTGATCAGATACTTGGTAGGATGCCACATTACTGGAATTTTTCTGGTGTTTTTCTCATGGTTAGACTGGGGTCATGAATTACTAGGAAAAAGACCCCAGAGGAAAAAGTACAGCTTGATCATATTATACCAACCATACATACTATCAGTATGACTTGTGACTGTTGATGTTGGCCCTGATAACTTGGCTGAGGCAGTTTTTGGTTTCTACTCTGTAATGTTACTTTGTTTTCTACCTTTCCATACTGTACTTTTTAAAGAAGTCACCATAAGTAGCTCAAGAACCTCAAGGTGGAGCATCTACATAAATTATTTAAAATTCTTCTTCATTGGGTATTTGTCTCCTCTCCCTCTTATATCAACTTATTCAATTGTTTTGTTTATTATCAGCTTGGACTCATATATATTTATTCTGTACTTTGGGGCATAGTCCAACACTAATTTACTTACTTTGATGTACAAATTGTTCCAACTTTGGTCATTGGCAACTCTTTCAGTTGGCTCATGTGCTCCTTTGACATACCTATAATATTTTTATGTTGTTGGTTGTAGCACTTCCTTATTTTTTGGCACTACAAAATGCCCAAGGCTCATCTTGTATAATTCCTGCCCCCAGTGCTAGAATCAGCCATTTCTCTAAAGAGCCTGGTTACTTTTATTAGAGAATAATATTAGAAACTAAGATCTGGGTGCCAAACATGTTTGTTGCTCCTGGAATGTCACTTCATTTAGACCCTGTCAGCTAAGAGAAAAGAAATTAATACTAACCTGTGTATATATACATATCTATACATATTTCAATATGTAGTCATCCATGTATTACATTAAACATGAGTTCATAATATCTCCAACTATAAACCATTACCACATGGATAATTCTGGTTTTCCTCCTTTGCTTATCTGTAAATTCCAAGGGTGAAAAACCTGGCTCCCACCATCTGCTATCCATTTACTTAATTGCTCCATTTCATTTTACATGTATAATATCAGAATTGTTAACCTGTACTCCCATATTACACAATCGTATCAACTAGGGCACAGTGATTATGTGCAGTTCTGTTTGCCTCTGTCACTTCCGCAGTCCACACATTTCCATAGATATTTAGGTCAGCACCTTTTCCCTCACACCTTCACTGAGGGTGCTTCATATATCTGTAACACAGACTCTCCTGTCAGCCTGCATTCCTTCCTGGGGTTCCCCAACCTCCTAAATAATTTTTTAATATTTGTATACATCAAGGGTCACTCTTCATGCTGTACAGTTATGGGTTTCAACAGATTCATGTCCTGCATTCACTATTAAATTATTAAATTATCATAGAGAACAATTTCACTGCCCTAAAAATCTGTGCTTTATCTATTCCTCTCTCCACCATTTACCCAAACTATTGGAAACTAATGATCATTTACTGTTGCTGCAGTTTTGTGTTTACCAAAATGTCATATAATTGAAATCATATAATACATAGTCTTCTCATACTAGCTTCTTTCACTTATTAAAATGCATTTATAACCCCTCTATGTCTTTTTGTAGCTTTATAGCTTATTTTTTTTTTTATTGCTGAATTATATTCCATTGTACAGGGTCTGGCAGAAGTAAGGCTTACTTGACTGTGGCAGGTAGGGTACAAGAATGTCTTGCACAATATGGAGAGCAATTTGAATATTTCACCTAAAATGTTACATGGTGTGCTTGAGTGTGACATTGTTATGTTACAGCATTACATGCTTATGCTTTTGTGATAAAAAGGGATATTATTTGTGCCAGACCCTGTACAGTTGTAGCACAGATGAATGTTTCATTCATCTATAGAACATCTTGATTGCAGTTTTTTTTAGCAGTTATGAATAAAACTGCTGGGTTTTCATTCACATGCTGGGTTTTGTATAAATATAGGTTTTCAAATCAATTGTGGTAAATAACTAGAAGCACAATTATGGGATTATATGGTAAAACAATGTTAAGCTTTGTAAGAGACTGTCAAACTAACTTCCAAAGAGATTGTATCATTTTGTATTCTCACCAGTAACGAATATGAGTTCTTGTTGGTCAGGATCCTCACTAGCATTTGGTACTGTCAATTTTATTGTGATTTTTTTTGTATATTCTAATAGGTGTATAATGTCATCTCACTATTGTTTTATTATGCAGTTCCCTTATGACAAGTAACCATGAGCTCCTTCTATATGCTTATTTGACATGCACATAACTTCTTTGGGAAAGTGTCTGTTCTTTTGTCCATTTTTAATTGGGTAGTTCATTTTACTACTGGTGAGTTTTAGAAGTTCTTTGTGTATTTTGGATACAAGTCATTTATTAGGCATGTGTTTTGAAAATATTTTCTTCCAGTATGTGGCTTGCTTTTTGATTCTTTTAAAAGTATCTTTCACATAGTAGTTTACTATTTTAATAAAGCCTGATTTATCATTTTTGTTTCATAAATTATGCTTTTGGTATTGCATCTATTATTGTGTCACCAAACACAAGGTCACTTAGATTTTCTCCCATTTTCTTCTACAAGTTTTATGGTATTGTGTTTTGCATTTGAATCTACAATCTATTTTGCGTTAATTTTTTGAAGAATGTAAAATCTGTGTCGATTCATTCTTTTTTCATGCTGATATTCAGTTATTCAGCATAATTTGATGAAAAGACTATGCTTTCTCCATTTAATTGCCTTTGCTCCCTTGTCAAAGATTGGTCCACTATATCTGTGTGAATCTATTTCTGAATTCTTTATTCTGCTCAATTGGTCATGTGTCTTTGAAGTTGAGTAGTGTCAGTCCTTCAACTGTGTAGTTGTTATTCAGTACTGTGTTAGATATTCTGAATCTTTTATCTTCCTAGAAACTTAGAATCAGTCTGTCTATATTCACAAAATAGGTTGCTGGGATTTTGGTGGGACTGTGTGGAACCTACATATTAATATGGGAAAAATTGATACCTTAATATTAAGTCATCCAATCCATAAACACTGGACATCTCTGCATTTATTTATACCTTCTTTACCTTTTCATCAGTATTTTGTAGTTTCCTGCATGTAAGTGCTGTAAAAATTTGGATACATTTATATCTAATTATTTCACTATTTTCTGATGCTATTGAAAAAGGTGAAAGATTTATATGATCTGAAGAGAAACCAGAGTATGTGGTGCTATTGTAAATAGTGGTTTTATATCAATTTCAATTCTTAATTTCTTGGTATACAGGAAAACAACTGACTTTCTCCAACCTTGCTATACTCACTTATTAGTCCCAGAAGTTGTTTTAGGGTCACTGTTTGGGATTTTCCATATAGAACTACATGTCATCTATGAACAGAGATGGTTTATATTTTCCTTTCCAATATGTGTACTTTTCATTTTATTTTCCTATTTTATTTCACTGTTTAGCATTTCCAGTACAATATTTTAAGAAGTGGTGAGAGGAGATACCCTTGCCTTGTTTCTGATCAAAGGGGAAAGCATCCAGTTTTTTACCACTAAGTATGTTAGCTCTAGGGTTTGTAGATATTCTTTATCAAGTTGACAATGTTCACCTCTTTTCTTAGTTCAATGAGGGTTTGTATCATTAATGATGTTGAATTTTGTCAAGTATTTTTTCTATACCAACTGAAATAATGATATGATTTTTTTTCTTTAGTCTGTTGATGTGGTGGATTACATTAACTGAGCTTGAAATGTTGAACCAGTCGTAGATACCTGTAATAAATCCCACATGTTCACAATACAGAATTCTTTTGATACATTGTTGGATTTCATTTTCCAATACTTTGATTTTTAAATAAAAATATCTCCTTCAACTATTCTGATCTCCCTAATTTTAGGATTTTTGCATCTATGATCATAAGAGACATTGGTCATCAGTTTTTCTTTATTGTAATATCTTTACCTGGTTTTGATATTAAGCTAAGGCTGGTTCTCATAAAATGAGTCAGAAAATATTCCCTTTGCTTCTCAAAGACAAAAACCACATGATCATATCAATAGATGCAGAAAAAGCATTTGATAAGGTACAGCACCCATTTATGATAAAAACACTCAGTAAAGTGGGAATAGAGGGAGCATTCCTCAACATAATAAAGGCCATATATGAGAAACCTACAGCCAACATTATACTCAATGGGCAAAAATTAAAATCTTTTCCACTAAGAACAGGAACAAGACAAGGATGTCCACTTTCATCACTTCTATTCAATATAGTACTGGAAGTTCTAGCCACAGCAATCAGAAAAGAAAAAGAAATAAAAGGAATCCAAATCGGAAAGGAGGAAACAAAACTGTCACTGTTTGCAGATGACATGATAGTGTACATAGAAAATCCTATAGAGTCCACCAAAAAACTGCTTGACCTAATCAATGAATTTGGTAAAACAGCGGGATACAAAGTCAATAGCCAGAAATCAAAGGCATTTCTGTACACCAACAATGAAACAGCACAAGCAGAAATCAAGAAAAAAATCCCATTTGAAATAGCAAAAAGAAAAATAAAATACCTAGGAATAAACCTAACCAAAGAGGTAAAAGACCTGTATTCAGAAAACTACATAACATTGAGAAGAGAAATCAAGGAAGACACAAACAAATGGAAACATATACCGTGTTCATGGATTGGAAGAATTAATATCATTAAAATGTCCATACTACCAAAAGCAATTTACACATTCAATGCAATACCTATTAAAGTACCAATGGCATATTCCACAGACATAGAAAAAACACTTCAACAATTTATATGGAACCATAAACGACCCCGAATAGCTGCTGCAATTTTGAGAAAGAAGAGTAAAGTAGGAGGAATCACAATACCTGACACTAAACTATACTATAAGGCCACTGTAATCAAAACAGCCTGGTACTGGCATAAAAACAGGCACATACACCAATGGAACAGAACAGAGAGCCCAGAAATAAACCCAAGCCTCTACGGTCAATTAATATTTGACAAAGGAAGCAGCAACATAAAATGGAATAAAAATAGCCTCTTCAACAAATGGTGTTGGGAGAACTGGACAGCTACGTGCAAAAAAATGAAACTCAAGCACCAACTTACACCTTATACAAAAATAGATTCAAGGTGGATAAAAGACTTAAATATAAAGCGTGACACCATTAAAGTCCTAGAAGAGAACGTAGGTAGGAAAATCTCAGATATTTCACGCAGAAACTTTTTTACTGACATGTCTCCTAGAGCGAGGGACATAAAGGAAAGAATAAACAAATGGGACCTCATCAAAATTAAAAGCTTTTGCACAGCTAAGGAAAACAGTATCAAAATAAAAAGAGAACCAACTGTATGGGAAAACATATTTGCCAATGATACCTCAGACAAGGGTTTAATCTCCAAAATATATAAAGAACTTACACGACTCCACTCTAAGAAGACAAGTAACCCAATTAAAAAAAATGGGCAAAGGACTTGAACAGACACTTCTCCAAGGAGGACATACAGAAAATCCAAAGACACATGAAGCGATGCTCAATATCGCTAGCCATCAGAGAGATGCAGATTAAAACCACAATGAGATACCACTTCACACCAGTCAGAATGGCCATCATAAACAAAGCAACAAACAACAAGTGTTGGAGAGGATGTGGAGAAAGGGGGTTCCTAGTGCACTGTTGGTGGGACTGCAGACTGGTACAACCACTATGGAAAGCAGTTTGGAACTTCCTCAGAAAACTAAAAATGGATCTGCCTTTTGACTCTGCAATTCCATTGCTGGGACTCTATCCTAAGAACACTAAAACACCAATACAAAAGAACCTTTGCACCCCGATGTTCATAGCAGCACAATTTACAATACCTAGGTTCTGGAAGCAACCTAGATGCCCATCAGTAAATGAATGGATCAAAAAACTATGGTACATTTACACAATGGAATTCTATGCAGCAGAAAGAAAGAAGGAGCTCATACCCTTTGCAACAGCATGGATGGAGCTGGAAAGCATTATGCTAAGTGAAACAAGCCAGGCAGTGAAAGACAAATACCACATGATATCACCTTTAACGGGAATCTAAACAACAAAACAAAACAAAACTAGCAAAATATAACCAAGGACACTGAAATAGGGGATAGTCTTACAGTGGCCAGAGGGGAGAGAAGAGGGAATTTCAGGGGGGATTGGGTAGGGATTACAGGAACAAATTTGGAGGACACATGGACAAAAACTAGGGGTGGGGGGTAATGGGGGGAAGGGGGGAGGGTTGGGTGGGTGGGCTGGAATGGGAGTAGGGGGGAGAAAACTGTACTTGAACAATGATTAAAATAAAATAAAATTAAAAAAAAGAAAATATTCCTTTTGCTTCTAAATATTGTAGAGAATGAGTATCATTTTATATGATTTCACTTTTACCCCTCTCTTAGTATATCAATTATACTTCTGTTTATATATCTTTTAGTGGTTGGCCTAGAGTTTGCAATATATTCAATACATTTATAACTAATCTAAATTGACTCTCAAATAACACTATACTATTTCACAGGGAGTGCGGATACATTATAATAGTTACATAAATTAAATACTAATTCCTCTCTCCTATACCTTATAATATTCCTGCCATTGATTTCACTTATCATATACTAAAATTACCTAACACATTGCTATTATTACTTTGAACAATTATCTTTTAGATCATTTAAAATAAAAAAAAAAATTAAAGACTTTACCTTCAGGTATTCCTCTCTGTGTTTTTTTTTTTTTTTTAACAGAGATCTGTTTTTTTTAACCTATATCATTTTTCTTCTCTCTGAAGAACTTAAAAAACAAAAACTAAAACAAAACATTTCTTGTAAGACAGGTTTACTGGCAACAAATTCCTTCAGTTTTTCTTTGTTTGATAAAATCTTTCTTTTTCCTTCACTTTTGAAGGATACTTTCGCTGAATGCAGAATGCTATGTAGGTGGGGGAGGGGGTTTCAATACTTTAAATATTTCATGCCATTGTCTTCTTGCTTGCATGGTTTCTGATGAGAAATCCAATACAATTCTTATCTTTGTTTCTCTATAGGCAAAGTGTTTCTTTTTTCCTTTCTGGCTATTTTCAACATTTTCTCTGTCTTCCATTTTCTGTATTTGAACATGATAAGCTTAGGTATATATTTTTGAGGGTAGTTATCCTGCTTGGTGTTCTGTTCAGATCCTGTATCAATGGTCTGGTATCTGTCAGTAATTTTGGAAAATTATCGACCATCATTACTTCAGATATTTCTTCTGCTCCTTTCTCTCTTATCCTTCTGGTATTCCAATAATGAGTATGTTAAACCTTTTAAAATTGTCACATGGTTCTTGGATATTCTGTTCATTTTTTTTTGTTTGTTTAACTACAAGTATTTATTGATGGATCAGATAATAGTTTTAATCCAATAAGGCACACCATGGATTAAAACAGTTTACTATGTAGCCAAAAGGAGGAAAAAGCCATAATTTTAGGATCTTTAAGTATGCAAATCAAGGAGCCTTTGAAGTACCTCTCTAACAGAACAGCATCAGACAAATCTTCCTTTTTATATGATTCCTATACTACCTCACTTGATTACAAAGTCAGACTGATACTTCACCAAGAATTTCTCAGTCATTTACATTTGAGTCTTCCAGCCTGGCCAGTCCTCTGTTCTCTACTCTTCCTAATCCCTTGCAGTGGTGTCTGTCTGTCTGTCTGTCTCTCTCTCTTTTAGCAACCCCTTTCCTAAAGTATTGTGCATATATCTTGGATAGCCTTCCAAAGCAAGGAAACATGCAAGCAAGCAATAAGTCAGACAAAATCACCCAAGGGCAGTTACAAGGATGAACAGACTCATAAAGACAGATGTTAGGATGACAACAGCCTGATTCAACGAGGTCTGTACTAAACTGACTTAGACGGAAAATTTGCTCTGGCTCATGCAAAGGTCTATAATGCCACCTCAGGTTGTGCCACCAGTGCCAGACCCCTTGTTTCTAAGGGGTTTAGCAATGGTCAAAGAGAGGAGCTAGGAAATTGGTGTAACCAGGCTACTAATGATATAATACATTCAAAGCTCTGGACCTGTCTTAGGAGCTGACTATGGATTCCAGCATTAACATTTTCCAAGTGTAAAATTCATAAAGTATTGGCATAAAACTTACAGATACTGAGGGCAATCTTTAAACCTTTTGGACTGGGATAAGTAGGCACTTCTGTAACACTAATCTTTCTATCTGGAAATGTGAACTGCAAAACATTCTAGGGCACATAACATTGAGGCATAAGCCATGCTGCAAATGTGGGAATACATGAGGCTTTTAGGGTACCCAGCCACCTTGTTCAAAAAACCATGAGAAAGTCCCCAAGCATTTTGTTAGAGCAGCCATTCTGGTGGTAACAGTCTCCCAAAACTAGACAAATCTGTAGGCATATGGCTTTTTTTCTGAAAAGTTAACACTATACTAGCAAGAGCAGCCATGTAGGTATGTATGATGAGAATCAGAGGCCAGAGGTAGAGCTACCTGGGCAAGTCAGCTGAAAGGCTGTGCCCTATACCTTTCACTAAGGCCACCACCTTTCAAGAAGATCTCTAAACCACAGCCCTTGGGTGACAAAGCAGAGTGCAGGGGACCAAGAGATAGTCAGTTGTCTGACAGGTGTTGGTTATTGAAAAGCTCCTGGAGGCAACACCCCAGAGATCTATTTAAGAGTAAAGGTAGTTCAAAACTGCGAGATCACTAAACTATCCTGCCAAGTCAGAAATACACTGAACAGGCATAGCTTGGGGTGCCAAGTAGAACAGAGGAGACTGAAGCTTAATAAAAAGCAGGGAGACTGAAAGGCTAAGTGAATGATGTATTGGGTGAAAGAGTAGTAGAAAGCAAATGACATATAAAAAGGATAGAGGAGCATGTCAAAACCTTGTTGGAGGGAAGGCAGTGCGGCTATAGTTTACAACCAATGAAAGAGCTATGGTGGCTGGTTCTTGACCTGATTCAGTTTCCCACTTTCTCAGACAAGATGCACATGTAGCATTCAGCAGTAGAACAGGGGTGGAGCTGAGGCTGGGAAAATATTTAGAAATGGAGATAACCAGCAAATGATATGGAACAGATACCGACTGTGTGGACCATTCTGTAATGTCCTGTTTATACACCAAAGGCAAGTTCATGTTGGCAGAACACATTGGGGGCTGTCATGCAACAGCAGTGCTTTGGGAGAAGGTGAATGATGGGGTGGAGGTGGGGTGGTGGACAGGAGGACTCCTAAGTTCCAGTTCTTAAATACTAGACAGCAAGGAACAGTTTGGTCTCAGTCCTTTAGTGAAGAAATCTGATGCTCATTTTCTGTTCTACATCCACCTTCTCCAAAACCTTGACAACTTCTGTGAAAGATACGGCACTGTCCCCATCTTAATCAGCTTCCTGGATAGTCCTTTCTGTGATGCTGCCCAGCTGTTCATCTGAGATGCTCACTCTGATCATCATATGTAGCACCTGTAACAGCTCATCACAGGAGATCTTGTCATCTTTATCCAAATCATCTAGTCGACAAGCAAAGTGCAGCTTGTTGCTTTGGCTGTTAAGTGGTTCTGGTCTATTCACATCTTTACTCTTTTTATTGTCTTCAATGGGTTGGAAATCAACCAAAGTTCTCATGAATCCATGGAAGTTTACCTGGTCTTCTCCATCTGGAAAAAAAGGAATTGATGATCTGGTCTCTCAGTGGGTTCATGGCAAGTTCTGGAATCCACTGGAAGTCCAGGTTGGTGAACTGGATATAGAGGCGGGTGATCTGACTGTGGGAAAAGCCAGTTTCCTTCTTGATCTCTTCAAGCTCTTCTTCCCACAGTGACATGGAGGCCCAAGACCCCATCACTGAGTCAGGAGCTCCTCTGGGAGCAGGCACCCCAGAAAAGACTGCAGTAGTCGGAGGAAAGGATTGGAAAGAGGAAGGGCCAGGGGTCAAGAAGGCAGAAGGCAGGGTATCCATGCTGAACTCTATTCTGCTAATTTTTTTATGTCTTTTTCTCTTTGCATTTCAGTTTGGGAACTTTGTATGGATACGTCTTCAAGCTTACTGATTCTTTCCTTGGCTGTACCAATCTAATGATAAACCTATGAAAATCATCATTTCCATTATAGTGTTTTTTATTACCAGTATCTTCTGATTCTTTCTTAGAGTTTCTATTTCTCTGATTACATTACCTATGTGTTTTTGCATGTTGTGTAATATTTCTAATACACTCTTCAGCATTTAATCACAGTTATTTTAAATTCCATATATGTGATCATTCCAAAACTTGAGCTATATGTGACTTTGGCTCTGATGCTTGTTTTGTTTCTTGAGACTGTTTTTTTTTTCCTTTTAGCATGCCTCATAATTTCTTCTATGTTGAAACCCATACTTAATGTATGCTGTATTAGGAACTAAGGTAAAAAGGCCATTAGCATAATGTTTTATGTTAATCTGGTGAGGAGTTGGACTGTGTTTATTAATGTCTGCTCAAGCTATAGGCATCACAGGGTTTCAGTTTTCTCTAATGTCCTTGTTTTTTGTCTCCCATGTTTTCTTCAGATTTCCCTAAAAACCTCTTAAATAGAGTCTGAGCCCTGCAGGTGTAACCCACAGTTATTACACTGAAGCCCTATTCATGCAGTGGTAAGGTATAAAGTAAGGGGAAATATTCTGTAATCCTATAATCAAGCCTCAGTCTTTCAGTATGCCTGTGTTCCCTACCTGTACTTTTCAGAATTGTGTCAGAATTTTTTTTCTTTCTCTGTTAGATGAGAAAGGAAGGCTAGAAGGGCCTGAAGTTAGATGATTTCCCTTCTCTCACACTGGAGAAGACTTTGGTAGTTTTACTTGTTGGGTAGTTCTTTGTTAGACAGAAGTTCTAAGTATATTTCAAAATTACTACTTTTCTGTTCCCCATGCCAGGAACACATATTTGTCTTGGCTCTTCGACCTGAGAACCTAGTGGGGTTCCTGGAGGTATTTATTGACTAATTCCAGAGGCACTGTGGCTACCATATATGGTGGTTCTACGAATACTACTTGATTTACTACTAGTCAGGAACAGAGTTTTTCCTCAGCTCTTCAACTTGAGAACCTGTTATGTTCAAATACTAATCTATACTTTGCCTCAACCAATTTGTCAAAGTTACCACTCAAGTATTCTTACCAGTTTATGGCTCCTGATAAGTAGATCTGGCCTGTGATTCTTGGTAATTTCCTGTCTCTCCAGATTTAGGGGTTGCAGTTTGCTCTGTGACTTCAATTTTCTGATGGGTCCAAGAAAAAACTCATTGATTTTTAGCTTGTTTGGCTGCATTTCTTGTTGTAAGACAGGAGTGATGACTTCAAAGCACCTTATATGCTGGAGTTGAAACCAGAAGTCTGCAACTAGCCATTTTCATTCAACATTATGTTTGTGAGCTGCAACTACACTGATACCTATAGTTATAGTTTATTCATTTTCTCTACCATATAGTATTCTATTTTATGAATATACCATGCTTTATCCATTCTCCTACTGATGAACATGTATGTTGTTTACAAATAATGTTACAATGAGCATCCTTATAACACCTCCTAATGTGCATGTGTAAGAATTCCTCTAGGATAGATACCTAGAAATGGCACTGCTGATCCATACTGTATGAGCATCTTCTATTTTACTAGATATTGCCACAATGTTCTTGAAAGTGATTGTACTCATTTATACCCAGCCAGAAATATATTAGAGTTCTTAATGTTCCATATGTTCACTAATACTTGGCATCACCATGCTTTTATGCTAACATCCTGGTTGGTAAATAGTATTGCATTATGGTTTTATTTTGTATGTCTTTAATTGCTGATGAGAGTTAATAAGTTAATTAGACAATCATGTTTTCTCATTTAGGAGTTGCCTATTAATAGCTTCTGACCATTTTATTGGGTTGTTTGTATTTTTCTTATTAATTTGCAGGGAGAGATTTCCTTAAAACGATTTGTAAAGCACAAACCATGAAGTAAACTACTGATGATGTAGTTACATTAAAATGAAAGGCTTCTACTTAATGTAAGACATCAGAAGTGATGTTAAAATGATAAGCCACTCACTGGGAAAATGTATTTGCTAAATAAGCAGAAAGGATTTGTATTGATAATTTAAAAATAATCTCTGTAAATAATATGAAAAACTAAACAACCAAATAGTAGGCAAAAAGGAACAGACAACTTACAGAAGGTTCCTGAAAGGTTAATAAGTTTATAAACATATGCATAATGTCACTGGAATCCAGAAACATGCAAATTAAAACAATGAGATACCTTTCTAATATGTTAGACTGGCAAAAATAAAAAGTCTACTATTACAAAGTATTGGCAAGGATGTGAAAGAGATCTCTGAAACCCTGTTCATGGAGTTGATATACATATCCTATATACGCAGTAATTCCACTCCTGGGTATGTAGTCTACAACAGGGATTCTTAAAATGTCTCTTAGACCAGGAGCATCTCTTGGGAACTTGGAAATGCAAATTCTCAGGCCCTACTCCAGAAGTACTGAATAAAAAATTCTGTGGGCGGAGCCAAGCAATCTGTTTTAACAGCCCTGTCAGGTGATTCTGGTGTACACTAACATTTGATAATCACTGCAATAAAGCAGTATTTTTCCAGCTTTTTTTGACTAAGATCTACAGGAAGAAATGCATTCTGGCCCACAAACATCTATCCTCCCCTTCTCTCGTGTGTGTGCACACACATGCAAAACAAAACCTTCAAAAAACAGTACTTAATATTTATATTTAATTGATATTGATATTTTATATTCTATTCTACTTCATTTCATTAAAAATTTGCTGATTGTGACTTACTAATTATATAATAATGTTTGTTGCAGAATTCTCTGCAAAACAAAAATGAACAGAGAAAGTCTTCAGGATATTGGATAAATGAATTATACTATATTTCTACAATGGAATACATAGTTCCTAATATCATTAGAAATAAATTTCAAAACCATGCATATTGACTTTAAAAATCAAGCTATAGAAGGGGTACGTAGGCCCTGGCTGGTGGGGCTCAGAGGATTGAGCACCAGCCTCTGAACCAAAGGGTCACTGGTTAAATTCCCAGTCAGGGTCCATGCCTGGGTTGCAGGCCAGGTTCCCAATTGGGGGTGCATGACAGGCAACCACACATTGAGGTTTCTCTCCCTCTTTCTCTAAAAATAAATAAAATATTTTAAAAAGAAGGTTATGTAGGTTATGATTTCCTCTACATAGTTTTAAAGTATATAAAACTATATGTTGTTTATGAATATATAGCTATGTAGTAAAAATATAAAACAAAGATTATTTACAAGTTTACTTGGATATTTGCCAATTTCTCAAGACTTAGATGCCCTGTGCATTCACTTTGCTCTTAACTACCAGCATCTGAAGTCATATGTCATATGAAAGCCAGGTGGAGCATTTGGAGTAACCCAAGAACTTATATGCATGAATGAACAATGGTATGGGGATTGCCTGAGGGACTGGGGGGTGCAAAGGGGGAAAATTGGGACAATTATAATAGCATAATCCATGTAATATAATTAAAAAAACTCACATGGTATCAGTAAATCCTAGTCATAACCAGAATATCAATTATTGACTAATTCCAGAGGCACCATGGCTATGATACATGGTGGTTTTATCAATACTACCTGACTCATTGCTAGCCTAGGAAATTGGAAGTTACTTTTCCTTCAATTGAGGTCTTCTAGTAGGTACAGACTAGAGTCTCTTCAAGATTTCTTTAAAATTTTAAGGGTAGTTTAGGACCTTAGAAAACCACGAAGAACATCATAGGAAATATACTACTTATGTAGTATGCAGAGAAAGAATAGTCAAGGTCAAGGAAAAACACAATCACTATGCCTATGTCATAATTCTTTGGTATAATCAAAGTGAATATAAAAGTACTACTTTATGTAGAGGTAAATTAAAATGAAAACAACCCATTTTTTTTCTTGGTTTAGCCTATACCTTGTTTGGCTCCCCTGGATTATATGAAGAAAACATAGGAATTTTTCGGATCTCCTCCTCTGACAAACGATTTCTCTGGATCTCATCTTCTGGGACAAATTCTATTGGCTGCGTCAGCTTCTTAGGCCCAGTCCAACACTGCTCAGGTGAATTATCAATAACTTTTGCCACATGGAGACTGGGACTTTTACCCTGTGCTGCCTGTTCTCCCTTGTCCTGGAGTAATGGCGGGTTCTCAGCTGTGCCACTATCTCCCACTGATGTAGCTGAGACCAGTGAGTGGGAAGCAAAGGGTTCACCTCTCATAAGATGGAACTCTTCAAGACGTTTTTTCATTATCATCTCTTGGTAAAAACTTTCCAGGTTGTTCATGGGATCACCTTTGTTCTTCTTTTGGGGTTCATCTGGATCAAGACAAAGAGATATGGAAGTTCTACAAAGCCTACCAATAAAACCTTTAACAAATTAATAAAAATTAAATCTTGGATCTCAGGTATAGAAACTCTGCTGGGGCAGGTATTTATAACCAATGACAGTAGTACATAGCTATTTTATTGCAGTGCATTGCAAGCAAGGCTGGAGCTACACTGAGACAAGTGAGGCACCTGGGGTGCAAAATTTAAGGAGGTGCTCACTCTCAGGGTCATGCAAGTATATATACCTAACTGATAAGGACACTTGAAAAATGTAACCAGTATGGCATTATTACACTTCTCAAAGTTAATAATTCCTTAATATCATCTAATACCAAGTTCATATTGAAATGGCCCTAATTATCTCAAAGATATCTTTTTACACTTGGTTGTTTTAACTAGCCTTTGGCTGTTATATCTCTTAAGCCTTATTATTTTAAAATAGTACCCCTTCTTTCCCAACCCTCCAACCCACTTTCTCCCCCATCCATTGATTTATGAGAGGAACCTAACAAATGAATGCGACTGATCGTTCTTCATGGTATTATTTAACTTGTTCCTTAATCCCTTCCATTTCTTACAAACTGTCAGTTAAATTTAGAGCTATTATGTCTAATACAGTACCCACTGGCCACACAAATCTATCTATATTAATCTTTTAAATGTCCGTTTTTCAAACTAGTCACATTTCAAATGTTCACAGCCACCTGTGGCTAGTGGATATCATGTTGGGCAAAAAAGATAAAGAACATTTACATCATTATACAAGTTGCATAAGATTCAGGTTTCATATTTTTAGATAAGAATTCTCCTCCAAAGAGAGATGTGTACTTTCTGTTATATCATAAGGCATATAATGTTTGGTGGTCCCATTTTTAGTGATGCTGAAATTGATCAGTGAATTCAGATGGTATTAGTTGGATCCCTCCATTACGAAGTTCTCCCATTCACGTTTCACCTAATGGGTTTTACATTCATTATGACTGTTGCCTGGATCTAATAATTTATTAAGAGTTGTGAAATGGAGCTCTCCTGATTCTACTATTTCTTTATATTTATTATTTAGAATTGTATAATAAACTTACCATCAAATAGTTTCCCTATATACAGTTCATACAGGAAAGGCAGGATAAATGCTTGATTTTTCCCATTATTTACCAACTATGACAGTAATGAGTTGATACCTTAGAAATATCCAGTGTTGATCAATACTTATTCTAATTTTAATTTTATTTTTTAAAGATTTTATTAATTTTTAGAGAGAGGGGAAAAGGGAAGGAGAATGAGAGGGAGAGAAACATCAATGTGTGGTTGCCTCTCATGTGTCCCCTACTTGGGAACCTGGCCTGCAACCCAGGCATGTGCCCTGACTGGTAATTGAACTGGAGACCCTTTGGTTCACAGGCCCACGCTCAATTCACTGAGCCACACCAGCCAGGGTGATCAATGATTATTTTTAGTATAATTGTGAGATCATGTAGTTTCACAAATTTGATGTGCTTTTTAGTGGGAAAATTATCCCACTTAGGACTATAAGAGTCTCTTCAAATTGACTCCTGTATTGCTTTTCAGTTTTCTGGCACAGTAAGTTGTCCCAAGCTCACCTTGCACATTTTCTGACTCATACCCGGAATATTTTGCCAAGGACTCCTGGCTTCTTTTAATGGGAAATAGTATTTAGAAAGTCAAATGTGTTGCTAGGTGTGTTCATTGCTATTGAGTTGTTATTGATACTAGGCATTTTCAGTGGACAAAACCAGGACATTTTTTAAAAGAGGAAAATAAATCAGACTGGTATTTCTACTTCAAATGTAAGATTATAAGGTTTTTACTCAAACTCCTTGATGTTAGACTTGTATATCTGTTTTCACATATGCTTAAAATATTGGCTCTTAGTATTAAAAATTATTTATTAGTTTTTTCTGCAATATATTTATAGAATTTTTAAATGTCAATAACAATACTAATATGACTGTCAATGAAATTACTGAATAGTTTTATATTTCTTTGCACTTATCTTTATCCTTAAAATATATCCCATTAGAAATGTACATATATTGTTTCAAAGTCATTTTAAATAAATGTTTCCTCTGTATTGTTGTTACCAACTTTATAGTTTTAGGTTCATCTGCTTCAGGTTGTTATGAATTTTAGGGATTGATGTTTTTTCCCTTTTTGATTTTTAAATTATGCAAAACATTTACATGGGTCTGAATTGAAAACTGTGTTATACATTATACAGTACTTTTACAGCTGTTTCACTTCCATCTCTGTCCTCTTTATCGTACTCCTTTCCTTCCCCATGAATAACAATTTTTACTAGGTTTTGGCTTTATGGTTGCACTGATCCCTTTTTGAAAATATAAGCAAATAGGCATATGTATACATATACATACATATGTATATGTCATTATTTACATCCCTCTCCTACTGTTTACAACTTACTTTTCTGCACTTAACAATATACACTTCAGATAACTCCATATTAATATGTATAGCTCTTTCCCTTCTTTCTGATAGCTGTGTAATACTCCACTGTGAGGATGTTCCATAGTTTATTCAACTATTCCCTATTAAGGCACACTGGTATTGTATCCAGTCATTTCTGCTGTTATAAATAATATCCTGATAAACAACCTTGTGCATATAGGATTTTGTATTTTTCCAGTACATCTCTGAAATAGATTCCAAGAGATGGGTTTGCTGAGACAAAGGGTCAAATGTATGTGTAATTTTTCTCTATATTGATAATTCCACTTTGTAGAAGTTGTACTATTATGCATTTCCACCAGCAAGGTATAAGAATATATATGGAAAGATTTCTGAAGTCTCCAAAGGATAAAGCATTAAAAAAATATTGACAAATTCAACTACATTAAAATTAAAAACTTCTGTTCATCAGAAAAAATATAAAAAATAGAAAAGTCTTAGAACAAGAAAAGATATTTGCTGCACAAATAACGGATAAAGAATACAGCCATTAGGAAACTGGGTAAAGGATCAAAAAGGTTCCTCAAAAAAGATACAATATATATAGCTAATAAATACATAGAAAATTACTCAATGACATTAGAA
Source organism: Phyllostomus discolor (assembly GCF_004126475.2). NCBI lineage: Eukaryota > Metazoa > Chordata > Mammalia > Chiroptera > Phyllostomidae > Phyllostomus > Phyllostomus discolor. The sequence continues at coordinate 56,032,674 of NC_050198.1, read as the reverse complement.
TTCAGAGAAATGTTAACTAAGAAGAAAATACTAATAGAAAACTGTCATATTGGCAAAAAAAAATAAAAAGGAATACAAATAGAGATTGTAAAGCAAATGAAACCTTCATACATTGCCGGTAGGAATGTGCAACTACAGTGCAAACCACTATGACATCATTTACTAATGTTGAATTTATGCTCATAAATATGGCCCATCCATTCCACTCCTATGTATAAACTATAGAAAAATTAGGTTCATGTCCACCAGGATACAATAAGAATAGTTTGATCTGTGGTATTTATAATAGCCTGGAACTAGAAAAAAATACAAGTGTCCTCAGAAGAATCAATTACAAAATTATATTTAAGTTTATATAATGAAATACAACATTCCAGTGAAAGTGAACAAATTTCAGCTACATATGACCAAGTGTATGAATGTCCCAATGTATATACTCAAAAAATATTTATTCAGTGACTATTATGATCATCACATTATTCTAGGTTCTTGAGATACATCAATAAATGAAACAAAGATTTCTATCTTCATAGAGCTAAGTGAATTATTATATTAGAAGGTTCTGTTACATTATGAGTGCTTTAAAAAAGAAAACATATAGCAGTGTAAGGGATGACTGGTAGTGCTAAGACTTGGTAATATTGGTGGTTGTACTTTTAATATTCGTCTGGGTGGGTCTCATTGAGAAGGTGACATTTAAGAGAAGACTTATAGAAGGTGAGGGATTCTACCATGTTGATATTAGAGTGAGAATTCCAAGGTGACAGTATGTCTCAAATTTTTAAACAGTCTGAAATCATACAATGTATTTCTCTGACCACAATGGAATCACATTAGAGATCCACTACTGGAAGAAATCCGGGAAAACACAAATATTTGAAAATTAGACAACACATATCAAAATAACCCATAGGTCAAAGAACTCACATAGGAAATTTAAAAATATTTTGAACTAAATGAAAATGAAAACACAACATACTCAAATTTATGGATGTAGGCAAAACAGCCCTCAGAGAGAAATCTGTCCCTTTAAACACCTATATCATAAAAGAATAACAGTTTCAAGTCTATAACCTGAGCTTCCAACTTAGGAAACTAGAAAAAGCAAACTAAACACGATGCAAGGAAAAGGAAGAAAATAATAAAGATTAGGGAATAAGCCAGTACAATAGAAAACAGAAAAATAGAGAAAAATCAATAAAACCAAAAGCTGGTTCTTTGAAAATGTTAACAAAATGACAAACCCTTAGCTAGACCAACCAAGAAAATAAGACAGAAGACACAGAGGATGAAAACAAAGAAATAAAGATGAAGCCTCATTACTGAACTTATACAAATGGAAACAACTTTAATGGAATATTATAAATAACTTTAGGCTAACAAATTAGAAAGGGTAGATGAATGGACAAATTCAAAGAAAGATACAAATTATCAAAGCAGACTCAAGAAGGATGAGAAGAGTTGAATAAACCTATAATAAGTAAAGAGGCTGAATTAGTAATCAACAAACTGTGCACAAAGGAAAGCCCAGGTCCGGGTGGCTTCATCTGTGAATTCTACCAAACATTTAAAGAAATAATATTAATCTTCTACAAATACTTTCAGAAAATAGAGGAAGAGAGAATATTTTCCAACTTATTCTATGAGGTCAGTATTACATGGGAATCAAAGCTAACCAAACATATCAGAAGCAAAGAAAACTACAAACCAATATCTCTCACGAACACAGACACAAAAAATCTTTAATAAAATATTAGTAAGCCTAATCCAGCAACATATAAAACTTGTTATACACAGATAAGTACGATCTATCCCAGAAATGAAATATTGGTTTACCATCTAAAAATCAATCAATATAATACATTATATTAATAGATTAAAACTTTAAAACATGTGATCACCACAATAGGTGCAAAAAAAGTGATAAACAAAATCCAACTCCCACAACTAACTAGAAATAGAAAGGAACATCCTCAATCTGCACATGGTTGGCTGAATATATTGGCTCCCCACCCCAAAGGTGTTTACATCCTAATCCCTGGAATCTGTAAAAAAAAGTTACAAAGAAAAAAGGTACTCTGAAGATGAGATTAAGATACAGTTCTTGAAATAGGGAGATTATCCTGCATTATGTAGATAGGCTAAATGTGATCACAACAGTTCCATTTGGGAAGGAGGCTGGAGAGTCAGGGACAGAGTAGGGGATGTACCAATGGAAATAGAAGGTGGAATAATGTGAAAGGGCCATGAGCTAACGAACACTGGTGGATTCCAGAAGCTGACAAAAGTTCCCCTGGAGAACCCCAGAAGGAATGCAGCCCTGTGGACAACTTGATTTTAGGACTTCTAACCCCTAGAACCATAGGAAAAGAAATCTGTGTTGCTTTAATCCACTAAATTTGTGGTAACTAGTTACAGCACCCATAGAAAAGTAATACACTACTAAAGAGTATTTAAAAGTATATAGAGCTAGGATCTTAGTTAATGATAAAAAAACTGAATGTTTCTCCCCCTAAGACTGGGACCAAGGTAAGGATGTCTACTTGCACCACTTTCATTCAATACTTCAGCACTGTACTGAAGGTTCTAGACAGTGCAAATGGACCAAAAAAAAAAAAAAAAAAAAAAGACTTCCAGATTGCAAAGGAAAGGTAAAACTGCCTTAATTCATAGGTAACATGATAACATGATTGTCTGTGTAGAAAATCCTATCTACAATGAAACTACTAGAACAAATGAAAGAGTTTAGTCACAGAATATAAGATCAATATGTAGAAATTAACTATATTTCTATATAATTATATGCAACAATCAGAAAATGAAATACGAAAATAGTTGTATTTACAAGAGCATTAAATGAATAAAACATTTAGAAATTAACAAAAGGGTACTATTTATAAACTGAAAACTACAAAACATTGCTGAAACAAATTAAAAAAGGTCTAAATAGACATTCCATATTCGTGGATTAGAATATTCAAAAATACTAAAGTCAATTTTCCCAAAATTGAATTATAGAGTCAACACAATCCTTATCAAATTCCAGCAGGTTTTATAGAGAAATTGACAAGTAACTTCTAAAATTTACCTAGTTACAAAGGACCTAAAATAACCAAAGCAATTGTGAAAAAAAGGAACAAAGTTGGAGAAGTTACACTACCCAATTTCAATACTTGCTATAAAGATAAAGAGATTCAGCCCTGGCTGGTGTGGCTTAGTGGATTGAACACCAGCCTGAGAACCAAAGGGTCTCTGGTTCGATTCCCAGTCAGGGCACATGCCTGGCTTGCAGGCCAGGTCCCCAGTAGGGGACACATGAGAGGCAACCACACATTGATGTTTCCCTCTCTTTCTTCCTCCCTTCACCTCTCTCTAAAAATAAATAAACAAAATCTTTTAAAAAAAGATAGATTCAGAACATAAGAATAGGTATATAAGTCAATGGAACCAAAATGAATGTCCAGAAATAAACCCTTACCTTTATAGTCAATTGATTTTCCACAAAGATGCCAAGTCAATTCAAAGGGGGAAATAATGGTCTTTACAATAAATAGTACTAGGACAACTGGACATCCATTTACAAAAATATGAACTTGGGACACTGTATCTCACATACCAAAATTAACTCAAAATGAATAATATATCTAAATGTAAGAGTTAAAACTATAAACATTCTAGAAGAAAACAAAGGTTATCTTTCTGACCTTGAATTCAGTCAACATTTCATAGATGTGATACCAAAAACACAACATAAAGGAACAAATTGATAAACTGAACTTCATTAAAATTAGAAAATTCTGTGCTTTAAAAGACACCATTAAAATAAAAAGACAAGCTAAAGACTGGAAGAGAATATTTACAAATCATATTCTATCTTATAAAGGCCTTATATTCAAAATATATAAAAAACTCTTACCACTCAATTCTAAGAAAACACATTATCTGATAAAAAATTGGTGAAATACTTGAGTAGAACATTTCATCAAAGAAGACATATGAATGGGTAACAAAAAAATGAAAAAAGTATTCAAGATTATTTGTTAATGTAGAAATTCAAATTAAAACCACAATGAGATATCAGCACATACCCACTAGAAAAGCTGCAATAAAAAATAGGCAATAGAAAGTGTTGACAAAAATGCAGAGAAGTAGGAAAGCTCATATATCACTCATGAGAGGGCCAAATGGTATAACTACATTTGGCAATTCCTCAAAAGGTGATATATAGAATTACCATATGACCCAGAAATTCCATTCACTCAAAAGAAATGAAAACATATCCCCACAAAAACTTGTTCATAGCACTGTTCAAAATAGCCCCAAATTGGAAACAATCCAAATGTCATCAAGTAGGGAAGGGATAAACAAAATGTGGTATATATCTATACAATGGAAAACTATTTAGTAATAAAAGCAATGACTTTCTGAATGCTAAAACATGAACAATCTTCAAACACACATCATGTTACCTGAAAAAATCCAGATTCCAAAGATCACTTATTAGAAGACTCTATTTATATGAAATATCTAGAAAAAAAAAACACATTTATAGAGACAGAAGGCTTTGGGTAGATGTGCAAGTGATTTACTGCAAATAGGCTCAAGCAAATTTTGCAGAGTAATGGAGATGACCTAAAACTGAATTGTCATGATGACACACAATTCAGTAAGTTAACTAAAAAATCACCTAACTAAAAACTTGACAGCAGGTGAATATCATGTGTAAATTACATACCTCAGTAAAATTGTTTAAAAAGTAAGAAAAGAACTATTTAGTCTCATAAAATGTAACAGAAAATAGAGAAAATACATTGATAGATGTTAAAGGATAATTGAAAAAATATATACCATATTCACATTTGAAGATTTGAAGATTTACATTGCAAATATGTAAATTGTCCTCAATTGATTTAAATACTTGATGGAATCTTAATCAAAATAGAAAGAGAGAGAAACTTGACAAGCTGATTCTATAATTTCCATGGAAAAGCAAAATGCCCAAAAGTAGACAGAACACTTTGAAGAATAATGTAGAAGCATCTGTTCTTCTGTTGTACCAGATATCAAAGCATTTAAAAAGCTAAACTGTGTGGTAATTGATTTTTCAATAGCCAAAAAACACCAAAGAAAGAAAAGAAACTGAAAAAAAAAACATCCATACATATATGAACATCTGATTTATGACAGCTGGCAATATAATAATAGTGCAGAGACAACAATTTCAATATATGGTGTTGGGATAGATTATCTGTATAAAAATAAACTGGAACTTCATATCATACACATATATTAATTCCAGGTGGATTAACAATTTAAATGTGAAAGAAAAAAACATAAAGCTTTTAGAAAAAGAATACTATCTTCATGAACTCATGCAGGAAAGGATTTATTAGTCAAAGTACAAAAAGCACTAAGTAGAGAAGAAAAAAAATAATACCTTTTATTACATAAAAATGAAGAACTTTTATTCCTTGAAAGACACCATAAAAGCAGTGAAATAAGAGCCACACAATAGGAACGGACATTTTCAACACATATAACCAACAAAGAGAAAGATCCATAATAACAAAAAACTTGTACTAATTTATAAGAAATGCATGTAAGATTAGAGAAGAAATGCGATGACAGAATATTCAGGACATAAAACCACAACACCTTCCTAGCTCCCTCTTTTCTGTAGCTATACTGAAGTTAAGTAGCAATCACTGAGATCTGTCTGCTTATCCAAAATCTTCGATATATGCCTAAGTGACCTCTGAACCTGGACTGCATCTATACACAGGTAAAAACAGATGGAAAGACATTCAGACAGGAAGCTGACATTTCCACATTTGCTAAGTGGGCAAAATAATTAAACAGCCATTTACAAAGAAGGCTATCCAAATGATTAATAAATGTGTGAGAATGTTTCCGACCTCATTAGATATAAAAAATGAAATTAAAACCACAATGAAACAAACAATATAAACCTGGGCTCCTGAAAAATATCAATGTCCTGAAAGACAGACAGACACACGTGTGCGCGTGCGTGCACACATACACACACACACACACACACACAGGGAAAATATTCTAAAGCAAACTAAATGCCATGTGTAATCCCTGGTTGCATCCTACATTTAAAATTGAGAAATATAATTACAAACTGCATATTATAGAAGAAGGTTCTTAAGAGATATATAATAAAGTATTTAGGAGCAAAACCTTTTAATGTCTGAAACTTACTTTTAAATAGTTTAGCAATAAACAAACGACACATACTCACATTCATGTACAGAAGAAGAGAGAGGTAAAGCAAAATGCCAACAGTTGGTAAATGTAGATGAAGAATATGGGTGTACTATTCTTTCAATTTTTCTGCACGTTTGAAATTTTTCAAAATAGAAGGTTGTGGAAAACAGCACTTTACTAAAGACTGAAAATAGTAATGTAAATGCTAATTATTAAGAAAGGAAAAAAGATTACAATAAAATATGAGCAAATACCCATTAGATCTGACAATATCCAGTATAGACAAGGATATGGACTAACCTGAACCTTCACACATGGTTGGTGAGATTTTAACTTGGGAGAATCCCTTCACAAAAGAGCTAGGATCTATTAAAGATGAAGGTGTGTGAAGTTTTCACCCCTCAATTCGACTCCTAGGTATACACCCTGAGAAACCCTTGCATATGTGTCCCACCATATATGTATAAGAACTATCACAGCAGTAGGACTGATACTTATAGCTCAGTAAATGTAAACAACCCACTTATCCAGTAGAATAGATAAGTAAACATTGGTATGTTCATATAAAGAAATACACTATACTGCAGAGAAAATGAATGAACTATGGTTACACACTGCACTATGGATGAATCTCAAAAATATAATGTCAACTAGAAAAGGTAGACCCAGTAGATTATATATAGTACAATTCATTGACATAATGCTTATAAACAGGCAAAACTAAACACTGTCTAGTGTTGTCTACATGGGTGGTAACATGTAAAGAAAAACAATGAAATTATGAAAAAAATAAAAACAAGGCAGGGCAGTGGTTATTTCTGGTGGGCAGGGGGGTTGTGAGTTCTGAAGGGCATACAGAGACTTTTGGAGTGCTGGCAATGTTTTACTTCTTGATCTAATTAAACATGTTTTACTCTTTGGCAAGATCTACTTCATTACAAAAAATATTGTTGTTTTTTTTTTAAAGGAATAAGAAGTGAGGACGGAGAGATAAGTAAGTATACTGGGTTGAACCCAGTATGCCCCCAAATTCATTTCCACCTGGAATGTAACCTTATTTGGAAATAGGGTATTTACAGATACAATTGGTTAAGATAAGTTCATACTGGATTAGATGGGCCTTAAATCCAATAACTGCTATTCTTTTAAGAAGGCCACATAAAGACACAGACACACAGGGAGAATGTCATGTGATGACAGAAGCAAAGACTGGAGTCATACATTTATAATCCAAGGATTGCCAGCAACCACTAGGAGAGAGGGATGGAACAGATTCTCCCTCAGAGTTTGCAGAAGGAACAAACCTTGCCAACATCTCGATTTGAACTTCTAGCCTCTGTAACTGTGAGAGAATTTCTGTTCTTTTAGGCCACCCAGCTTGTGGTACTTTGTTAAAGCAGCCCTAGGAAACTAATACAGACTGTGTACTGGGAAGTGGGGTGCTGCTACAACAAATATCTAAAAAAATGTGGAAGTAGCTTTGGAATTGGGTAATGAGTAGAGGGTGAAAGAAATTTTAAGGTGCTTGACAGGAAAAGGTTGGTTGTATTGAAGAGACTTGACAGAAATATGGATGTTAATAACAGTTCTGGTGAGTACTCAGAAGTAAAGAGGACAGAAAAGAAAGTTTCTATCTTAAGAGAATGCATGTATCATCATGAACAGACTGTTGTTAGAGAGAGGAACATTAAAATTGCTTCTGGTGAGGCATTAGAAGGAAACAATAAACATGTTATTGGACACTGGAAGAAGGGTGATCTTTTTTTATAATGTGGCAGAAACTTGGCTGAATTGAGTTCTGCTGCTGGATGCAAAGTAGAACTTGTAAGTGATGAATTTGGAATTCAGCTGAGGAGATTTCTGAGAAAAGTGTGGAAGACACAGTCTGGTTTCTCCTTGATGCTTATAGTAAAATGAGAGAAGAAAGAGATGAATTAAAAAGGGTCTGTTTTAATAATAAGGAAGCAGCACTTGATGATCTGGAGAATTCTCAGCATATCTAAGCTAATGTGCTCTGGAAACAGGGCCAGTTAGTGTGGCTGGACAACCTTTCACTCAAGAAATTAGGTGTGTGATTCATAGATCCAACTAACCATCTCAGCAGAAGCCAGGAATAGAGAGAGAAAGGGCTATCCAGAAAAAAAAATCTGTGGAGAACACTCATATCTAATGGTTTGAATCTCTTGACATACATGAGAGACAGACAAGGCTTTTAAGAATTTTATAAAAGCAGAAAGAGTGCCAGCCTGGTATGAAAGTGGCAGAGACAAGACAAAATGAAGGATGACTCTGAGGGCAAAGCCACAGATGCAAAAACTATAGGGCAGGAGGCTGAGAAGGTGGGGTTGTCCCAGAGGGCCCAGGGAGTGAGGCTTCCCTGGGGGCCAGAGGACAGAGCACTGAGCCCAGAGCATTTTTCATAGGCCTTGAAACCTAATGGTATTTTCTGTGCTGGGTTGCTAACTTGCTTTAGACCAGTAACTCCTTTCTGCCCTTTCAGAATAGGGATACCTATCCTATGCCAGTCTCACCACTGTATTTTGGAAACAGATATCTTGTCTAGTTACACAGGTCTCTGGGCAGAGAGGAATTTTGCTTAGGATGGAACATACTCAGAGCCTAATGGACACCTGATTTAGATGATTTGGAACTTTTTAAGTTGATATTTAGATGAAACTTGGGGCATAGATTTGATGCTGGAATAGGTAAGACTTTTGGAAACGTGATGGGGTGAATGCATTTTGCATATGAAATGAATATGAATTGTTGGGAGTTCAGATGGAGGATTGTGCTGGGTTGAATAGCATACCCTCAAAATTCATATCCATCCAAAGCCTTATAATGTGACTTCACAGTATTTGGAGATATAATTAGTTAAGATGAGGTTATACTGGATGAGGGTGGGCCCTAAATCCAGGACTAGTATCCTTATAAAAAGGCCATTTGAGGACACAGACACAGAGCCACAAGAAGACTGCCATGTGATGACAAAAGCAGAGAGACTAGAATGATGCATCTACAATACCAAGGAATGCTGGCAACCACCAGAAGCCAAGAGACAAGGAATGATCTAGAACCTTCAGAAACAGCATGGCTCTGCCAACACCTTGATTTCAGACTTACAGCCACTGTAAGAGGATATATTCCTGTTGTTTTAAGCCACTAGATTTATAGTAATCTGTTATGGAAGCCCTAGAAAAATGATACAGTGATTATAAAAAATCTCCCATGAAATTTTGTTGTAGAAAGAAAGAAAAACTATTGATATATGCAATATGAATAAATCTCAAAAAGATTGTGGTGAGTTAAAGAAGTGATGTACAAAGAATACATATGTATGGTTTCAGTTATCTAAGTTCTAAAACAGGCAAAACTAATCTATACTCAAAAAATTAATACACTAGTTGCTTCTGGGAGGAGGGAATTACTGAGAAGTATAATGAAACTTTCTAGGGTGACAAATCTCTGTGTTGATAGGGGTTAGGCTACACAGCTGCAGTAGTATGCTGAAGATGGGTCAATGTTTTACACATCTCCCAACTCCATGTTCAATGATAACACATTGGTAGCTTAAAATTGGCTATAGTGGAACATGCAAACCATGGAAACTAGCAAATGATACAAATCAGAGCCTTTTTCTGTCTGAAGAGCTAGGTGTTATACATTTACCAACACATCACTACAAAGAAGTACAAATTGGTGAAAAGTCAGCAAATGAACACTCAACATTCATGCATTTCATTTGATGCAAATTTTACAACAAAGAAAAATGTAAATATTTAATTCTAACTGACAATATGCCTACTGAAGTATTTAGGGGGAACATATTTATATTGACTATTTTAACTGTATCAAAAAAGTAAGATAGATTCATAGAGTGATAAAAAGATATGTGATAGCCCTGGCTGGCGTAGCTCAGTGGATTGAGCGTGGGCTGTGAACCAAAGTGTCGCAGGTTCGATTCCCAGCCAGGGTACATGCCTGGGTTGCAGGCCATAACCCCCAGCAACCGCACATTGATGTTTCTCCCTCTCTCTCTCTATCTCACTCCCTTCCCTTTCTAAAAATAAATAAATAAAATCTTTAAAAAAAGATATGTGATAAAAATAAACTATTAATGGCAGAATCTAGTCAGTGATACAATGGATGCTTGTAATAAAATTCTTTCAGCCCCTCTGTGTCTGTGAAAATTTTCATTAAAGATTGGAAAAAAATCATTTGCTATTTGGTTATCAAAAATATTAACATAGCTACTTAATTCTATCTTTTGGGGGTCTTCAAATTTTACATTCCATTTTTAAAACCAATTGCTACTTATTATGGTATATGATGAAAGAATCTAAATGGTTTATTTGCTCAAGAAGCTAAACCATTGAGGGGCATTTATAAAAATATTTTGTTAAAGATAGTTTATGGTATGAGTATGTCCACCATGGAAATTGGCAAATGGTACAAATTATGTTAAAATCCTGAAAGGAAAGAAGCAATACTGGGGATAACTGATTGAGGTACCTTGAGAGAGAAGAGGAATAGGATACAGCACAATGGTATAAAGATTAATCTTAGGCAGGAAAGATGTCCCCAGCATTGAGTTGAGATAAAAAAAAAAATGAGAGTTAGGATGCAGAAATTAGCAGAGAATCACGCAGAAAGTAGATGAAAGTTCTTGCCAATGGCAGTGTTTGCTTTGAAGTAGGAAGAAAGACTATCTGCTAAAAATAATGATACAGTAGAATGGAAATGAATAGTGAAGATCTAAAATAGTATTTGTAAAGGGATGAACAGAGAGCTTACTAGGGACTAGGAGAGAGATTGCTGAACAAAGAAGAAGGTTCTAGACAATACCAGAGATGAGAAACGTGTAGAGCATCAATTAACAAGGTTACATAATTGCTGTCCAGTAGTGCTCAAAAGCCATCATGCCAAAATAAAGAAGGCAATTAGTTGGACTGATTCAGAGTTCAGGTTTTGCTGGGTGGCTATGATTCATAGCAAGAAAGCAAGGAGAATGAGTCATTGCCAAGAATATGGGTAAATAATGGATGGCAAAATCTAAGTGAGATGTGGAAGGAAAGGAAGGAATAACATATTGGTAGAAAACAAAAAGGTCAAGGAATTAGAGATTATAACAGGATTGAAGAGATAGTATAAGGGGTGTAAGAGAATTGTGAGAGCCAGGATTAGAAAAATATCGTAGTCATAGAGTAATATACTGGAGTTTAAGATTTCAGATGAAGTACATTTCTAGAGATAGTATATATTGTTTTCCCACTGATTTAAGGTTAGAAAATAGGAAATGTGTTACTCCCCCTGAAAAAATTATCTCAAGACATAGTAAAATCACATTTAATAAACCAAAAAAAAAAAAAAAAACCTTTTGAGAACACATATACAAGTGCCACAACCATATTTAAGTCCTAGCATGGCCACTTAATAACTGGCCTTGAGAAAGTCACTTATCCCCTCAAAAGCTCAAATTTGTTATCTGTAAAATGGGTATAATACTGCCAGTATCTTGTGGGGCTATAGTAAGGCTTAAATAAATTAATGTGCAAAATGTTTAACACAAGGACCAGCACAAATAAGCCCTCAAAAAATTATTAGCTATTGGGACTTCTGTTTCTGGGTAAGAAGCAAAGTACATTTCGCCCTCTCTCACTAAATACAGTTACAAAACCCAGATAGAATGCATAGAGCATTCAAAGACAGAAAAGTACACAGGAGCAGGTGGAACAGATGAGAAGCTCAGAATTTGAATAACAAAGAACCCATGCCCAGACACTGTATAATGAAATTGCTGAAGTGTAAACCTAAAGAGTAAAAAGTGACAGTTTAATTGGGAAAGGACAGTCTTTTCAACTAAAGGTGCCAGGACAATTGGACATTCATATGCAAAGAGATTAATGTAACTAGAGCCTTACACCATACATATAATTCAGAAATTAACTGAAAATGGTTCACACATCTAAATGCATGAGCTAAAAGTATAAGCTTGCTAGAAAAACACATATGAGAAAATCTTTCTGACCTTACATTACAAAGAAATATTAGTTACAGGGCCAAAAGTGGAAATCATAAAATAAAGTAGAAAGTTTGACTTCAATCAAAATCACAAACTTTCAAGTTTCAAGGGATGCCATCAAGAGAGGTAACCTTAGTGAAAATGGCAGACTAAGAACCCCATGAAATTCTCTCCTTCATAAAAGAAATGATAACACTGGCAGAAACTGTTACGAATGAACTTTTTCAGAACTCTGGAAATTAACCAAAGGCTTGCAGCAATCTGGGGAAGATTTATCCAAGAAAAATTCAAGAACATTTATTACTGAGCTGAATCTCAATAAGAATAAGTTTTGTGGCATTTTAACATGCCCTTTCTCATCCTTTTCTCCCAGGTCTGTAGTAACCTTGAAAACCAAAAGCCACAAATCAGAGTGAAATCCAGCAGTCTGGCAGCAACAGCAGAAGGAAGAACAGGGCTGAAGCTCCTTCAATGCACCATTCCCAGAGAGTCTCATTAGTTGACCAAGAAGATCCCACAGGCAATGCTGCTTTTATTTGACCTAACTCAAATATCACCCAGGGCCAACAGCCTTTTTCCCCTTTTGCCAAAAACAATCAGAGGCCGTTGTTGAATGTTACAGCTATCTGAGGTGAAGAAGTTGGGGCAAATAATAAGTTGACCAAAAAGTTGAGAAAGAAATCCAGGGTAATTAAATGTCCTTAGGGAGCTCTGAAAATCTCCAACATTACTCCCAGGAAATACGAAGGCCACACATGTGTATAATAGGGTTGTTCACATGGCCAGAGATTTGTAAGCACCCAGGAAAGACTTTAAAAAGCCCTAAACTCTCACCTCTAAGTCCCGGAGCAAACAAGAAGTGAAGGCAAAGATGAAATTGTAAACTGTTGAAGATATACTCAGCTTGCACACAAAACCCTTCAGTACTTGGGAAATCCTTCAGTAATGGGAAAAGTATTCGAGACATAATTAAAACATTGTGTTAAGTTAAAGAAGGACACATATTTATATGGTTCCATTTATATAAAATGTCCATAATAGGCAAATCCATAAGGACAAATAGTAGATTACTGGTTTCCTGGGTTGTGAGAGGAAACAAGAACTGAGAACAATCCTTGAGGTGATGGAAATGTTGTAAAAAATTAAAAAAAATAAAAACACAAAAATTGTCAAAATCAAACTTATGGTAAATCTGGAAATTAAGTAAATGCTTGCAACAATATGAGGAACACTCATTCAAGAAAAGCAGCTGAGTTTCAGTAAGAATAGGAATATTTGTTGCGTTTCAACTTTCTATGATCCCATTCCCCTCTTTCCAGCTTTGTAGTAAGCCTTGTAAACCAGTAATTCACAACTATGGTAGTTGTAAAAGAAAAACAGCAGACTAACCAATAGTAGAGGAAGCTGAGCAGTTCTGGAGCTCCCCAAAGCTCCATCTTAAGAGAACTGTCACTGTTAGACCTGCCTAGCACTTTGACTTGGTTCAGATCTCATTCTGTGATAATATCCCATCCCTATGGTATTTCTCAAAACCAGTCAATGGGGATTGTTTAATACTGCAGTTGGTTGAGATGGCATTACCAGTTAGGGGCTAAGAAGAGTCTGATAAAATAAAAAACTTTTAAAAAGAAACATGGGAAAGGTGGATATGGAAAGATGGCAGCAAAGTAGGAGAATATAAGGTGCACCACCTCCCAGGCCAGACTAGAAACAAGATTAAAGAGAACAATCACTGGAGTTAAACCTAAGACTACTTGAAAAAGATACTTCTAACCAAAGATGGTCTAATGACCACCCCTAGACTGGTAGGAAGGGCAAGAACATCTTAAAGGAACAGGCTTTGCACATATGGGTGGAGGGTAAGGCAGCAAGTCAGTGGCCCAAGGTGGTGTTGTGGCTGTGTGAGCTTCCTCTTGAGAGGAATGAAGCCAGAACTACAGACTTGTCTCCCAAGCACAGAGGGCCAGTGCCAAGATTGGCCTACCACGCAGCATCCAGTGGCCATAGGGGCTCTCTCTGCTGGGTAGAGATGAAAACCGCTGGAGACAAACCCATCATCTTATTTTTTTCCCTTAAAGGGACAAAGCACCGGTTTTGTGTTTGCGTCTACTCACCTTGGGCCACAGTGAAGGGAGGGGAGTGCAGACTGGAGTCAAGGGAGGAGAGGCTGGAGTGGGAAGTACTAGGGAAAGACTAAGGGGAATAATGGTGGTAGGATTTTCAGGGCTGGGATATACCTGTGTTCCACAGTGACCAACTTTCTCGACAAAAGTTAGCCTCTCCCAGGGGACAATCAATTACCTTACCCTGCGATACCACTCCCCCTACCCTCTAGAAATCCCCTTGCCCACAACCTCTGAAATCCTGTTTGCTTCACTCAGCAACATTTTTGTTCTTTTGTTTTTTTTTTTCAGTTTTGCTCAGTCTTGGTGCATTGTTTGTTTGTTTTTCTTTCTTTTCTCCCAATCAGCGCTATAACATTTGCTGAGCAAACAGCAACATAAACAACAACATAACCATAGGTCATCAGATACTGGTAGTAGTGCACAGCCAACCCATACACTATCCTGGGAAACAGAATGGTGCTTCCTCTTCACCAGAGAGCCACAAGAAACACCCTCCTGGCATCCAGCGGACAGAAAATCTGGGCTCTGGAGGCCTATCAGGGGCCCTCCCTGCTGAGTACAGGGAACTAATCCCAGACAGACTCAGACTAGAGGCTCAGGAGAGGGGGAACACATCCACCATCTTCCCTGAAGTCTGAAAAGCACCTGCCACAGGAGATCTGGGAATCACAAGCCCCTGTTTCCACCAGAAGCCCTTTCAAAAATAGTCAGTCCTGTGATTAGTCTTAAGATTGACAGCAGGCCAGCAGGCAGAGACAGGCAAAACTGAAACCTTCGGTGACTTGAGATGTTTGCTGACACACCCCTGGACCCAGTGTTAATAAAACCCTGCTTTGCGAGCAGACACACCAGATGAATCAGCCACAAACTGTGGATCACCTGAGCTTCGAAAGGCTGCTGAGGGCTAGCCATGTATAGCACCCAATGCTGGCTCACACCACATTTAGACATCAGAGCCCTAGCCAACTAAAGAAATCAGATGCAAGCACTAAATTCTGCTGAGGCAAATCCACTTGGTTCTTTTTCTATTATTTTTGCTATCTTTCTGTTTCATAGAATTATTATTTTTTGTCTATTTTTTCTTTTATTTTTGCTCTAATTGTTATTTTAATTGTTTTATTTGTGCTCTAATAGTTATTTCTTATCTCCTATTTTATTCTTATCTTTGATTATTCCATTGCTCCCTTCCTCTCTCCTTTCATTATTTTTGTTCTTCTTCTATGTTCCTTTCTCCCATTTTCCTCTCTGAATTCACTACTGGTTATAGTTCTCTTCCCCTTTCTCCTCCCACAATCAGTTTTCTTTTCTCTGGTCTTGTAGTTTCTTTTTCTGTTTCTCCTTCCTCTACTATTCCATTTCCCATTCTGCTTTTATTATTCTTTGCTCTACTGTCATCAATATTTCTGTTGTGTTTTTTCAGGGGGTACTTGTTTTGGTGTTTTTGTGCTGGTTTGCTTTGTTCAGCCAGCACCTATGCAACAGTGAACAACACGTAGTAGGGGTTGAGCCTGTTAGCCAGCCAGCTGGAGGGGAGCTCTCACCAATGAATGGGCCAATAACAATCAAGAATAAAATACAACAGGAAAGTCCACATAACCCACACAAAGGGCACAGCTAGAGCATCCAGATCAGGAGATCTAGGAGTCCACACCACTGGGTCCCAGAGGACTTCTAACACATAATGCCGTTCCACAAGACAGAGAGTCAAAAAAAAGATCAATTTAATACATAGAAATAACACAAAGAGACAACTAAAATAGGGAGACAAAGAAACCGCCTCCAAGAGAAATAAAAGGAGTAATCTGCAGAAAAGAGCTAAATGAAACCCAGAAAAGCAGCTTATCAAATACAGAATTCAAAACAATGGTTATAAGAACTACATCAACATGAAAAAAATAGGACATAGAAACCCTGAAAAAGAACTAGTTGGAAAAAAAAAAGAATGCAATATCAGAAATGAAGAATACACTAGAAGGAATTAAAAGTAGGCTAGACAAAGAAGAGTACTGAATAGGCAAGTTGAAATACAAGGTATAAAAAAGTCACCCATCCAGAGAAAAAAAAATGAAAACAGACTCAAGAAATGAAGATATTTCAGACAGCTTAGTGAAAACCTGACACATAAAAATATTTTATTATATGAATAACAGAGAAGAAGAAAGGGACCAAGGTATATAAAGCCTGTTTGAAAATGAGACACCATTTCCCTAATTTGGAGAGAGACAGAGTCAAGCAGGTTCAGGAAGCACAGGGAGTCCAAATAAAGATGAAATGAAAGGGGCCCATAACAAGACACATTACAATTAAAATGACAAAATTTAAAGACAAAGAGAGATTCGTTTTTTTTTAAAGACTGTATTTATTTATTTTTTAGAGAGGTAAGGGAGGAAGAAAGAGAGAGAGAGAGAAACATCAATGTGAGGTTGCTGGGGGTCATGGCCTGCAACCCAGGCATGTACCCTGGCTGGGAATCGAACCTGCGATACTTTGGTTCGCAGCTCGCGCTCAATCCACTGAGCTACACCACCGAGGGTAAAGACAAAGAGAGATTCTTAAAGGCAGCAAGAGAGAAACAGCTAGTTACCTACAAAGGAGCTCTGATAAGACTATCAGCAGATTTTCAAACAGAAAACTACAGGTCAGAAGGAAGTGGCTTGAAATATTCCAAGTATTGAAAAGCAAGGACCCACAACCAAGACTACTCTACCCAGCAAGGCTCTCATTTAAAATGGAAGGTGAAAAAAAAGTGTTTCCAAGATTTTCCTAAAAAAGTCAAAGGAATCCATTTCCAAAAAGCCAGCATTAGAAGAGATGCTAAAGGGACTGCTTTAAGAAGAAGAAATAGAGAGAAAAAAAATGCAGGTAAAAAGGGAAAAATGAGCAATGAAAAACTACCTATCACTAATATCCTTAAATTTAAATGGATTAAATGATCCAATCAAAAGACATAGGGTATCTGAATGCATAAAAAAATATGACCTGCAAATATCTGCCTACAAAAGACCCACATCAGAACAAAAGATTTATACAGGCTAAAAGGAAGGGATGGAGAAAAATATTCCATCCAAATGGATTTTTAAAAAGCTGAGGTAGCAATACTTATATCAGAAAAAAAAAAAACAACCCTCAAAACTAAGGACATAACAAGAGACAAAGAAGGTCACTACATAATACTCAGTGGAGCAGTGCAAGAAGAGGACAGAACTCTTGTAAACATATATGCACCTAACATAGGAGCACGTAACTATATAAAGAAAATCTTAAAGGACTTTAAGAAAGAGACTGATAGCAATACAGTCATTGTAGGGGATTTTTCACACTTATCCAAAGGATCTCCTATCTCTTTGCTACGGGTTGGAACTTTAAATCCCATAGACTACACTCCCACTGTCTTAATCCATTTTGACTTCCCCCTCCAACTGATCACATAAAAGAGCAGGTGGGGGCTATGAACACCAGTATACCTGCTGGAAGAGAGAAACCACCAACAGAGGAACCACTGATAGATAATAACAGAAGAAGGTGAAGGAGTGAGTGGAAGCCACACAGACCAGACCCAGTACCTATCTGGAATTACAACCAAATGGTGGAGAAATTACCCAGAACAAACAACTGAACAATAGCAAGAAAGAAGCCTCATAAACTCAGACAGACAGAAGAACCAGTTTCAACACAATCTGTCCACACCTGCACACAATGATACATGACTTGGTGGATGGAGTGTTCCTCAGTAAACCAGCTGCAGGGAAGGGTCCACAAAAGAAAGACACAACAACAATCAAAACCCAAAGACATACAGAGAGCCAACATAAATGACAGCCCAAAAGCAGCAAGTTCAGGACATCAAGGAGACTGCACCACTGAATTCCACAGGTCTCCTATCATAGAAGTTCATACCATAAACCCAGGGAATCAGAAAAGATCAATTTAAGAAGCAGAGGCTAACAAGAAAAGTCTCACAAGAAATGGGAAGACAAAGGCACAAACCCCAAGAGAAAAGAAAGGAGGAAGCTTCAGAAAGAACAGTAAATGAAATAGAGGCAAGTCAACTATCAGATATTGAGTTCAAAGCAATGGTTATAAGGAAGCTCAATGAGCTCACAGTGAATTACCAAAAACAACAGGGAAACTACAATGAACTCACTGTAAACTATATCAACATGCAAAAGGAAATAGAAACTATCAAAAAGGGCCAAGAGGAAATGAACAATACAACTTCTGAATTGAAGAACACAGTACGAGGAATCAAAAGCAGACTAGAAGAAGCAGAAGATCAAATCAGCGACCTGGAGGAGAAAGTAGAAAAAAGCACCGAGAAAGAGCAAGAAAAAGAAAAGAGACTTAGGAAGAAAGAAGAGGATTTAAGGGAAAGGCAGGACAACATGAAATGTAATAATATCTGTACAATAGGCACACCAGAAGGAGAAGAAGACCAAGGGACAGAAAATCTGTTTGAAAAAGTAATGATGGAAAACTTCCCTAATTTGATGAGAGAAAAAGTCACACAAATCCAGGAACCACGGGGAACTCCTATCAAGAGGAACCCAAAGAGGCCCACTTCAAGATACATCATAATTAGTAGGCAAAATTCCAAGACAGAGAATGATGGAAAACTTCCCTCATTACAAACTCGGGGTAGCAATAATCATATTGGACAAAGCAGACTTCAAAAAAGGTCCAAAAAAAAACAACCAGAAGGTCACTTCAAAATACCAAAGGGAAGAATCCATCAAGAAGACATAAACATTGTAAATATATATGGACCCAACACAGGGGCACCCAAATACATAAGGAAAATCTTGGAGGACTCCAGGAAAGATATTGACAGCAACACAATTATAGCAGGGGTTTTTAACACCACACTGTCAAAAATGGATAGATCTTCCAAACAAAACATCAACAAAGATATTGCGGCATTGAACAATATCCTAGACCAAAAGGAATTAACTGATATACACAGAGAGAGACTTTCATCCCAAAGTAGCAAAATACACATTGTTTTCAAATGCACATGGAACATTTTCAAAGACAGACCACATGACAGGACACAAAACAAGCCTCAACAATTTCAAGAAAATTGAAATCATATCAAGCATTCTTCCTTTCCACAAGAGAGTGCAACTGAAAACCAACCTCAAGGAAAAAAACTCAAAAACACTCAATCTCATGGAGATTGAACAGCATGATATTAAAGAATGAATGCGTCAGGAATGAGATCAAGGAAGAAATAAAAAAGTTCCTGGAAACAAATGTAAATGAACTCACAACATCCAAAACTTATGGGACACAGCAATGGTAGTCCTGAGAGGGAAGTACATAGCTATAGTGCCCTACCTAAAATAGACAGAAACATTTCAAATAAGCAATCTATACCTACACCTACAAGAACTAGAAGAAGAAGAACAAAGACTGCCCAGAGCCAGTAGAAGAAAGGAAATTACCACGATTATGACAGAATTAAATGACATAGAGACTAAAAGCACAATTCTAAGGATCAAGAAATCCAGGAGCTGGTTCTTTGAAAAGATAGGCAAAATCAACAAGCCTTCAAGCTGACTCATCAAGAAAAAAAAAGAGAGGACCCAAACACATACAATCAAAAAGAAAAGAGGAGAGATTACAACTGATACCACACACATACAAAGGATTGTAAGAAATTACTATGAAGAACTACATGCCAAGAAATTTGAAAACCTAGGTGAAATGGACAAGTTTCTAGAAAAATATAATCTCCCAAAATTGAATGAAGAAGAAGCAGAAAGCCTGGGCAGACCAATAACAGCTGATGAAATTGAGGCAGTAATCAAAAAACTCCTGACACACAAAACCCCTGTACCAGATGGTTTCACAGGAGAACTCTACAAGGCATTTAAGGAAGAGCTAACCCCTGTTCTTCACAGACTATTACAAAAAATCCAAGAAGACAGAAGACTCTGAAACTGTTTTGATGAAGCCAGCATCATCCTAATCCCAAAACCAGATAAAGACACAACAAAGAAAGAAAACTTCAGGCCAATATCACTGATGAACACAAATGATAAAATCCTCAACAAAATATTAGCAAACAGCATCCAAGAATACATTAAAATGATTATACACCATCATCAAGTGGAATTGAGCCAAGGGATGCAAAGATAGTAGAATATTCACAAATCAATAAATGTAATACATCACGTGAACAAAAGCAAAGACAAAAACCACATGATCACATCAATAGATGAGGAAAAGGCATTTGATAAGGCACAGCACCCATTTATGATAAAAACATTCAGCAAAGTGGGAATAGAGGGAGCATTCCTCAACCTAATAAAGGCTATATATGAGAGACCTACAGCCAACATCATGTTCAATGAATAAAAACTAAAATCATTCCCACTAAGATCAGGAACAAGACAAGAATGTCCGCTTTTACTACTCCTATTCAACATAGTAGTAGAAGTACTAGCCACAGCATTTAGACAGGAAAAGGAAATAAAAGGCATCCAAATTGGAAAGGAGGAAGCAAATCTGTCATTGTTTGCAGATAACATGATAGTATACATAGAATATGCTATAGATTTCACCAAAAAACTACTCGACCTAATAAGTGAATTTATCAAAACAGTGGGATACAAAGTCAATATTCAGAAATCAAAGGCATTTTTGTACACCAACAAAGAAATATCAGAAACAGAAATCAGGAAAAAATCCCATTTGATACAGCAAGAAGAAAAATAAAGTACCTAGGAATAAACCTAACCAAGGAGGTAAAAGACCTGTACTCAGAAAACTACACAACACTGAAGAAAGAAATTAATGAAGACACAAACAAATGGAAGCATGTACCATGTTCATGAATTGGAAGAAGTAACATCATCAAAATATCCGTATTACCAAAAGCAATTTATAGATTCAATGAAACCCCTATTAAAGTATGAATGGTATAATTCACAGATATAGAACAAACCTTTCAAAAATTTATATGAAACCATAAATGACCCCGAATAGCTGCAGCAATTTTGAGAAAGAAGAACAAAGTGGGAGGGATCACAATACCTCATATCAAACTGTATTACAAGGTCACTGTAATCAAAACAGCCTGATAATGACTTAAGAACTGACATATAGACCAATGGAACAGAATAGAGAGCCCAAGTCACTATGGTAAATTAATGTTTGACAAAGTGGGCAGGAGCATAAAATGGAGTAAAAATTGCCTCTTCGGCAAATGATGTTGGGAGACCTAGACAGCTACATGCTAAAAAATCAAACTTTATCACCAAATTACACCATACACAAAAATAAATTCAAGATGGATAAAAGACTTAAATATAAGTCGTGACACCATTAAAATCCTAGAGGAAAACACAGGCAGTAAAATCTCAGATATTCCATGAGGCAATAGTTTCACTGACATATCCCCTAGAACAAGGGACATAAATGAAAGAAAAAACAAACAGGACCTCTTCAAAATGAAAATTTCTGCATGGCTAAAGAAAATAGCATTAAAATGAAAGGAGGACCAACTGTATGGGAAAATATATTTGCCGATGATACCCCAGATTAGGGTTTGATCTTCAAAATATATAAAGAACACACATGACTCCATTCCAGGAAGACAAACAATCCCATTAAAAAATGGGTAAAAGACCTGAACAGACACTTCTTCCAGGAGGACATACAGACGGTCCAGTGACATATGAAAAGATGCTCAGCATCATTAGCTGTCAGAGAGATGCAAATTAAAACCACAATGAGATACCACTTTACACTGATCAGAATGGCCATCCTAAACAAATCAACAAACAAGTGCTGGCAATGTTGTGGAGAAAAAGGAACCCTAGTACCCTGTTGGTGGGAATGAAGACTGGTGTAGCCACTGTGGAAAACTATATGGAATTTTGGGAACAACTGTAATTGAATAACAATAAAAAAACAACTAAAGGTGGAACTGATTTATGACCCAGTGATCCCATTGCTGGTATTACACCCTAGGAATCCTGAAACTCCAATTCAAAAGCAGCTGTGCATCCCAGTGTTCATAGCATCATTGTTTACAATAGGCAAGTGCTTGAAACAGCCAAAGTGCCCATCAGTAAATGAGTGGATCAAAAAACCGGTTCATTTACACAATGCAATACTATGCAATAAGGAAGGAAGGAAGGAAGGAAGGAAGGAAGGAAGGAAGGAAGGAAGGAAGGAAGGGAGGGAGGGAGAGAGGGAGGGAGGGAGGGGAAGAAAGGAAGAAAGAAAGGAAGAAAGGAAGAAAGGAAGAAACTCCCACCCTTTACGACAGTATGGATGGAACTGGAGAGCATTATGCTAAATGAAATAAGTGAGGTGGTGAAAGACAAATACCATATGATTTCCCCTATAAGTGGAACCAAATCAACAATACAAAAAAAAATGAGCAAAACAGAATCAGAGACATGGAAAGAAAGAACAAATTGACAATGATCAGAGGGGAGGGGGAGGGGCATAACAAGGTAAAGAAGAGGAAGGAGCAAGTCAAGGAAAATGAGTAGAGGACTCATGGGTATGGACAATGGGGGATTGACTAGGGGGTAGGTGGGCAGGGCAGGGGAGTGCAACAGGGAAAAAGTGGGACAGCTATAACTGAACAACAATAATAAAAAGACAAATAAAAAAGAAATAAGAACTGAAACTCTAAAACTCCTGGAAGAAAACATAGGGATGCGGCTTCCTGACACTGGTAACACTGGTATTGGCAAGGATTTCTTGAATACAACCCAGAAAGCACAGGCAACAAAAGCAAAAAGAGGTAAGCAAGACTACACTAAAGTAAAAAGCTTCTGCAGAGCAAAAGAGACTAATAATAGAGTAAAAAGCCACCTACAGAATGGGATAAAATATTTAAAACCATTTACCTGATGAGGAGTTAATATCCAAACATACAAGGAACAACTCAATGACATAAAAACAAAACCTGATTTTTAAAATGGGCAAAGTATTTGAACAGACATTCTCCAAAGTATGTATACAGAAGATGTACAAATGACCAACAGGCACATGAAAAGATGTTCAACATCACTAAACATCAGGGAAATGCAAACCAAAACCACAATAAGATTATATTATGAATATAAACAAAAAAAGTGTCAGTAAGGATCTGGAAAAACTGGGATTCTTATACACTTTTGATGGAAATGCAAAATGGCATGACTGCTACAGAAAGCAGTATGGAAGCTGCACAAAAGATTAAAAATACAAATACCATGCAATAAAGCAACCTCACTTCTAAGCACTTATCCAAAAGACTTGAAATTGGGGTCTCCAAGAGAAATCTCATTCACATACTCATTACAGCACTATTCACTATAGCCTAGATATGGAAATAACCTAATGTCCACAGATAGATGCTATTCAATGGTTATAAATTTTCAGTTACACAAGATGACTGAGTTCCAGAGATCTGATGGACAACACTGTACCTATCATTAACAATACTGTATTGTACACTTCAAATTTGTTAAGAGGTAAATCTCATGTTAGGTTCTTACCACAGTGTATAATAGAAAGAATGAGATGTCCATTGTAGGCTTTGAAAAGTTCAGACATTTTTTTGAGACTCTAGAAAGTCATAAACATGTGCTGAGCTAACTGTATGCCCAGGAAAGTTAGGGTATAAGAGGTCAGTAATTTCTCACTTCTGGCTGACCTTCACATTCTACGCAAGCAGTACGTGAAGTCTAAGGAACAATTGGAAACTAACTACCTGTCTGAACCTTGAAAGAGTGACCAAACACGCACACATACACACATATGCATACGTTTGGTAAAGGTTTGTTGGTTTTTTGGTTCCAGGATTTTAAGTAAAATTCTCCCTAGTCATTAGCAGACTACCTTGCTAACTGAACAAAGACTTCGGTGGCTGCACATGTGAAATAATTCAAAATTTACAGAATTGGTCCAGCAAAGTCATTAAACAAATAGCAACAACAACAAATCCTGGATGTGGGGATTGATTGATTGATTTTCAGAGTTGTTACATTATTTTAAATGTCTAATTTATAACAAAAATTATAAGACTACTACAAACTAAATATTTGTGCACCGCACCCTTCATATGTTGAAACCCTACCATCACTGTGATGGTAATACGGAGTGGGATTCTTTGAGAAGTAATTAGTGTTAAATGAGGTCATGAGAGTGGGAACTTCATGAATGGGATTAGCGCCCTTATATGACTCATCAGAAAGTATAGTATGCTTCTCTCTGCTCACTGCCATGTGAGGATCTAATGAGAGGTTGGCAGTCTGCAACCCAGAAGAGGGCTCTCCATCAGAACCTAATCATGCTGGAACCCTAATCTCAGACTTCTAGCCTCTAGAACTGTGAGAAATAAACCTCTCTTGTTTATGAGTCACTCAGTCTTTGGTACTGTATTACAGTACCTTGAGCTAAGACAAAGACATTGCCAAAATCAAATCAAAACAAAACAAAACAAATCAAAACAAAACAAAACAACCCCAAAAACAAAAACCCAGCAAAGTATGGCCCATGCACAGGAAATTGATCAAAACTATATTTAGGAAGTACACGTGAATTCTCAGACAAAACTTTAAACTAGTATTATAAGTTCTTCAAACAACTAGAGGAAATTATGTATAAACTAAAAGAATGTTTCAAAATTCCTTACCAAACAGGCAATAAAAATAAAGAGAAAGAAATTACAATAAAGAACCAAATAGAAATTCAGGAGTTGAAACATACAATAAGTGAAATAAAAAATACACTAAAGGGACCCAAATAGAAGGTCTGAGCTGACAGAAGGATCAGCAGGCTTTGTGATATGTTGACTACCTCATCTGAGGAAGATTACTTAATGTGAGTAGCAGAAAGAAAAAAATAAGAGACTCAGAGACCTGTATGAGACCATCAAGCATACAAGTATGTGCATAATGGAAATCTCAGAAGGAGAGGAAGGAACAATTTTGAAAAATTTTGAAGAATATTTGAAAAAATAATGGCTGAAAACTTCCCAAATTGATGAAAAACATTAATCTACACATCATAGAACCTTTATAGGCCCCAAGTAAGATAAACTCAAGGATATCTGCTTGGAGTCTGTCCAAAGAGAAACTTAGACATGTAGCCAAATTATCAAAAGAGAAAGACGAAGAACGAATCTTAAAAGCAGCAAGAGAAAAGAGACTCATCATGGACAAGGGGTCCTAACATTAACTTCTCAGTAGAAACTATAGGGGCCAAGGCAGTAAGGTGACATTTGATATGCTGAAAGAAATAGATCACATAGGTAAACATAAAGTATAAATGTTTTTGTCTTTGCAACTCTTTTTTTGTCCTATCTGACTTATAAGATAAAGGCATAAAGCAATAATTATAAAGTTGTTGATGAGCTTAAAATCTATAAAGAGGTAATTCATATGACAATAATAGTATTGGGTTGGCCAAAAAGTTCATTTGGTCTTTCTGTAAGATGGTTCTAGTAGCATTTAGTTGTCTTTAAGGTCATTTGAAACAATTTTGTTAGATTGTATTGTGACAGGTGTCACATCAGCATGCTTTAAAAACCTTATGAAAATTGGTGAATTTTTGCGTAGCTATTTTAATACTGAAGGTGGAAGAAAATAAATAGCCTTTTGGCATATTGTGCTTTATTATTTCAAGAAATGTAAAAATGCAACTGAAACACACAAAAAAGATTTGTGCAGTGTATGGAGAAAGTGCTGTGACTGATGGAACATGTCAAAGTGGTTTGTGAAGTTTCATGCTGGAGATTTCTTGCTGGATGATGCTTCACAGGTGGGTAGACCAGTTGAAGTTGATAGCAATCAAGTAAAAACATTAATTGAGAACAATCAATGTTAAACCACATGGGAAATGGAAAACATACTGAAAATATCCGAATCAGTAAAGTTACTGATGAAAATGAAAAATACGTCTTATTTTATAGAAAAAAACTATATGGACTTTTTGGCAAACCCGACAGAAAGGAGGAAGAACAGAACAGGCCTAAACAGAAACAAAGTTTTTGAATATTATTAAAATTAAGTTGGTATTAATAAAAACTAACTTGTTTAAGGTAAGAGGTTAATTATAATCCTTACAGCAACTACTAAAAGAATAACTTTAAAAATAGTAAAAGCAGCAATAAGTTAATTTAAAATGATATCCTGGAAAAACCCATTTAACATTAAGGAATAAATGGAGTAAGAGAGGAACAAAAAAGATGTAAGACATATATATATATATATATATACACAAAAATAGCAAAATGGCAGATTCTGTAAAGACTACTTTATCAACTGACTTCAATTACTTACATTAATTATAAATGAACTAAACACTCTATTGAATTACAGAACAGATTAAAAAGAAAACATGATCTACCTATTTGCTGACTACAATTTAGATGCTTTAAAAAGGTTGAAAGAATAAAAAAAGATATTCATTGAAAAAAAGAAGCAAAGTATAGTAGGGTATAAGAATTCTGAGTCTTCTTTCTTTTTTCCTTGGTAAGCCTAGCTAAAGGATTCTGAATTTTGTTGCTCTTTCCAAGGATCAACATTGGGTTTGTTAATCAACAAAAAAATCTGTATATTTTCAGTTCTCTATTTCATTTATTTTGGCTCTAATCTTTATTATTTCTTTCTTTCAGCTTTCTGTGGGTTTAGTTTGCTCTTCTTTTTGTAGTTTCTTTTTTATTAAGACTATTTTCTTTTTTTTTAAAGATTTATTTATTTATTTTTAGAGAGGGAGGGGGGGAGAGAGGGGGAGAGAGAGAGAGAGAGAGAGAGAGAGAGAGAGAGAGAGAGAGAGAGAGAGAGAGAGAGAGACACGGAGAGAAACATCAATGTGCGGTTGCTGGGGGCCGTGGCCTGCAACCCAGGCATGTGCCCTGGCTGGGAATCGAACCTGCAACACTTTGGTTCACAGCCCGTGCTCAATCCACTGAGCTACACCAGCCAGGGCTAAGACTATTTCCTTTTTTTAAAAATATTTTGTTTTATTATTTATTTCTACAGAGAAGGGAAGGGAGGGAGAAATGGAGAGAAACATCAGTGTGTGTTTGCCTTTTGTGCATCCCTCACCAAGGACTGGCCAACAACCCAAGCATGTGCCGACTGGGAATCGAACCAGTGACCCCCTCAGTTCACAAACTGGTTGGATTGAGCTGGTACTCAATCCACTGTGCCACACTAGCCAGAGCAGCCTTAATTTTCTTAGAGCAGTTATAGGTTCACAGCAAAATTGGAGGGAAGGCACAGAAATTTCCCACACAGTCCCCTGTACCCATGCATGCGTAGTTTCCTGCACTATCAATATTACCTACCAGAGTGGTACATTTTTTACAAATAATGAACATACATTGACACATTTTAATTTCCCAGTCTATGATTTACATTACACTTCACTCTTGGTGTTGTACATTTTATGGGTTTGAACAAATTTTTATAGTTTCTTAAGGCAG
This sequence comes from Phyllostomus discolor, assembly GCF_004126475.2. Classification (NCBI taxonomy): domain Eukaryota; kingdom Metazoa; phylum Chordata; class Mammalia; order Chiroptera; family Phyllostomidae; genus Phyllostomus; species Phyllostomus discolor. The sequence goes on along the minus strand of NC_050198.1, from coordinate 56,004,860 downwards.
AAGTTTTGGTTACTAATTTGAGATCTTTCTTTACTAATAAAGGTATTTACATTATTAAATATCTCCTTGAGTACTGCTTTTTCTACATTTTGTAAGTTATGATATGTTAAGTTTTGTTTTTATTCATCTCAAAGTATTCTCTAATTTCCCTTGTGACTTTTTTTGATTTACTGGTTATTCAGTAGAGTATTATTTAATTTCCACATATCTGTCAATTTCTTAATGTCCTTCTATTATTGATTTCTAATTTTATTCTACTGTGAAAGGAAGTGGTAAGAGTGGACATCCTTGTCTTACTCCTGATATTGGGGGAAATTTTTCAGCCTTTCACCATTAATTATGATGCTCATTATTAACACAAATATATGACCAATTGATTTCTGACAAAAACGCAAAGGCAAGTAAATGGAGAAAGAATGCTCTTTTCAACAATTAGTGCTGGAACAATTGGACATTCATAAGAAAAGAAGTGAAACTCAACTTAAACCTCACACTTTATATAAACATAAAGTCAAAAGGGATCACAGATTTAAATGTAAAATATACAACTATAAAATGGTTAGAAGAGAAAGGAAAAAATCTTTTTCATAATCTGGTGTTAGACAAAGGGACTTAGACAAGAAAAAAAAAAAAAACAAAACCATGATCCATGAAAGAAAAAACTAACAAACTGGATTATATCAAAATTTAAAACATTTTCTCTGAGGCAAAAAAAAAAAAAAAAAACCTTGTACAATGAAAACAACAAAATACTGCTGAAAGAAAAAGTCACAAATAAATGCAAAGACATCCCATGTTCATGGATGGAAGACTTAATACTGTTAAGATGTAAATACTACCCTAAGTGATCTATAGGTTAAATATAATCTCTAACAAAATCCCAATGACAATTTTTACAGAAATAGGAAAAGCTATCCAAAAATTAATATTTTATTTCAAGGGACTACAATTAGAGAAAAGAATCTTGAAAAAGAAGAACAAGGTTGAAGTTTGTAGGGAACCAGTTTGGAAATGGTGAATGTGACTCAGCCCTGCATTGGAAAGCCAACAGGAGCAAAGTGGTGGGCAGGAAACCTCAGACCACTTTTCCTGTGGGAACCAGGCCCAGAAAATGCATCCAGACTGTTTTGGCTTGCTCTTGCTAAAACTCCCTCACCCTGGTCTGCAACAGTAGATGTTTATTACCTATTTTCAAGGTAATTTCCAAAGCCTGTATGAATTTTCCCAAGGACAGAGTGTAATCAGCTTGCCACCTTTCCCTTCTGCATGTTATTTTCGTTTCCTTGATTGTACTTAAAATGTAGACAACAACATTCTATGTAATAGATAATAAGACCCAAGAGAAACAATAAAAGCCTGTCTAGGCAAGGGTCGGGGCGCTCTCCCCTTGAGAAAGGCAGCCATAGGACTCTTATATTAAGAGAGTACCTGTACCATCCCTTTTTCTCCACAGGACTTCTGTAGTCTGTGTGAATTTGTTCATTACATCCACAACACACAGACCCTTCTGGCCAGAGTCTGTATCAGAAGTTGTTACATTTACTGATTTCAAAACTTACTACAAATCTGCAGTAATTACAACAGTGTGGCACTGGCATAAACACAGACATATATGACTACATCATTGGAAACAAATGGAGAACCTCTTGTATTAATGGTCATATGATTCTCAGAGAGAATGCTAAATTTATTCAGTGGAGAAGGACAGTCTTTTCAAAAAGTAGTACTGTAAAAACTAAACATCAACATTAAAAAAATGAAGTTGGAGCATTACACCCTAACAAAAAAGTAACTCAAAATGGACTAAAGACTTCAATGTAAGAGCTAAAGCTGTAAAACTCTCATAATATAGGAGAAAAGCTTTATGACATTAGATTTGGTAGTGATTTATTGGACATGACAGCAAAAACACCAGTAAGAAAATAAAAAATTGAGAAAGTGGATTTCATCAAAAAGAAAACCTTATGTCCATCAAAGGCCACTATCACCAGAGTGAGAAGGCAACCCATAGAAAGTGAGAAAATACTGCCAAATCATATATCTGATAAGGCATCATTATCCAGAATATATAAAGAACTCCTACAACCCAACAGCAAATAAACAAACAACTCATTAAAAAAACAGCAAAGGACTTAGACATTTCTCCAAAGATACACAAATGGCCAAAAAGCACATGAAAAGATGCTTAATATCACTAGTCATTAAGGAAATGAAAATCAAAACTACAAGGAAATACCACTTCATACCCATTAGGATGGCTTTATAAAAAATAATAGAAGAAAATAGGTGTTGACAAGGGTATGGAGAAATTGAAATCCTTGTTTGTTGCTAGTGGGTATGTAAAATGGTATAGCTCTATGGAAACCAGTACGGTGTTTACTCAAAAGATTAAACATAGAATTACTGATCCATTAATGATCCATTAATTCTACTTCTGAGTATACACCCAAAAGAACTGAAAGCAAGGACTCAAACAGATATTTGTACATCCAGGTTCATAGCAGCATTATTCGCAATAGCTAAAAGGTAAAAGCAAACAAGTGTCTATTGACAGATGAATGGATCTTAAAAATGTGATGTATCTATACAATGGAATGTTATTCGGCCTTAAAAAAGGTTCACTCTGATCAGTGTGGCTCAGTTGGTTGGGTTTTGTTCTGCAAACCAAAAGATTGCCAGCTTGATTCCTGGTCAGGGCACATGCCTGGTAATGCATATGAGAAGCAACCAATCGATGTTTCTCTCTCACATCGATGTTTTTCTCCCTCTTTCTTTCTCCTTCCCTTCCCCCTCCCTAAAAATAAAGAAATATATTTTTTATAAAAGGAAGGAAATTCTGACACATACTACAACATGGATAACATTGAGGACGTTATGCTAAGTGAAATAAGTCAGACACAAAAGGACAAATAGTGTATGATCCCAATTATATGAGGTACCTAGAGTCAAATTCATAGAGATGGAAAGTAGAATGGTGGTTGCCAGGGATGGAGGGGAAGGGGGAATGGGGAGTTACTGTTTAATGGGTACAGAGTTTCAGTTTGGGAAGATGAAAAAATGGTGTAGATGGATGGTGGTGATGATCATACAACATTGTGAATGTGCTTTATACCATAGAACTGAACTCTTAAATATGGTTAAAATGGTCAATTTTAGTTAGATATATTTTACCACAATAAAAAGTTTGTTCTGCAAAAGACAGAGTTAAAAGAATAAAAGACAAGCTACACACTGGGATAAATATTTGCAAATCAGATATCCAACAAAGAATTGTGGTTAGAACAAAGAACTCTCAAAAGTCATCAGGAAGAAAATAAACAACCCAATTAAAAAACAGCAAAATATTTGGACACTTTAGCAAACCGGATATAAGGATGGCAAATAGCATATGAAAAGATGTCCAACATCATCAGCCACTAAAAAAATGCAAATTAAAACTACAATGAAATACCACTTCACAGCTAATTGAATAATTAAAATACCAACAATATCAAATGCTGACAAAGATGTAGAGCAACTGTACTCTCATACATTGCTGGTGAAAATGTAAAATGATTCAGCCACTCTGGAAAATGGTTTGGCAGTTTCTTATAAAGTTAAACACTTACCATATCACCCAGTAATCCCACTCATAGATATTTACCTTAGAGAAATAAAAATTTGACGTTCACACAAAAACGTGTACAAGGATGTTCATATAAGTATTAATCAGAATCATTATAACCTGAAAACAGCTCAAATACACATCAATGGGTGAATGGATAAACAAACTTTGGAACATCCACACAATGGAACACTACTTAGCAAAATGAATGAACTCTGATACACACAGCTTGGATGAATCTCAAAGGCATTATGCTGAATGAAAGAAGCCACTCTCAAAAGATTACATATCATATGATTCCATTTGTATGACATTCTATAAAAGATAAAACTACAGTGATGGAAAACAGATCAATGATTGCCAGAGATTATGGGTGGAGCTGGGGTGACTATTGATGGACAGTATGAGGAAGTTTTAGGGTGATGGAGCTGTTCTTTATCCTGACTGTGGTGGTGATTACATGAATCTACATGAGTTACAATTCACAGAATTGTATACCATAAAAATATCAGGCAATTTTATTGTAAGTTCATTTCAAAAATAAAAGAAAATATTAGCTATTATGTCATCATCATAATTAATAGTTTTACTTTACTGATTAATAAAAATATTCAAAATTACTTGTGAAATAGATCTCAAAAACATTAAGGTTATTTTATGTCTGGTATAATAAACTTAAAGCTATAAAGAAAAAATCAACAACACTAAATGTAAAAGTTTTACAACTGCTACTAGCTCCTTTCATTAATATTCTACAGCAGGATAATATGCTCCCTCTGGATCATTTCCTAGTAAACATTGTCATGTACTAGATATGGAATATGGAATAAAATCAGTACTCAACTTAGAAGTCTGGGACCCTAGGTTACATTCCTAAATCTAACACTGTAAGAAAACTCTCGACTTGCCTTTTGTGCCTAATTTTATCTTCCTCTTCATTGAGGTCATGTACTTGTCTGCACTTGTCTTTTTGTGGTATGCTGTGAAGGTTTAAAGCAAGGAGTTTCAAAGATAGGAAACACAACAGATTCATACACCACCCACCCACCTCCAAATACCAGGCACTGCTCTAAGTGATTTACACATATTACCTCAATCCTCCTAACAATCCTACTATATAGCTACTATTACTATATTCTCATTTTACAAATGAAGAACTGAAGCACAGAGTGGTAACATGCCCAAAATCTTATAGCTAGTAAGTGGGGAACCAGAATTTTCCCAGGAGTCTACATCCAAAACCCGTGTTCTTAATCAGCATGCTATAATATGTCTACAAAAGTCTATTTATTTGTTCTTGTCCTTTCACCACTGCTCTTCCAGGTCTATGGTCTCTAACAAATCATTCATTCATTCTCATGGCTTTACCTCTCATCTAAGCATAGATGATGCCCAATTCTGTAGATCTAATTCTGACCTCTCTCCTGTGCTTCAACTATTACATTTCCAACTACCTCCTCAATATTTGCATTTAATGATCCTGCCATTCTCACAAATTCAACATGTTCAAAATCAAACTCATCATTTTCCTCAAAATGTTCCCATAAAACTTTCTTAATGTTGACAACTATTAAGTCACACAGCCTTGAAACTTTTGGATTGCCTTATACATATTCCTCCTTGAGTCTCATGCAACAAGTCTTACCAATTCTTCCTCTGTGATGTCTCTTACAACCATAGCTACCTCTCTTTTTACTTCCATTACCATCACTCCAGTCCATTTCTTCATGCCTAAGTGACTGTATTACCTCCTAAATCATTTCCCCTGCTTCCATCTCTTCCTTTCTCTCATCATACAGGGTGGGTCCAAAGTAGGTTTAAAGTTGTGAGTATGTGGAACATGGAGTTCATTCTTGTATTATTTATTAATTATTGTATTATTTTCCATAAAACAACTGTAAACCTACTTTTGTGCCACCCTTTATTTCTTGGTCACCAGAGTAATCATTTTCAAACACTGCTTCTCTCATGTTACTCCTGGCTCAAAAACCTTTAACCATATACAAACTAACTGAATAACTAACTCTGTATAGGTCTATACTGCCCACCATAGAAAGGTCAAAAATTGTATCTACCTTCTCTATCACAACACCCCTGAATATGCCATAGTGCTCACAACATCTGCAGCAACTGAAATGCTTTTTCCCTCTGTTCCCTAAATAATAGGTAGTATTAAAGGAACATTTAAATCTTACCTCCTCCAAGAGGCCTTCTTCAGTTATGCCAATGCATAGTAGCCTTTCCCTCCTCTGAACTCCTACAGCATTTAACAACTGTATCTAGCATTGTTACTAAAATGTCATGTTTCTCTCAAATCACTGTAATTGGTGCAAAGTCAGGAACTATTTCTTAAACCTCTGTGCACCTTCCCCAGTGCTTAGCAAAACTTATCTGTTAAACTCATTCTTTCTGGTTAAGACAAAGACCAGAATCATCTCTCTCTCTCTCTCTCTCTCTCTCTCTCTCTCTCTCTCTCTCTCTCTCTCTCTCTCTCTCTCTATATATATATATATATATATATATATATATATATATATAAAATATGAATTTATAGTTTAGTCTAAAGACCTTTTACAACCTAGCCTCACTTAACTTTCCAGTGGCATCTGTAATTCCCCGCCAAGTCTTAGATTGCCTGCCACACTGAGCTTTTTATTGTTCCCTAGACACACCAGTTCCTTTTTCAATCCTGTTCCTATTCACCTGTTATCTGTAATGTTCTCTTGCTCTTGTTAACCTGACAAATGCCTGTTAATCCATCAAGACTTAGTACAAATGTCAATTTCTGACTCCCCAACTAGGCTTAGATGTTCTATATTCTGTGCTCCCTCGGCATTTTATTCACGTCTACAAATACCAATTAAATACAAGGCTACATATTCTTCAAGAGTAGTGATAGTTTGCTTTTCTCCTACCCCCTTCACTAACTCTTCATATACAATGCCCTGATGGTAAATCTCTCTCTCAATGAAAAAACATATCAAAGTCAGCAGCAATCACACACCTTGATAATAAAGAGCCTTAAGGAAGGAGTGACGATCAGTTCCCTGAAATAAAGACTTTTCTATTTCCATTTCTCGCCGGGTCAGCTGTTTGCTCTTTGCAAATCTCTGCGGCAGGCAAAGGATGCGATGATGCTCTGATATCCTTTCTTCAATATCTTGAAGACAGTTCTGTATTGCTTCAGGGGTTGCCCTCAGTCTTGTCCTCTGAAACCAGAGAAATGAGAGGGCATATATTATATAGGACATACCCTAAAAGGGGTGGTCTGATGCCTCAAGTAAGGAAGAAGATGATCAGAGCCCAGAAATGAGCATTTATCAATGTGGTAGCTAAAAAGTCAAGGAATAGTTTCTCTTTTCCCTAGGTCCCTGTCCTACAAACCAAAAAAGATTCAGAAACAAAACTTAGTTTTCAGAGAACTAAAAATAAAAAAGTTCTCAGTGCCAAGTAAAGAGATATTGTTCTTCAGTGTCCAGAAAAAAAAATTGCTCCACTCACCTTTTCACCTGAAACATGGCTCTTCCAGATCAAGATTTCTGTTTCATTGAGCCCTAGTTCCCTGAGAGAAGCAGCTTCCTGGTCCTTCTCATGCAGTGTTTGGAACTGGGACAAAGTCATAGTCCCAGCTGCTTCCTTCCCAAAGGGCTTGTACATAGTACCAGGAGCAAAGCTCTCTTTCTTAGATACACATCTGCAAACCAAGAAGGAAAAGAGTAAGAACATCTTCAAGTTACCCACAATTTCACAGAAATGGGGCTCACCATTAAAAGAGGCACAATGTAACTCATAGGCAATTTGTCTTTCGTGTCCTATTGCTAGACTGAAGCACCACTGCAACTATACCAATAGTCCCCTCATCCAGGACTAATATATAACTGAGTCAAATATTTATTTATTTATTGAGTACCTACCATGCATCAGACACTGTGTTGGGGGCTGAGGATTTAACAGTAAAAAAAGATAAAAATGGTTTCTGCTTTTGTGGAAGAACAGTGGAAGGAGAGACAAGTAAGCAGGCAATGATAATATTGAGTTGTAAGTGCTACATGTATCAGAGGAAGACACAGGAAAGGTACTTAGTGGAACACGGGGGAATTTGTAGAGGAAGAGACAGAAGCAAAATCCTGCCTAATATGTAGATGTGAACCAAGGAAAGGGGGATGGGAGAGGAGTGTTCCATCCAGGCTTTAAGAGATATCACCTGGAGATGAGGATCTATGATACTCAACTTGTTTGCAAAATCAATACTTACTCCTCAATGGACACAGAGGTGTCAAGTTGATGCTGAAGGAGGCTTTTCAGCTGCCTCTCCCCTTCTGTTTCCAACTCTTCCAGGACATGCTCATTGCTCTTCACACAGCTGTTTACCCTGGAGTAGATACAGGGATAAATACAGAAAGTAGACAAGATAGTGAAATCTCAAAACATATTCTTTACCTATGTCATCTACCTTTGGTGATCTCATTTGTTCAAAGACCCTTCTCTAATAATTCATTGCCCTTTATTAATTATTATGCAAGAATTTATTAAACACCTACTTGCATATAGCACATTGTAAGGTACTGATGGAGTCAAAGATATTCAAGACATAGTCTCTATCCTCAAGGAGTTCCCGACTTATTTGGGGAGATGGAATATATATGTGTGTGTGTGTGTGTGTGTGTGTGTGTGTGTGTGTGTTGTGTGCGTATGCCTGGAAGAGAGGGCAGTGGGAGAAAGGAAAGGAGAGGGGAGGGGAGGACAGAGGAGGTGAGAGGAAAGGAGAGGTGAAGAATGACAATACAAAGAAACATATGCCAAATTAGTAGGAGTTCACAGAAGTAAGATATAATTGGGAGCTAGGAGGGTAAATGAAGGAAAGAAGAGGGAGAATAAGTATGAGATGTTCTGGGGGATAATGGGAAATTTAATTTAGCTGACATTACAGGGATAATTAGACTCAGATTGCAAATGGCCTTAAATATACCAACTAAGGGGCCTGGGCCTTAATGTATAGGTATTAGAAAGTAATTTATTATGTAGTTAAGTGACATGGTACAAGTGATGGTTTAAGAAAAAGAATGTAGTTATAATATACCTTATGGATTCATAGGAAAGAAATCAGAAGAACTACAGCTAGAAAACTATTCAATTTATCAAGGATAAAGTGAAGAAAGTCTAAATTGAAGTGCTAATAGTGGACATAAATGAAGAATTAGATGAGAGAGGCCTTTTGAAGGTAGGGGTCAAAGAGAAGTAAAGTATAAGTTCAAGATTTCAAGCTGTGAAATTGACTGAACTATGGTACCAATGAAGGAAAGAGGAAGCTCCACATGAAATAAACGGTTTGGAAAGGGAACATCAGTATTGTTTTAGCCATGTTGAGTCAACTACCTATTACAATTGAAACACCAGCATGAAGTCCCAGGAAATATTTGAAGACATAATGAGTCCCAAGTGACAGTATAAGTGATATTGCCTAAAAGGAAAGGGAGATATGAGAGAACTCTTGCACAGATAAGTCTCAGACTGAACACAGAAATATCAAGTCATCTGTAGTATCAGGATCTAGAACTGTGAAAGAGATCTCCAAAGGAGAAAGCATCAAAACAAATGTGAAAAGGGTCGTAAGATTTTATAGCCTAGGTACTATTGTGTAGAAATCTAGGTAATGCTAACATGAGCCGATCCACTGTAAATAATTGAAAACACTTATTAGAGTATAAGGAAATAGAGGAACCACTTAAGTAGGCAATAAGAGATTATAAAAGACAAAAAACTGAGCTAACTCCATGAGGAGAATAAATATTAAAATACTTTCCTTACAAAATAGCTCTTTATTACTGGGATCTAGGGAAAGTATCCCTCATAATTATAACCAAGATTTCCATGCTCTAGAAAAACTTATAACTATTTTGGGATATATTAAAATATACCTAGGCCAGGGTTTAAAAAAAAACCCTTTTAAGTATCTTAATTTTTAGTTATTACTTAGAATTCAGAAAGTTCTTACTAAGTTTAAAGTTACTTTGAAATGAATAAACCATAGCTAAATATATCAGTACACATGCATCTCAAAAAGAAATGTTGAGTAAAAAAGAGCAAGTCACAGAAAAATGTATACAATACATGTCTATCTATGTAAAGTTAAAAATGAATAAAAGGAGCAACATTTTGTTTAGGGATAAATTCCAAGGTGGCAAAAACTATTTTTTTAAAGCAAGAGAATGATTAGTACAAAATTCTGGATGGTGGTCCCCTCATGGGGGAGAGAGTAGAAGCAATGGCATGGGACACACTGGGGACTTCTAAGATACTGGTACTATTCCAGGTCTAAAGCTTGTATTGGGTATGAGTCTATTATTATTCTTTAAAGTTTATATATACATTATTTTGCATGTACAAGGTATATCATAAAAATATTTTTAATAAGTCATTTTGAGGCAGGGAAAATAACCAGTTTTTTAAAAGATGCAGAAAGTGACAGTGCAGGAGAGCATAGTATCAGTAAGAATTTTAAATACACCTCCTTATGCCAGAGCGATTATCCTCCTTGCAGAGTGAATGCAAAACTAAATGATACTTTAAAAAGGCTTGTGTACTAATTGGGAAGCTCAGGCTTTCAACAATGATCCGCCGAATTTAAAGCTGCCATTTCCTGCAAAACCAGTAGGGGGAACTGTTCGTAGCACTGCCTTCCTTTTCCTGACCCTGAGTCGATTTTGCACTTGCCTTCTAAATTTGTAGAAACAAAGTATCACTTACTTTAAAATTTGAAAACGCTACATGCCCGGGGGGCCCCGAGCACGTCTTCTTTAATACACAAACACTGCAAATAAAGGGCCCACCTTGGTCCCCTTTCTGACAATAAGGTGGAGGCAGGAGGTTGGAGCTGGCCTGGGTTTCTCACGCGGTAGACATCAGTTGGCCAAGACCCTTTTACCTGAGGGGGTCCATGTGCAACAGGAAGAAGCAACAGCGTCCGTCCGGCTCCCGGTGCCCGCGCCATGGCTTAGATGCCTGGGCTGGAAGGGCACGACTAAGGGAACCGGCAGCAGCAGCGGCCCTTCCTCAACTTTGCCCTGCAGGCCTGCCTAGCCTGTCTCCCCTATATCCTCCTCCTTTGTCTTCTCTTTCCCACGAAACCGCACCCCGAGACTGTGACATACCCCAAACACAAAATAATAAGAGCCATTTTAAGTTAAAAGGTAAAACAGAGCTCCCTTCCGTCGCCTGCTCTCAGACAAGACCTTACCTCTTCATGTTTCCACAGGCCCTTATCTCTAACTTGGGTAAATAGACCGCGGACTTCAAGTCCCAGAACTCTGCGCGGCCGACTCGAAGGAGACTGTGCTGGAGTGCAGAGCTCTGGGAATTGTAGTAGCGCAGAGCTAAAGAAAGGGAAAGGGAAAGTACGTACTGAATAACCCATAGGTTGTAAACTGTTCAAATATTTCTCTTGAATTTCTTTTAGAGGTTAAAGGCAACACCCAAAATACCCAGCTCATAAACCAAGAAGTCACCTTTGGCTTCTTTACCCTCTCATTCGGTATCACCGATTCCCGGCGCCTTCAATTTCTTTCAAATGTTTCCCTATTCGCCATGCTTTTGCTCCCAAGGACTTACTATCCGTAGGCTTACCTGCTGTTTTCAGTAGGGTCAACCTGAGGGTCAATCCATCAATGCAGCCAGAAGTTTGACGACGTCACTTGCAATAATGGTTCTCCTCTTGTAACAGAGGCTTACAAGACATTCACTTCCTGAGACTCAGAATCCCATATATATACAGGCCTGCGAACATTTTAATTATAGTGAATCAAGAGAGGGATATAGCATAGTGCTTAAGAGCATGAGCTCTTAGTTCCCGGAAATGGAAATAAAAATTATCTTAAATATGTGAAAAGAAAGTTGTATAATCTCACAAGTGACATGGGAATTTCAAAGTACACTGACTATAAAAACCCCTGACCTATAATCCTCAAAACTATTAAGTTCATCAAAAGCATGGAAAATCTGAGAAACTGTCAGAGCCAAAGGAACCAAAAGAGATGTGGTGATGACTAAAGATAATGTGGTATCCTGGATGGGATCCTGGAACAGAAAAAGGGCCCCAGTAAAAACTAAGGAAATATGAATAAACTTGAACTTTACTTAATGATAAGGCTCATGAGCTGTGATAGTTATGTTGAGATGTTAACACTAAAGGAAACTGAGTGGAGGTATACAGAACTCTGTGCTGTGCAACTTTTCTGTAAACCCAAAATGTTCTAAAAAACAAAGTTTATTTTTAAAAAGCACACTAAAGTGACATTTTCGACCTACCATGTTGGTAAACATCCACAAGTTAGAGAACATATTTGTTTTGTTGAGATTGTGGGGACATAGGCATTCTCAGTACATTGCTAGTAGGAACATAAATTGGTACCACTGTGGACAGCAGTTGAAATCATAAATACACATTCCCTTTAGCATGGTAATTGAATGTGTATGAATGGTATTCTCAGTGCTATGTATCCTCATGTATGTATGTGTATATATATTCACTGCAACGTTACTTATAACAAAATACTGAAAACAAATGAAATGTCTATGATGCGATATATACATTCAATGGAAAACTGCAGCAGTCCCAAAGATGAACAACTTCTCTATGGACTGCTACTGAACAACTCTAACATATATTTATTGCAATAGCAAAGTGCAGAACAAGGTATATAGTATGCTTATATCTGAATAAAAGCAGGGGGGAATATGTGTATGTGTTTGCTTATATATTCATAAAATATCTCTGGGAAAACACAGACAAGTAGTGAGCAAATGTCTCCAGGTAGAACTGAACTGGATGGTGAGGTAAGAGTGGGAAAAATTCTTGGTATCTTTTTGTACTCTTTGAATTTTGAACTACATGATTATATTACCTAATTATTTTTAAATTAAATAAAACACTTTTTAGATCACACAAAACCAAAGGAAAACATCATGAGTTTGGCAGGGGTGGTGTCACAATGTTTGGATTTCTCAGTTCCCAAAGTTACTGACAACATAGCACAGTAGGCAATCTGGATTTGAATTTTTGCTTTGTCAAGTTAAAGACTATATGAGTTTCAATAAGTTTCTTTAACCTATTGAGGCTAGTTTCCTATCTGTAAAATGGGGATAATACCTCAGAATAGAGTGACTATACAGTACTATGAAAAGTGTGGTTTTAAGGTCACTTGACAGTGTGGTCATCTATGAGGAAATATTCCAAGGTTATCCAGTAGGTACAGACATATTTAAACTGGCCATATTGCCATGCTCAAGTTAGAAGATAAAACCGAAGAGAAGTTACTGGAAAACATTGTATTTCCTACCCTGTGAACTAACATGTTGATCAAAAATCTCATGGGAAGTATTAGTGTGGGTCATATCATAGCCAGCACCAGGTAAATCCTATATGGTGGTGGGACTGAATTCTGCTGTTCATCCAAAATGTCCAATGGACATATTAATCAATAAAAAAATGGGAAAATAAGCCCTGGCTGGTGTAGCTCAGTGGATTGAGCGCAGGCTGGGAACCAAAGTGTCCCAGGTTTGATTCCCAGCCAGGGTACATACCTGGGTTGCAGACCATAACCCCCAGCAAGCGCACAATGATCTCTCTCTCCCTCTCTCTCTGTCTCTCTCTGTCTCTCTCTCTCCCCCCCTCCCTTCCCTCTCTAAATAAATAAATAAATAAATAATCTTTAAAAAAAGAGAAAGAAATGGGAAAATACACCAAGACTGCTAGTGTGCTTGTCCCTTGGGAAGGTGGCAAAGGGTGAAACCAGACTATACTGACATATGCACCCCAATGTTCATAGCAGCACAATTAACAATAGCCAAGTGCTGGAAGCAACCTAAGTGCCCATCAGTAAATGAGTGGATCAAAAAACTAGAGTACATTTACACAATGGAATTCTACATAACAGGGAGAAAGAAGGATCTCCTACCCTTTGCAACAGCATGGATGGAACTGGAAAGCATTATGTTAAGTGAAATAAGCCAGGTGGTGAAGGACAAATACCATATGATCTCACCTTTTTAAAAAATATATTTTACTGATTATGCTATTACAGTTGCCCCATTAGCCTCCCTTCATTCCCCTCCACCCTGCACACCCTCTCCCACCCACATTCTCCCACTTTAGTTCATGTCCATGTGTCATAAGTTTTTTAGCTTCTACATTTCCCATACTATTCTTGCCCTCTCCCTATTTTCTACCTACCATCTATGCTACTTATTCTCCATACCTGTTCCCCCTCTCTCCTCCTCCCACTCCCCTGTTGCCAACCCTCCATGTGATCTCCATTTCTGTGGTTCTGTTCCTGATCTCACCTTTAACTGGAACATAATCAACAAAATAAAAAGCAAACAAAATATAACCAGAGACAATGAAATCAAGAACAATCTAACAATAGCCAGAGGGGAGGGGGAAGGGACAGTGTGGGGAAGGGCTTTCAGGAACTACTATAAAGGACACATGGACAAAACCAAGGGGGAAGGTGGAAGCAAGGGAGGGAGGTGGGATTGGCTGGGGTGGGGGGAGTGGTGGGGATAAAATGCAGACAACTGTAATTGAACAACAATGAAGTAATTAAAAAATTTAAAAAAAAGCCCTGGCTGGCATAGCTCAGTGGATTGAGCGCGGGCTGGGAACTAAAGTGTCCCAGGTTCGATTCCCAGCCAGGGTACATTCCTGGGTTGCAGGCCAGAACCCCCAGCAACCGCACATTGATGTTTCTCTCTCTCTCTCTCCCTCCCCTCCCTCTCTAAAAATAAATAAATAAAATCTTTAAAAAAAATTTAAAAAAAAAACAAACTATACTGGCCATCATACCAGACTTGTACACAACTTCTAATAAAACATACAGCCCCTTGGTACTGATGTGGTTCACACTACACTTCAAAACTACTAGGTGAGATGAGTGGAGAATAAATGGCTAAAAATATATACTGACATAGGCTGAAATCGGGACTGGAAAGCAAGGTCATAAGGAAGTACTCTGTACACATGGGCATGACTGTAGCCAGACCAAGTGGTAGGTACCAGGGGACAAACATTCAGAAAATTGCACTCCAAGAAAACCAGGCTATTTCTAGCTCTTCCAAACTTATTAACTGTGAAATAATAGCTATTCTCTTTCCCATGACATCCCTCTCCCCATTTTAAAAGGACATCATCAGACAGTATATTAAAAAAAAAAGCTTTGAGATTTCTAGATATTATTCATGGGCACAGAAATATTAGCAGGAGGTAATTTCACCCCTAGAAGAATTTGACAAATTGAGAAATATGCATCATTTGTCTTTCAGACAATTTAACAAAGTTTAATTAAGCCAGAAACTCCTCCTTAACATAGACATATTTTCAGGATTTATTCTTTTTGGGTGCTTTGTTTACAGCACACTTCTGATGAATATAGTATGAAGCAACTGTAACTTCCAGATATGGAAGAAGATTCTAAAACCAAAAATCTTTTCTTGAAGAGGGATAGCATAACTCATCTAATATTATGTGTAAACAACTGTACATGCCTTTCATATTCCCAAAATGAGATGGCATAAATGCTGTTATATATAACAACCATAACATGTTTTTCAAAGAACAAGAGAAGTGGTCAAGCACTAGGAAAGTGTAAACACAATAAATTAAAAAAATTCTCCTTCAGCTAATCTTAGCTGGCCTTTAACAATGGTTAGGAGGGGCTCAAGATTCCAGAATCTTACATAAATGTTACCTTAAAATTACTGGCAACAATGGATTATTTCTCATCATTCAATTAATATTTATTTAACAATATCATGTTGAACAGAGTCAGAAAGAACCTTAGAGATGATTTAGTCCAAGGCTCCAGATTCCAGACAGTACACTGAGATTTACCAGTAAGTTCTACAGTGTTACTGTAATGATTTAGAAGCCACTTCATCCACTGACCTCTTCTATGTCCTGGAAAAAATACTGATGCTTCCAGTGCAAAATCCATGGGAGTTACTCTAAGAATTCTTTTGTGCTCTGAATAGCAGTCAAAATGTTGTCAGCAGCTATTAAATATTTATGAAGTCCTAACTCATTTGAGACTACAATGATTATGCAAAGTGTCCCAAAGTTGTGAAGCTTTGGGACACTTCATGAAAGAAGCAAAATGCAAGGAACTTTCAATAATGGTAAGTGTAAGATTTTCCACTGCCCATCCCTTTATTGTGATGTTTAGTAAATATTAATGGACACAATGCTTTGGTATGTGAACAAACAAAAAAATGCTTATCCTTCATCCCTACCTCTCTCTCTAAAAGAAGTAGCTCCATATATTTACTATTCTTTTGTTTTATTTTTAGAGAGAATGGAAGGGAAAAAGAAAGAGAGGGAGAGAAAAATTGATGAGAGAGAAATATCAATCAGTTGCCTCTTGTACGTGCCCTAACCAGGGACTGAACCCACAACTTAGGCATGTGCCCTGATCAGGAATCAAGCCCTCAACCTTTCACTTTGTGGGATGATGCCCAACCCACCGAGCCACACTGGTCAGGGCATAGCTCCATCTATTTAAAATGAATAACAAATTGGCTGAGATCAATTACTAACTCTGTCATAAGTGGTACCAGAATAGCTGGAGTTACTGCAGTTTCAGTGACTGACTGCTTAGAAGACATATGTGTGACTGCAGCATTGCCATCAACCAACATCAAAATAATGCCGTAAACTTTTAGAAAGAGAAAGACAAAAGAGGGAACTGGTATTGGACCAGTTACTATTAAATCTCAACTATCCACACTAATCAGGAGGAAAAGAAGCATAAATAATGCTAAACAATGGATAAATATCAAATTTGAAAACTGGTCAATAAGGGTACATGTTCAGATACTCCCTAATTTAATAGTAATCTCCAACCCTTTTCTAATTCACTCCCATCACAGACAGTTTTATGTAGGTTAGAGGAAGAAAGAGGCCTGGTTTTCTTTACCTTACTCATGGATATTGACAAGTTGATTGGACAGTGTAATATTTTAAGATTTAAAGTATAATGCATGATTTCCAAGTGACTTTTAGAGATAAGTTAATTTTTTAAAGTTAAATGCATGGTCCTATTAGCATAACAGTTGCTCTGTTTTACCGTAGAAAAAATGTACCAATGTCAAAGATATTAAATCATAAAAACACACCCCAGAAATATTTTAAAATATGGATTTCAACTGTAAAATCATTTTAAAAAAATACATTAGAGATTTTTCTTTAGTAAAAACAATATACTATTTCTATTGTTAAAGTAACACATGTGTTAGTTTTTTGTAACTCTTATTTGTATGTGAATAAATGCTCACTGAGAATTTTTTAACCTTAAAATTTCTCAGTCTATCGACCAGTTAGCGATATGATCCCATTAACTATTACAAAGCAAAATAAGCCACCAACAACCAAAAAGAAAATATTCTTAGACAGCATGATTAAACCCTGCCACTCTCCACTACTTGCTCATGTCATTTCCTGATATGAAAAGGAAAGGTTCCTTGTGTGGGAACAGCAAAAAGGAGCCCACAGTATCAAGAATTACCAAGCCATTTCCCATTCTCCATGATGGCCTCCTTGCCTCAGTTGAGAACCTATAGAAGATCTCACTGTTTCTGCAGCTCAACTGAATTTTTAGTAGAAAAGTAATTCCCAGTAATAATTATTCTCCATTGTCTTCCACTTTTTACTCTGTGTTGCCTGAGAAATTTACCCAGACACCTGGTATTTATAAGCCACCTAATATACTTGTACAACCATCATCATACTCTCATTTTTTCCTGTTAGGTACATGATTAAAATTTGTTTTCATATGCAGTAATGCCTACATTAGAATTCTTTTAAGAACATGGTAGAAAGAATACTGCTCTGGTAATTAGGAAAATTGCATTCTGGTCCTAGCTCTGCCACTAATTGGTCGTGTATTCTTAGGGAAGTCATTTAACCTCTCTGGGGCACAGTTCTTTTAATTTATATAAAGTCAAGTCCTTCGTAGAGCTAACAATCTTAATTTTATTAATAAGAAAGCACTCCTAGAAAGCCTTGAGATTTCATTTATGACAAAGAGAATCCAGGTGGGGGAAAATCACTATAATCTTTCTTTACAGCCCTAATTACATTTTGATATCCCCCAAATCCACCTCATTATAGGAAAATGTGACAGTAAGACAACTGAGTCATTCCTCAGTGTTTCTAGCCACTGACATTCTCCCATATCTCAGCTCCAAATAAGTGGCTTTCAATGATAATCTACCTTCTCTAGACCTAATTTAATAGCTACCTTTGAACCAAATGATCTCTCTCTCTTGCTCTGTCCTCTCTGACACACACACACACACACACACACACACAGTACACACTGATAACCAGTTGCCCACTATCATTTACTGGCCATCAACCATGGGCCAGGCACTTCTCAATGAAAGTTCAACATTGCCACTATCATTTACTCACTATCAACCATGGGCCAGGTACTTCTCAATGAAAGTTCAACATTGTTTGTTTTAATCTTTACAAAAACCGTACAAGGAAAATATTATCCCACATTTTAAAAACAAGTATACAGACTCAGAGAGATTAAGTAACAGTTAAGTTCACAAAACTAGTAAGAGGTAATGTCTTGACTTGAACCCATTTTATCTGACTTAGAAACCTCTCCCAATTAGGTAATCAACACTACAGCAACATAGAATTTAACATCCTTCTGATGATTCAAAACACAGTTTAGAAAAGGATAGGCTATTTCTTATTCTAACACAAGAGAGAAGGAAGTCAAGATGGATGATGATGTCGGTATGAAGGGAAAGAAGATAAAGACGTCTGCGGTTGCTGATCTTTATTAATGAAGAGAATGAAGAATCTAGAATGCTAAATAAGAAAATTTGTATTTTAATGCTACACCTTTAAAAATAGTAACCTTAATGGTGAACTAACCCACTTGTCTCAATTACTGAGGTCTCATTAAATTGTATATTTAGGCCAAAGTTTATAAACATGATTTTCCTCCAACTTTTATTTTAAATCTATAAAAACCTCAGATAAAAATAAAAATCACAAACTTGTATACCCTTTATCTAGATTAATCCACTATTATCATTTTGTCACAAATTGCTCAATCTCTTTCTACTCACAGTGTTTTAGTTCAACCACTTGAAAGAAAACTACAGACATGACACTGTTCTAAATAATATATTGACAGAATACAACTTCTGGGAATAAAGACATTTTCCTATATAACCACAATAACACACATAGGAAAACTTTTTAAGTCCTTAATACCATTTAATATGTAGTCCATATTCAGTATACCCAATTGTTCTAAATAACGTTTTCTTTATTTTGATCCAGTATCTAATCAAAGTTAACATGGTAGGCTTGATTATTATGTATCTTTTAATCTAAAACAATCCCTTAAATTTTTTGGTTTTGAATTTTTCCCCATTACTGTCCCCATTACTGTCTTTTACAGAGTCCAAGCCAATTATCTTTCACAGTGTCTCAAACATAAACTGATTTTCTTGTTATTTGATTCAGTTAAACATTTTTGATAATAATAGTACATGTGTGGTATTGTGTACTTCTTATTGACAGGAACATAATGTCAAATTATTCCACTATTGCTGATATTAAATCTTATCACTTGATTAAAGTGTTACACTTGTCAGATAGCTCTGTTGTAAAGGGACCACTTCTCCTTTTTTAATTTTTTAATCTTCACCCAAGGATATTTTATTATTGACTTCAGAATGAGAGGAAGTGGGGAGGGGAGAGAGGGGGAGAGAGAGAGAGAGACATGGATCACTTGCTTCCCATGCTCACCCTTGACTGGGGATCGAAACCACAACCTTTTGTTGTATAGGATGACACCTTAGACAAGGGTTTGATCTCCAAAATGTATAAAACACTCACATGACTCCACATGAGGAAGACAGACAACCCAATTAAAAAATGGACAAAGGACCTGAACAGACACTTCTCCAAAGAGGACATACAGAGGGCCCATAGATACATGAAAGGATGCTAAACATCACTAGCCATCAGAGAGAGGCAAATTAAAACCACAATGAGATACCACTTCACACTAGTCAGAGTGGCTATCATTAATAAATCAACAAACAACAAGGGCTGGTGAACTTGTGGAGAAAAGGGAACCCTAGTACACTGTTGGTGGGAATGCAGAATGATGCAGCTATAGAAAACAGAATGGAATTTCTTCAAAAAACTAAAAATGGAGCTTCCTTTTGACCTAGCAATTCCTTGCTGGGGATATACCCTAAGAATTCTGAAGCACCAATTCAAAAGAACCTATGCACCCAATATTCATAGCAGCACAATTTACAATAGCCAAGTGCTGAAAATAGCCTAAGTGCCGCCCATTAGTAAATGAGTGGATCAACAATCTCTGGTACACATACACAATGGAATACTATGCAGCAGAAAGAAGGAAGAAACTCCTACCCTTTATGACAGTATGGATGGAACAGGAGAGCGTTATGCTAAGTGAAATAAGCCAGGTGGTGGGAACTAACCAACAACAACAACAACAACAACAACAACAACAACAAAACAAGCGAGCAAATTAGAACCATGGGCATGGAAATAGAGAACTGGCAGTGACCAGAGGGGAAAGGGAGGAGGATAACAGGGAAAGAAGGGGAAGGGTCAAATCAAGGAACTTGAATAAAGGACCCATGGACTAAGCCAATGCAGGCGGAGGATTAAGGGTAGGAAGTAGGGATGGCTGGGGTAGGGGAGAGCGGTGGGGGGCGGGGAACTAAGAAAACTGTACTTGAATAACAATTAAAAAAAGAGAAAAATTAAAAAGTTAGAAAAATAAAAATTTCTCCACTAAAAAAAACAAACACAAGATTTTTAGTTTATAATTTCTAGTAGAGTAAACAAAAATAAACAAAAATTTGAAATTAGGCCCTGGCTGGTGTGGCTCAGTGGATTTACCGCTGGCCTGCACACCAAAAGGTTGCAAGTGAGATTCCAAGGTGGGACACATGCCTGGGCTATAAGCCAGGTCCCCAGTTGGAGGCATGTGAGATATTTCTCTTTCACATTCATGTTTCTCACCCTCTCTTATTCGGTTCCTTCCCCTCTCTCTGAAAATAAATAAAATCTTTAAAAATTTTTTGAAATTAGAAAGTGCCTTAATTTCTTCTGCTAAGAAATAGACTGAGAATACATTAAATATTAACAGCTTCTTTTACTATATCATACTTTGATGTTCACTGCATCTCTATATTACTTCAATCTAATTACTTTGCAACAGTCAAGACTCCAATTTCGACAATTTAATAAGAAAGTGACTACTACATTACAAGCATAAGTAAAGAACATTAAGAAACACTTCACAAGACAAGAAACTCATGAAAATTTAATATATTACCTTTATTCAACACATCAGCACTTTTTATTGAGGTATAACTGATTTATAACATTGTTTTCAAGTGTACAACATAATTCAATATCAGTATATATTGTGAAATGATCACAAGAAGGCTAATTAACATCCATCACCATAGTCACAATTTTTTTGTGATAAGGACTTTAAGTTCTAAAATCTTAGTAATTTTCAAATGTGCAATACAGTATTATTAACTATAGTCACAAAGCTCTATATTATATCCCCATGACTTAGTTATTTTGTAACTGAAAATTTGTAATTTTTGTGTCCCTTCACCCAATTTGCCCATCCCCACCTCTGACAACCACCAATCTGTTCTCTGTATGTATTAGCTTAGTTTCTTTCTGTTTTTAAATTCTACATATAAATGAGATAATACAGTGTTTGTATTTCTCACTTTGGCTTATTTCACTTAGCATAATGCCCTCAAGGTCCATCCATGTTATATCATAAATGGCATGATTTCTAAATCAACAATTGTAAATAAATGGTACAGTGTTGGTTGTAAGTTTCTTGTATGTGGTATTTATTATGTTGAGGAATGCTCCCTCTATTCCCACTTTGCTGAGGGTTTTTATTATAAATTGGTGCTGTACCTTATCAAATGCTTTTTCTGCATCTGCTGATATAATTGTGTGATTTTTGCATTTCATTTTGTTTATGTGATGTATTACGTTTATTGATTTGTGGATATTGTACCATCCTTGCAACCCTGGGATGAATCCCACTTGGTCATGGTGTATGATCTTTTTAATGTATTGTTGGATGTGGTTTGCCAATATTTTGTTGAGGATTTTAGCATCTATGACATCAGCGATATTGGCTTGTAGTTTTCTTTCTTTGTTGTGTCTTTATCTGGTTTTGGAATTAGGATGATGCTGGCTCTGGAAAAAGAATTTGGGAATCTTCCTTCTTCTTGGATTTTTTTGAATAGTCTGTGAAGGACAGGGGTTAGCTCTTCCTTAAATGCTTTGTAAAATTCTCCTGTGAAACCACCCAGTCCAGGGCTTTTGTGTGCTGGGTGTTATATTTATTACTGCTTCAGTTTCCTCAGCTGTTAGTCTGTTCAGGCTTTCTCCTTCCTCTTGATTCAGTTTTGGAAGATTATATTTTTCTAGAAATTTGTCCATTTCACCTAGATTTTCCAATTGCTTGCCATATTGTTGTTCATAGTAATTTTTTACAATCCTTTGGATTTTTGTGGTATCAGTTGTAATTTCTCCTCTTCCATTCCTGATTTTATTTATTTGGGTTCTCTCCCTTTTTTCTTGATGAGTCTGCTTAAAGGCTTATTGATTTTTTTTTTATCTTTTGAAAGAACCAGTTCCTGGATTTAGTGATCCATTGAATTGTTCTTTTAGTCTCTGTGTCATTTAATTCTGCCCTGATCTTGGTTATTTCCTTCCTTCTATTTGCTCTGGGATTTGCTGTTGTTCGTGCAGTTCTTGTAGGGTTAGGTAGTTAATTTGAAATGTTTCTATCTTTTTTAGGTAGTCCTGTATTGCCATGAACTTCCCTCTCAGGACTGCCTTCACTGTGCCCCATAGGTTCATTTTCATTTGTTTCCAGACACTTTTTGATTTCTTCCTTGATCTCATTCTTAACCCATCCATTGTTTACTAGCATGGTATTCAGTCTCCACCTGTTTGAATGTTTCTGAGTTTTTTCTTTGAGGTTGGTTTCTAGTTTCAAGCTCTTGTGATCTAGAAAAATGCTTCATATAATTTCAGTTTTCTTGAATTTGTTGAGACTTGTTTTGTGTCCTATCATGTGGTCTATCTTTGAAAATGTTCCATGTGCACTTGAAAAGAATGTGTATTTTGCTCCTTTTGGGATGAAACATTCTATATATATATGACTCCTAGAGCAAAGGACATAAAGGAAAAAATAAACAAATGGGACTTTATCAAAATAAAAGGCTTTCCCATGGCTAAAGAAAACATCAGTAAAATGAAAAGGGAACCAATTGTATGGGAAAACATGATTGCAAATAATACCCCAGACATGGGTTTGATCTCCAAAATATATAAAGAACTCACATGACTCCACTCCAGGAAGATAGACAATTCAATTAAAAAATGGGCAAAGGACCTGAACAGACACTTCTCCAAGGACAACATACAGAGGGCCCAGAGACATATGAAAAGATGCTCAGCATCACGAGCCATCAGAGAGATGCAAATTAAAACCACAATGAGATACCACTTCACACTGGTCAGAATAGCCATCATAAATCAACAAACCAGTGCTGGCGAGGTTGTAGAGACAAAGGAACCCTAGCACACTGTTGGTGGGAATGCAGACTGGTGTAGCCACTGTGTAAAACACTATGGAATTTCCTCAAAAAAACTAAAAAATGGAACTGCCTTTTGACCTGGCAATTCCTCTGCTGGAATCCTGAAACACCTATTCCGAAAATCCTGTGCACCCCAATCTTCATTGTAGCACAATTTACAATAGCCAAATGCTGGAAGCAAGCTGTAAATGAGTGGATCAAAAAAATGTATATTTACACAATGGAATACTATAAAGCAGAAAGGAAGGAGCTCCTACCCTTTGTGATAGCATGGATGGAACTGGAGAGCATTATGCTATGTGAAATAAGCCAGGCAGTGAAAAACTAATACCATATCATCTCACCTATAAGTGGAACCTAATCATTAAAACAAACAAGCAAGCAAATTACAACCAGAGACATTGAAATGAACAAAATGACAGTAACCAGAGGGGAGGAGGGAGAGGGATAATGGGGGAAAATAGGGGAAGGGCCATCAAGGAACCTGTATAAAGGACACATGGACAAAGCTAAAGGGGGTAGGTTTGAAGGTGGGAGGTAGGGATGGATGCGGTGGGGGGGCAAAATGGGGGGAAAATGGAGACAACTCTACTTGAACAACAATAAATAATAAATAAAATAATAAATAATATATAATGAGATAAATGATAAATGGTAATACTCAGTTTTCAAGTATGTGGCAAGAATACATTCATATACAGCTAATAATATAAATTTACCCAACCCTTCAAAATGTAAAATTTTGCAATATATATTAAAAGTCAAAATATTCATACTTTTTAACCCAGTATATTCCACTTCTTGGAACCCATCCAGAAATAATCAAATCTAAGGATAACTAGTCATTACATGGCAAAAAATTGGAAACAATACCTCCATCAATAAAAAATGATTAAATATATTTTGGTAAGGTTATCTCTTATAAAATATTATAGAGTCATTAAATCCATGTTTTCCAGCATCTTTGAAAGACTTGAAGGAAATAAAGCAATATCTTAGCAGAGTACTAGTAACATAGATGATTTAATTTTCTTCACAGATTTCCATATTTTCTAAGCTTAGCATATTGAATTGCCCTGGCTGGTATAGCTCAGTGGATTGTGTGAGGGCCTGGGAACCAAAGGGTTGCTGGTTTGATTCCCAGTCAGGGCACATGTCTGGGTTGTGAGCCCGGTCCCCAGTAGGGGGGCACGCAAGAGTCAATCACACACTGATGTTTCTCTCCCTTTCTTTCTCCTTCCCATCCCCTCTCTTGAAAAATAAATAAATAAAGTCTTTGAAAAAATAAAAATAAAAAACACATTGAACAAGTATATGTATTAACTTTGTGATAAATAATACTAAACATTGAAAAAAATTAGAACACTTAATGAATTTTCTAGCAAAGTCAAGGGTGTTAGTGAAAATAGGAAATGAAAATGTTTCCATACTTAGAAAAACAGTGCATGTGGTGATAACAGCAAATTTAGTGTATTCTACAATAACAGATAGAAATATAATTTGTAGCAGAAAAAATGAATTTTTGTAAGGAAATGTGACTGAGTATCATACACCATATTATGGACTTGCTTAATAAAAATTTTTGCTATTAGGTGGGCTTTCCCACCTCCCCTAAAAAGGGTCAAAATAAAGAGGTAACTCATCACTTTGAATATTGTTAAACAGAGTTGCTACTTTTCTACCCTGTTATATGGCCCATAGCAATGAAGCTTTGTTGATCTGGTTAGAATAAATTATCTATAAAATATTATTTTTCAGCAAATGTATTCTCTGCTTACTGTGTAATGATTTATACTATCTGAGAAAATAGATGAATTGTTGCTGATCTCTTTCTTATTTTATCCTGCTATCAAGCAGCAATTATCCTTTCATTCTCTCATTTCCTTGCCAATCTCCCTGGCAAGGAAAAACAAAAGCAAAAGCCTGAAACTATATTTACTCCCCACTACTAAAATAAAATAAAATAAAATAAAATAATCCAAAGCTAAGTAGAGAAAATGGGTAGGGTTAGGATTACAGTCTCTTTTTACTTATTCTGCCCGATCACATATTAATTCAACACAAAGACTAAATATCAGCTCTGCTTCATGTCTAAATGTGCATGTACTTATCTGTGCATTAAAATTATGCTACAGCAAAGACCTATCTTTTTATAATTGGACAAAGAGCTTACTAAAGAATAATTACCAATTATATACATATATGAGGTCTGTCTCGAAAAAGTCCAGTCATTGTTAATAAAAAGAACAGTTTGGTTGGCATATATGTAACTTGGCAGCCAAGGAGAATGGACTGCAATGCACATACATGATCAATGATGACTTCAATGTACTAGTCAGTGGTGACAGTAGATGCCATTGAGTGAGCATGTGTACTGTGTGGTGGTCACATTCAAAATGACTGAGCAAGTAGAGCAAAGTCTGTATCAAAATTTGCATTAAGCTTGAACATTCCTCCATGGAAACTATTAGGATGATTCCGAAAGTCACAACTATGGGCACCTGGTAATTGGCAGCTTCATCACGACAACACACCTGCTCATGCATCATGTCTCATGCAGAGCTTTTGGCAAAATGTCAAATCACCCAGGTGACTCAGTCCCATTACAGCCCAGATTTGGTGCCCAGTGACTTCTGGGTTATCTCAAGACTAAAATCACCTTTGAAAGGGAAGAGATTTCCACACCATCGATGAGATTCAGGAAAATGCAAGGTGGCAGCTGATGGCAATTGGGAGAACTGTCTGAAGCCCCAAGGTGCCAACTTGAAGGAGACTGAGGCATCATTGTCCCATGTACAATGTTTCTTGTATCTTTTTAAATACATGCCTTTATTTTTCATATTACATGGCTGGATACCTTCTGGAAAGACCTCATATATGTCATTCACCTACCCAAATCCTGGCTTCACTCTTAATTATAATCAACTGATTGAAAGTACACTGGAAGCTCCTGCAATGGGTGATTCCTCTTACTATTTGTGTCATAGTAGGAGCAAGGGAAAAAGAAGACTTCTTTAGCTGCTAAGACAATATGGAAAGGTAGAGGAATTAAGCTCTCTAATTAGAATACACACAAAGGAAAAAATCCACTTTTACTACTGAATTAATATGAAACTTCTCAAGTCTCTAACTGGAGCCTTGGCTGGGTTTTCTCATGCTATAGTACGATTTCAGTAGACACTGGTGGAAACCTAATTGATCATATTTAACAAAGTTTATATGGAAAATATATTTTAAGTCTGAAATAGTTGACTTATCACCTAATCATAAATGAAGAATTACCTGGATATACTTAACAGATTCAAACATCTATGCTCACATTTATATGAATATGAAGATAAATATATAAAAAGAAGAATGAACTGGGTAATGAGTTAGTGAACAAAAAAATAAATACAGTGACAGATTTAGCTATATTAAGAACAGGGAGAAGACCCAAAACATTTAGGGAAGAAAGTCATTTTTTTAACCTCCTGGGGATAATCACAAAAAACTCACAACCTAATTTGCCATTGAATATTTCCTGCCCCCCACTAACTGCACCCTGGAGGTTCATATCTCTAGCAGGAATGTCCAACCTTTTGGCGTTTCTGGGCCACAATGGAAGAATAGTTGTCTTGGGCCATACATTAAATACATAAACACTAACACAAACTGATGAGCAAAAAAAAAAAAGATTTTAAGTAAATTTATGATCTTGTGTTGGGTCGAATTCATAGCCCTCCTGGGCTGCATGTAGCCCATGGGTTGTGGGTTGGACACCCCTACAAGGGAGATAATGAGAACTACAGAGGACAGGAAATGGTGACTAACTAAAGGAACTATAATAATGCAGTTAACACACCATGTCTGAAGGGTCAGCAAGTCTTCCAAATATATACAGGTGCTCAATAATGTCCTTGAGATCCTGGGACATTTGTTTCAACTAAGCATCTGTGTTTTCTGTTAATTTGTAACTGAAAAGGCAAGTAAAATCAGGGGATTAACAAGAAACATTTTCTCCACTGATGTGTCATTACTGACCAGCCAAAATGATATTGCCAAATGGATTTGCCTTAATTCCCCTACCTTCACAGTGGATCCCAGTTATGACTAATGGCACATTTCTTTATGGATGCAGCATACATGACATTATTACCATATTCTAAAAAGACTCCATAGGTAAAGGCTTTTACCATCTTGCCATTTTTCCAGTCACCTATTTACCTTCTTGGTAATGTTCTAAAGCAAAGGATCTCTGAAATAGCCTGGCTGGCGTAGCTCAGTGGATTGAGCATGGGCTGCGAACCAAAGCATCACAGGTTCGATTCCCAGTCAGGGCGCATGCCTGGGTTGCAGGCCATGGCCCCCAGCAACCGCACATTGATGTTTCTCTCTCTCTCCCTTCCCTCTCTAAAAATAAATAAATAAAATCTTTAAAAAACGTTTTTAAAAAAGGATCTCTGAAATAAAAAAGAGAAACTTTTTGTTGTCAAAATAAACCCACAGGACATATTAAGTGATATTAGCAGTATTCAGTAAGTGCAGAGATATTCTTCAATGAGTTTGAATACATAAATTTTCAGAGTAAAATCTTATATAAATACATTTTATCAACTAACAAAAGATGTTTTGAGGAATGATATTCACAATAATCAAAAGAAGACAAGTCTGCTAAGTTCAGAGCAAATTTGATTAGCTGCCTAAATTCTCAAGATTTCCACTCAAAGTATTTATACCTACACACACTTAACTTAATCAATAGATACATTTGTAAGGATTAAAGTGACCAGAGGGTTTTTCAACCTTAATGCCTATAAAGATAAAATAATTCAGTTATATTTATTGATAACTATAAACTGTCTTTCTGTCCCAAAGTACTGGTTGCCTACATTGTTGAAGAATCTAGTACAGATTCCATCATATCATATATCTGACTCCATAAAATCAATAGAAAAAAAAACCCCTAATGTTTCAATTATTTCTTCAAACAATAATTAGGATCTCATGGCCAAAACCACAACTTTGTAAATTTCAAAGAAAAAAAGTGGCAGTATGCATAGAATGACATGTAAACATAAGACTCACAAAAGATGAAATCAAAAATCAGAAACAGAATAAGGGTCCATACAAATTAGGTGCATTCACTATATGTAATTTACCTACAATATGTTAACTTGCAAACCTCTTAAAAATAAGCCCAGTCTTAACTCACTAATAAGTCACTGAGAAAATGAGTCTGATTTAATCTCAACCTAGCTTACATAGCACATTCATACAAGTTCTCCCAAGAACACTTGACAATTTGGCCTGATTACCAAACCTCAGTTCCAGAGAGATGAAGTTACTGTGGGAACATTGGCAATATATCGATTGAATGTAAAGACTGAATTGGACACATGTAAATTATATTCAGCCCAAGACACTAATAAAACCATTCAATTTTTGAAAGCTATGCAGTTTTCCCCCAGGTTAACAAATTGCTTTTAAAATAGAAAACAATTTATCACTGAAACGATTGCATGAACATTAGGTTTAAGAGTCAATACAAATAACCAGAAGGAAAGAGGGGGAAGTAGAAGCTGGCAAAGGGGGGATAAATAGTGATGGAAGAGGACTTGACTTGTGGGGGGTGGTGAACACACAATACAATATACAGATGATGTATTATAGAACAGTATACTTGAAACCTATATAACTTTATTAATCAATTTCACCCCAACAAATTCAATGAAAAGTTTTAAAAAGTCAATATAAATAGACCATAAATATCTTACAATACTATGACAACTCATACATAAAATACATACATAAAATTTGTATTTCTAATTTAAGAACCTGATGAATATAAAAACTTTACACTGATTATATATACAGATGATTTTTTTTATTTTGAGAGTACATATTAAGGCTGGAAACAGTGAAATGAAAAAGGACTTAGGATAGAAAAAGCAACAGGAGAGAGCCTATGCATGGCTGCTTTGGCTCTAGAAATATTATGGGAAAGAAGCAAGCCAAGGCAGGGCTGCTGTCAGCTCACTGGAGAATCAGAGAAAAGGGAGCCTTTGGCACAGGTTCAGGGGATTAACCCAGGACAAGCTGCCACTGTCCATTTCTCCTCTGGCTGCAAGTCTCCTGAGGTACCTTAGACTTTAGGAGATGCACACCTATGGGTGAAGAAGAGGGGGAATGGAACGACACAGGCATTCTCCAGGAGGGATAGTGCATGATGGGTCCTCTGTCTTGAGGGTTTTAAAGGCTGGGAGTTTAGAGGAGGTCTCAGGAAAGGATCTCAATAGAATATTCATCAACTTTTCCAGGTGTATCTTTTCGGGGTTGTGGTCTCCACTGATTGGTCATAGTCACTGCAGCTGGTCCTAGTATCACCCACCTGGTGTTGATGCTTTTCTGGGCCTGGAACTGAAATATAACTGAGATCTAGATGTTATCTCCAGGGAGGAAAGGTGAGGGGGTCTAAACTACATGGCCAGCAATATGCCAGAAGAGGAAAGGCCACCCTGGGGGCGAAGTCTGGCACTATTTTTTACTATTGCCAGGCACCCAGGGCTTTTCACCCTGGTGACCTTCTTTACCTGGCTGTAAAGTGTTTGGCAAGTTTCTTCAACTATCTGTCTCAGTTTCCCCATTTTACTTGCCAAGGAATTTTCCTAGTTTCTTACTGTCCTGCTTCATTCTCCCATCAGAGACTTCCATCCTAAAATCTATCAGGGGTAATGAGGGAAGTGGGTCTGTCTTCTGTAACTGCTTCCTGCTGACAAGGCCAATGGTCTCTGCTTATGTAGGTTAAGGAAGTTTCTTCCTGCCTGATCTAAGGGAGACAAAAGAATGGGATACAAGACTGGAACAGACAGGCTGTTAGCTGAGTCTTCTAAAGTTAGAAATGGGCCATAGTGCCTGAAACATCATGATCTTGATATGGAATTTTTGTATTTTAGAGATGACAAATTTGACAAGCAGGTTAGAAAGGCATTACATAATAGTGAAAAGGACAATTATAGTAACTAAAGGTCTGAGGATAGGTAAGAACCAGGTGACAGCAGTAGGGACCAACTTTACAGTGTCCCAGATTAGATGAAGGGGCTTTTCTGGACAAAGGTGTGTCATCTGCCTGAAGCCCTTTGTTGTACTATAGTTCATTCAAATTAGGCTAAGAGGAATATCCTAAGATCTTCCAGAAGCAGGTTTTTCTTGTCTGAACCTTTTGGCCAATTTTAAAGGGAAAGCAATTTCAAAGCGGCAGAAGTTTGGTGCCTTCACTCCTGCCTTTTAAATAATAAAGGTTTACATTCCAGAAGTGAAGTTGGTAGATTGCTCCATATTTCTTTGACTCAATTATTTAGTCCTGAATATAAGTCAGTTCAGTAAATTGTTGAGTCTCATTTTAGGAGGATGCAGATGGGCTTCCAAAGTGAGATCAAGAAGTGCAATAACGTGATCCAAGTCACAGCACCATGTTACCAGTGATGTTGATGCTGAAATGGCACCAGTTGTTACCACCAAAGTTGAAAGGTACAGAGATAGTCTAAGAAGTGAACCAGCTGGGCTGTGTAGCTTCAGGAAACAAGGTCCCATATGAGTTGCCAGAGAACGTTACCAGACAGGGACCAGTCCCATAGTGAGTCTGCCTCAAACTGCCTGTAGTGTATGGGTTCTGGACTTTGTGCAAGAAAGATTTAACAACATGAGTCCAGATGATTTTGACTATATGTTTATTAAAGCTGGGGACACTGAAACAAGGAAGGGCTTAGAATAGAAGAAACAATAGGAGACTAAGTGGGGCTGCTCTGGCTCTCTAGAAACATTGTGAGGAAGAAATGAGTTGAGGTGAGGCTGCAGTCAACTCACTGGAGGCTCAGAGAAAAAAGGGTCTTAGAGACAGGTTCAGGAGATTAGCCTGAGATGAGCTGCCACTGCCCATTGCTCCCCTGGTTGCAAGCCTCCTGTGACCTTTTAGAGTTCAGGAGATGCATACCTGTGGGGGAAGAAGAGGGAAAGGGAGAGGCAAGGGCATACTTCTGGGAGGGAGAATTCATGCCAAACTTGAAATTATTAGCAGTCTATAAAATGCTCTAAAACAAAACTGCCAGAATGTTACTTTATTTTCAAGCATCCTGAAAAGATAAACAGAAAATACTCAAATAAGCTGATAAATGGCAACTACAAGAACTTGTCCTTTTCTACCAATTTTTATTCCTGGCCTTTCGATTTCATCCCCCACCCCTTTTTTAGTAGCTAAGTCCTGCTCCATTCCTTGATCTTTACCTAGTTATTTACTTCCTCTCAGGCTCCTCATCTGCATATTTCAGATAAACAGACCTACAGTGCTCCATCAAAGATTCCTCTAAAGGGATCAGCATATCTTCTAGTTCCTTCTGCTATGACAGGACAAAATCCAATTGTTTTCTCAGCCTGAGAAAAACCTCAGGTCAACAGAAGAGCTAGTGAAAGTAATTTAGAATGACAAACTAAGGGTAAATCAACTACAATTAGAAAACAAAAACAAAGAGATAGATCTTTAATCTTTCAGGCTAGGGAATCTAAGGTTTCACCTTTTCTGATCCAACTTCACTTCTCCATGTAAAATAGTTATCTGTGAAGGAAAATAAGAATATAATAATATAAGTATCTGAACTTACATTGTAATTTTAAAGTAATATTAATTTTCTCGTATACACTATAAATATAAAAGTGTTCCCAATTTAGGGCATTTATCACCAAAGAAAAATATTTTTAAGTTGATTATCAATATTGTGATAGAAAATGAACCATTAAACACAAATCTATTCTCTTTTGTTCATCTGAAAATACCTGTACAATGCAGGCAGATTAATGAGAATATTTTCTAGCCTTCTCAACACTCTCAGTCAATGTACAGTTCCAAGCACTGACCTGGGTGGCCTGTTGAAGAAAGTACTTTTTTGATCCTCTAACTCAAGGTGCCATATATCTATCAGATCATGCAGCTAATGATATGTCATCACAGGAGTTATGATTGAACTAAAAAAAAAGAATGCAAGATGATCAGATTTTTAAATGTATAACACATTGGAGGATTTAATGAAGAAAGTAGTACATAAAGAGTTTCTCAGACCTGCTCCCCTGAAAA
Organism: Phyllostomus discolor; assembly: GCF_004126475.2. NCBI lineage: Eukaryota > Metazoa > Chordata > Mammalia > Chiroptera > Phyllostomidae > Phyllostomus > Phyllostomus discolor. The sequence continues at coordinate 55,972,434 of NC_050198.1, read as the reverse complement.
CCATTGTAACTGGTAAAGATTATTTTAAAAACAATTATTCAAAGTGTTTGGAAATTAACCTCTGGAAATATAGTAAATACAGATTTATTAAAAAATCTACTGAATCTCATTAGGAACAGTTAAAGTTGTGCCATAACCTGCTCCCTTTCTTCTCTTTCAGCACAGCATGACAGTAACTCCATTCTGCATGGGGTGTGGTCAAAGAGATAGGACTCCCTCTCTCCTCAGCTTTTAGTCAAGGTGATCCATACCAGATCTAAGCAGTATTCTCAAAACTGTGTAGGCAGGTTGACAATAATCTTACATCCCTCACTAGGCAGAACCAAACAAAATTCCTATTCCCCTGCAAGATGGTATTAAAAAGGCTGAGCAGGTAGTTGATTTTTGGTCCTCTGATTGGTGGAACCAGGCAATATTCTGATTCTTCTGCTGGGGCAAATATCAGCAGGATGGGTTGGAGAAGTAATCATCAATTCCATGTCCAGCAGAGGCAGGCAAAGTTCAATATTCCTACCAGGGTACTATCATCTCAGTCCAGTGACAAAATTAACCTAAATCTCTACCAAGCAGCAACAAGGCTTAATAAGGTAAAGACAGGATACGGTAGTCTTTAGCTTTTGTCTTTAATGTCAGTGGGACCCAATGAAGAGCTAATCTCTATACCCATCTGTGATCACTGAGACTGAAAATAGGTAATGTAATTATGGGCTAGTGAGGCCTCTACTTCCCAGCACGGCTCACTGGTGTCAGCAAGGCTCACTGGAATGCTTTACCTCCATACCCACTGGTAAAACCAAGACTGAACAAGACAGGGATAATCAGCACTCTGTCCCTCTTCTTCCCAGAGCCTCTGTCAGTGAGGTCCACTAGAGACATAAACTTCCATACAAACCCAGCATCAATGAGGCTGGAAAAAGTGATATGAGGCAGAGTAGCTGACATCCTGTTTCTTCTCTCCTCTTGTGTCAGTGGGGCCCAGTAGGAAGCTGAAAGTCTGCCTCTATCCTGTAGCAACTAAGTAGTATGAGTTAGTCATCCACTGTCCCTGGTTTTGGGCATCTAGGGGACCAGCAGAAAGCTGAGCTTACATTCCCATTGAGAGGCAATGAAGTGGTATAACACAAGGACCCTCTTACATGGGAAAGCAGTCAGTAGGGTAAAAGGTGGGGCTAAATTTCCATACCACTCATCTACACTGAGGTAGTGTGAATCAGTGCTCCACTTTTGCTGGAGTGGTATGATCAGAGTCCAGTGGGAGGCTGAACATGCAAATGCACCCAACACTCGCACTACACCTCAACAAAAGAACTGCCTGATGAAAAAAAAAAGGATTTAAATAGGTCTCCAACTCTCCCAACACAATACAGAAAATATCTAGGATACAACTGAAAATTACCCATCATATCAAGAACCAGGAAAATCACAACCCATAAGAGAAAAGGCAATCTATAGATGCCAACATTGAGAGGTATCAGATGATGGAATTATCCAAAAAGCATTTGAAAAAAGCTATCAAAAATTGTCTAACAGCAATTATAAATCCTCTAGAAACAAATGAAAAATAGGAAACCTCACCAAAGAAATAAAAGTTATGAAAAACAACCAAGTGGAAATTATAGAACTGAAAAATAAAATAACTGAAGAAGCTCACATGTAGGGTCACTACTAGATAGGACATGACAGAGTAGAGAATCAGTGAACTCGAGGCTACATCAGTAGAATTTACAGAGCAGCAGAGAGAAAATCGGCACACACAAAAAAGAAAATAATCTCAAGGGCTCTGGAGGACAGTAATAAAAAAGAGGTAAAATTCATAACATCAAAGGATGATACATTAGAGAGGAAAACAGAGAATGGGATTGAAAAGGTATTCTGAAAAATAGAGGTTGAAAAATCCAAATTTGGCAAAAGATATAAACCATTAAAAAAACTGAGCCAACACCAACCAGAATCAATACATACAATATTTAATTTCTGAAAACTAAAGATAAAGAAAGAAAAACCTTAAAAGCATATCTGAAAATACCATGAAAAAAAAAACCAGGATCTAATTATCATTTATAGTACACTGCTCCTAACAGCAGAAAACATAACTTCCAGGTGTCCATAAAATATTCACCAAGAGCCCTTGCTGGTGTAGCTCAGTGGATTGAGTGCAGGCCTGTGAACCAAAAGGTCACCAGTTCAATTCTCAGTCAGGGCACATACCTGGGTTGCAGGCCAGTTCTCCAGTTGGGGGAGTGAGAAAGGCAACTCATGGATGTTTCTCTCCCACATTGGTGTTTCTCTCCCTCTTTTTCTCCCTCCCTCCCCTCTATCTAAAAAGTAAATAAAATCTTAATAAAAATAAAAAAGAATATTCACCAAGAAAGACCACACAATAATGGAATCAAACTAGACATCAGTATAGAAAGAAAACAAGAAAAATCTCCAAACACTTTGAAATTAAACAACACAATCCTAAATAATCTATGGGTCAAAGAGGAATTCATAAAAGAAATTTTATAAGTACAGTTGACCCTTGAACAGCATGGGGGTAGGGGCACTACCACCCCATGCAGATGAAAATCCATATGCAACTTTGGTTTGTTTGTTTGTTTTTTAGTTATACTTGACAGTCAATATTATTTTATATTCATTTCAGGTGGAAAATCCAAGTGTAACTTTTGACTCCCTGAAAACTTAACTACTAACAGCTTACTGTTGACCAGAAGCCTAACTGGTAATATAAATAGATGATTAAAACATATCTTATATATGAATTATATTCTGTATTCTTACAATAAAGTGAGCAAGAGAAAAGAAAATGTTATAGAGAAAATCATAAGGAAGAAAAAATACATTTACAGTTTTTATGGAGGAAAAAATCCACATATAGTCAACACATGAAGTTCAAACACAAGTTGTTCAAGGGTCAACTGTACATAGAAATGAATGAAAATGAAAATACAACATAACTAAATATGTACACAGCTAATGCAGTAATAAGAAGGATATTTATAGTACTAAATGCTTACATTAGAAAGGATGAAATGTCTGAAATCAATAATCAAAGTTCATACCTTATGGAAGTGAGGGAGGGAGGTGGGTTTAACTGTGGAGGGAGGGAGTAGAGGGGAGTAAATGCAGATAACTGCAATTGAACAAAAAATACCTTTAAAAAAGACATTATTGAACATGCCTGCGAAGGTCACTGACTTTTAACGCTGAATTATCTATCTGAACTTCTAGTTCTGCCAGTTTTTTACAAAAAATGTATTTTGGAGCTTTATTGTTGGGTGCATCTATGTTTATAATTATTATATCTCCTGATGTATGGGCTCTTTTATCATTATAAAATGTCACTCTTTATCTCTAGTAACTTTTTTTGTTTTTAAGTCTATTTTGTATGATATTGGTATAACAGTTTTGGCTGTCTTAAGATTGTATTTTGCTTGGTATATCTTTTCGCATCCAACTTTTTGCAATCAATATCACTCAGACATTTGTGTCTTTGAATCCAAAGTGTCTTCTGTAGGCAGTATATGGTCAGATCATTTTCTTAAATCCATTCTCTAATCTCTGCCTCCTAAAGGGATGTTAAATACATTTGTTATTAATGTACTTACAGATAAGGTAGAAGTTACATTTACTATTTCCTATTTGTTTTCTCCATGTCTTATTCCTTTTGTTCCTCCATTCCTCCATTACTGTTTTCTTTGTATTACATAAATATTTTACAGAATACCATTTTAATTTTCTTATTGTTTCATTTGCTTTCATAAAGTTATTTTTTTATTGGCTGTCATGGGGATTAGAATTAACATCTTAATTTAAAGACTGTATGATTAGTATAAATATCAACTAATTTCAATTGTATACCACACAATTTTACTGCAATATAGCTGCTACACTCTACTTGGGGATGGAGTCAGTTTAAATTAAGGACTGCTACTTACCTCCTTTTTGTGTTATTATTGTTAATTAAATTACATCCTAATACACTATAAGCCCCGCCCACCAAAAAACAAAGTTCATACTTAAATAACTAGAAAAAGGAGCAAAATGAACCCAACATAGTCAGAAGGAAAGAAACAATAATGAGTAGATATTAATAAAATTGAAAATGACAATAGTGATTTGTCAATAAAACAAAACTTGCTTCTTTGGGAAAAGATCAATACAATTGATAAAAGAAAGGTACAAAACACCACTATCAGAAATAAAACAGAGGGGGGAAAGATGGCGTCTTTACTCTAGGCAGCGTGATTCTCGGCTTCTGTGAAGAGGAGGGAAACTCATGGATCAGTGGAGGGACAGAGCAAGTGGCTTAGGTTACCGAAACATTTTTGAAAACAGGACATCAAAAATTGTGGTGATCATTGAAAAACCAGATGGTAAGGAGACTGCTTCAGAACAAAAGGGACCCAGGGATCAGTGCGGGACCGGGGGAGTTGCAGTCCCTAGGCCCGGAGCGAGAGGAGAGTCGCTGCTTCCTCCCCGGACTAGGGTGGTTGAGCAACAGCAGGGGAGACCTTGTTGCTTGAAGGCACAGAGAGGCCAGTTGGACTGGGAAAAAATCACCCAGGGGCTGTGAACACCCACCCATGGCCCTGGGAGAAGTAAGTGCCTCCAGCGCAGACCAGGGGCACCCTGGAAGTGTGCCCGCACCCCTAGCCCGGTGGGAGTGCGGATCGGTGGGAGTGTGGATCAGTGGAAAACCCAGACATTGCAGCCCAGATCCAGGAAAGGGCGTGGGCGTTCTCAGGTTTCTGGAGCCTGCGGTGTTGAACTGTGGAAGCGAGTGCCCCCTCAGGAATCCTGACTCTTGAGCTGTGAACTCAGAAGGGACGCGCGCTTAGTGCATTCCTTAGAGCCTGAAACTCAAAAATTTGGTGGACGGGCGTGCCCTTTTATGATCCCCAGAGATGGCACAGTGAATCGCAAAACGTCACGGGTGTTTCCAGAGATGATAGACCTCGCCAGGGCGTAATTTGGCAGAAGGGCAAGTCTCTATGCAATTCCGGGAGCTTGCATCCTGAAACCGAAAAGTCGCAGGAACCCTGTGGGGACCACCGAGCCAGGAGAACGCGGCAGGGAGCTCTGGAGAGTGAGCAGGCTCAGGAGCGCCCAGAGTCCTGTAGGGGAAACTCAGATTGGCGCTGGGGACAGTACCTGAGAGATTTGGCTGGGAAGAGTGATAAGCATTTCAAACGTGCCTCAGCCAGCTGAAGCCAGCAAGATCAGAAAAACTGATCTGGCCAGTTAGAAACCAACAAGAGGTTTTTTTTGTTTTGTTTTGTTTTGTTTTGTTTTTGTGGCTGTTGTTGGTTGATTGATTTTATCTTGTGTTTTATGTGACATTTTATTTTTCAATTCTTATCATTTTTATATCTCTCAATCCCTTATGTTTCTCTTCCATTCATCCTAGTATTATTCCTTCCACTTCAAATTTATCTCTCCTGCACTCCATCTTCTGCTTTTTTTTATCTTGCAAGTTACTATAAATTTGTATTATCTTTTTGTCACTTTTCCGACATTTTTTATTTTAATAGTATTTTGGTATTCTTTTCGTTCTGTATAATCTTCCTTGCTTGGCTGGTTATACTGTCATTTGATAGGTTGCCCTGTTATCTCAGTCACAGTGTGTTGATAATTTACTACCCTTCATCTGTGTTCCATTAATACACCTCTCAAGGTTCTATACTCCTTATTCTAGTTATCTAGATCTCATCGATTCTGCCACAAGACAGTTGTTTTACTATTACGGTTAATAAGACCTAGTTCATACAATTGTAAATAATACTCAACACCACTACCTGATCTCAGCCCACTTCGCAATTTCTTGAACTACACTATTGTGGGGTTGTCTCTATTATTTTACACACTACTCCTATTTACTAATCTTTATTGCCACGCTACCTCAGAATCTGACCTCCCACAGCCTCACAGCTTTCTAGATCCAACTAACAATCCTTTTGTCCCCAATAAGAGTCTTACCTTCTTTCCATCCTTTCTAAAACGTGGATAGTGTGGGGGGGAGGAGATAACGGTTAACACTATAAGTAGCCAAAGGATAACCCATCTCTTCTCTACTGGTTGATAATCTAAATATCATAGAATACTGTCTTGCTGTCTTAAACCATTTTGCCTTACTCCTCCAACTGATCATAAAAAAGAGTAGGGGGAAGTTGTGAACACCAGGATACACGAAGGAGACTGCACCACTGAATCTCACAAGTATTCTACCACAGAAGTTCATATCATAAAGACAGGGAACAAAAACACATCAATTTAAGAAACAGAGACTAATAAGAAGAAACCCACGAACAATGAGAAAACAAAGAAACAATCCCCAATTGAAGGGAAAGGAAAAAGCCTCAGGAAAAATGCTAAATGAAATAGAGGCAACTCAACTATCAGATAGTGAATTCAAAACAATGGTTGTCAGGAAGTTCAATGAACTCACAATGAGCTATCAGAAACCAGAGGGAAGCTACAAAAATTTCACTGCAAACTATATCAACATGAAAAAGGAAACAGAAACTCTCAGCAAGGGCCAAGAGGAAATGAAGAATGTCATTTCTGAACTGAGGAACACAGTAGAAGGAATGAAAAGCAGGACTGATAAGCAGAAGATAGGATTAGCAAGTTAGAGGACAAAGTAGAAAGCAACACCCAGAAGGAGCAAGAAAAGGAAAAGAGGCTCAGAAAAAATGAAGAGGGATTAAGAGAAATGCAAGGCAATATGAAATGTAATAATATCTGTATAATAGGGATACCAGAAGGAGAAGAAGAAGAGCAAGGGATCGAAAACCTAATTGAAAAAGTAATGAAGGAAAACTTCCCTAATTTGATGAGAGAAAAAGTCACATGAATCTAGGAAACACAGAGAGTCCAAATCAAAAGGAACCCAAAGAGGACCACCTCAAGACACATCATAATTAAAATGGCAAAATTTCAAGACAAAGAGGGAATCTTAAAGGCAGTAAGGGAGAAACAGCAAATAACATACAAGGGAGCCCTAATAAGGCTAACAGCTGACTTCTCAATGGAAACACTTCAAGCCAGAAGAGAATGGCAAGAAATACTCCAAGTAATGAGAACCGGAGGTCTACAACAAAGGCTACTTTATCCAGAAAGGCTCTCAATCAAGATAGAAGGCCAAATAAGAAGCTTCCCAGACAAAAGAAGTCTAAAGGAATACACCTCCAACAAACCAGCTCTGCAAGAGATTCTAAACGGACTGCTTTAAGGAAGGGAAGGAAGAGAGAGAGAGAGAGAGAGAGGAACACACGTACATAAAACACAATGAATAAGTACCTATCAATTATAACCTTAAACGTAAATGGATTAAATGCTCCAATCAAAAGACATAGAATAGCCGACTGGATAAGAAAACATGACCCACATATATGCTGCCTATAAGAGACCCACCTCAGGATTAAAGACCTGCACAGGCTGAAAGTGAAGGGCTGGAAACAAATCTTCCAAGCAAATGAACAGTAAAAAAATGCTGGGGTAGCAATACTCACATCAGACAAAATAGACTTCCAAAAAAGGGCCATAAAGAGAGACCCAGAAGGTCACTTCATAATACTCAAGGGAAGAATACATCAAGAAGACATAAATATTGTAAATATATATGCAACCAGCATAGGAGCATCAAAATACATAAAGCAAATCTTAGAACTTCAAGAAAGATATGGACAGCAACACAATTACTGTGGGGGATTTTAACACCCCAACTATCAAAAATGGACAGATCTTCCAAACAAAATATCAACAAAGATATTGTGGCATTGAACAATACCCTTGATGAAATGGACTTTACTGATATATACAGAGCCCTCCACCCAAAAGAAGCTAAATATACATTCTTTTCAAATGTACATGGAATATTTTCAAAGATTGACCACATGATAGGACACAAAACAAGCCTCAAGAATTTCAAGAAAATTGAAATCATACCAAGCATTTCCTCAGACCACAAGGGATTGAAGCTAGAAACCAACCCCAAGGAAAAAAACCAAAAACACTAAAAATCATGGAGATTAAATAGCATGCTATTAAACAATGAATGGGTCAAGAATGATATTAGGGAAGAAATCAAAAGGTTTCTGGAAACAAATGAAAACGAAATCACAACAACCCAAAACTTATGGGACACAGTCAAGGCAGTCCTGAGAAGAGAGTTCATAGCAATACAGGCCCACCTAAAAAGGTTAGAAACATTTCAAACAAACAACCTAGCCCTACATCTACAAGAACTCGAGGAACAACAACTTAGACAGTCCAGAGCAAGAAGAAGGAAGGAAATAACCAAGATCAGAGCAGATTAAATGACACAGAAACTAAAAGCACAATTCTAAGTATCAATGAATCCAAGAGCTGGTTCTTTGAAAAGATAAACAAAATCGACAGGCCTTTAAGCAGACTCATCAAGAAAAAAAGAGAGAAGACCCAAATAAACAAAACCAGAAATGAAAGAGGAGAGATTAGAACAGATACCACAGAAATACAAAGGATTGTAAGAAATTACTACAAAGAGCTGTATGCCAAGAAATTTGAAAACCTAGGTGAAATGGACAAATTTCTAGAAAAATATAATCTTCCAAAACTCAGTGAAAAAGAAGCAGAAAGCCTGAACAGACCAATAACAACAAAATAAATTGAAACAGTAATCAAAAAACTCCCAACACACAAAAGCCCTGGGCCAGATGGTTTCACAGGAGAACTCTCCAAAGCATTTAAGGTAGAGCTAACCCTTATTCTTCACAGACTATTCCAAAAAATCCAAAAAGATGGGAAACTCCCAAACTCTTTATGAGGCCAATATCATCCTAATTCCAAAACCAGATAAAGACACAACAAAGAAAGAAAACTTCAGGCCAATATCACTGATGAACATTGACGCTAAAACCCTCAACAAAATAGTGGCAAACCACATCCAACAATATATTAAAAAGATCATACACCATGACCAAATGGGATTCATTCCAGGGATGCAAGGATGGTACAATATTTGCAAATCAGTAAATGTAATACATCACATAAACAAAAGCAAAGACAAAAACCACATGATCATATCAGCAGAGGCAGAAAAAACATTTGATAAGGTACAGCACCCATTTATGATAAAAACACTCAGCACAGTGGGAATAGAGGGAGCATTACTCAACATAATAAAGACCATATATCAGAGACCTATAGCCAACATCATTCTCAATGGGCAAAAATTAAAATCTTTTCCACTAAGATCAGGAACAAGACAAGGCTGCCCACTTTCACCACTTCTATTCAATATAGTACTGGAAGTTTTAGCCACAGTGATCAGACAGGAAAAAGAAATAAAAGGCGTCCAAATCGGAAAGGAGGAAACAAAACTCTAACTGTTGGCAGATGACCTGATAGTGTACATAGAAAATTCTATAGAGTCCACCAAAAAACTGCTGGACCTAATGAATGAATTTGGCAAAACAGCGGGATACAAAGTCAATATCCAGAATTCAAAGGCATTTCTATACACCAACAATGAAACAGAAGAAGCAGAAATGAAGAAAAAAAATCCCATTTGAAATACCAAAAAGAAAAATAAAATATCTAGGAATAAACCTAACCAAAGAGGTAAAAGACCTGTATTCAGAAAACTACATAACACTGAAGAAAGAAATCAAGGAAGACACAAGCAAATGGAAACATATACCGTGTTCATGGATTGGAAGAATTAATATCATCAAAATGTCCATACTACCCAAAGTAATTTACACATTCAATGCAATTCTTATTAAAGTACCAATGGCATATTTCACAGACATAGAACAAACACTTCAAAAATTTATATGGAATCATAAATGACCCCGAATAGCTGCTGCAATTTTGAAAAAGAAGAGTAAAGTAGGAGGGATCACAATACCCTTCACTAAACTATACTACAAGGCCACGGTAATCAAAACAGTCTGGCACTGGCATAAAAACAGGCACATAGACCAATGCAACAGAACAGAGAGCCCAGAAATAAGCCCAAGTCTCTATGGTCAATTAATATTTGACAAAGGAGGCAGCAACATAAAATGGAGTGAAAATAGCCTCTTCAACAAATGGTGTTGGGAAAACTGGACAGCCACGTGCAAAAAAATGAAACTCCAGCACCAACTTACACCTTATACAAAAATAAGTTCCAGGTGGATAAAAGACTTAAATATAAACCGTGACACCATTAAAGTCCTAGAGGAGAACGTAAGTAGGAAAATCTCAGACATTTCACGCAGAAACATTTTTACTGACTTGTCCCCCACAGCAAGGGACATAGAGGAAAGAATAAACAAATGGGACCTCATCAAAATTAAAAGCCTCTGCACAGCTAAAGAAAACAGTATCAAAATAAAAAGAGAATCAACTGTATGGGAAAACATAGTTGCCAATGATACCTCAGACAAGGGTTTAATCTCCAAAATGTATAAAGAACTTACAGGACTACACTCTAAGAAGACAAGGAATCCAATTAAAGAATGGACAAAGGACTTGAACAGACACTTCTCCAAGGAGGACATACAGAAGATCCAAAGACACATGAAACGATGTTCAATATTGCTAGCTAACAGAGAGATGCAAATTAAAACCACAATGAGATAACACTTCACACCAGTCACAATGGCCATCATAAACAAAGCAACAAACAACAAATGTTGGATAAGTTGTGGAGAAAAGGGGTCCCTAGTGCACTGTTGGAGGGACTGCAGACTGGTACAGCCACTATGGAAAGCAGTATGGAACTTCCTCAGGAAACTAAAAATAGATCTGCCTTTTGACCCTGCAATTCCACTGCTGGGACTCTATCCTAAGAATACTAAAACACCAATACAAAAGAACCTATGCATCCCAATGTTCATAGCAGCACAATTTACAATAGTTAGATGCTGGAAGCAACCAAGATGCCCATCAGTAAATCAATGAATCAAAAATCTATGGTACATTTACACAATGGAATTCTATGCAGCAGAAAGAAAGAAGGAGCTCCTACCCTTTGCAACAGCTTGGATGGAGCTGGGAAGCATTATGCTAAGCAAAACAAGCCAGGCAGTGAAAGACAAATACCATATGATCTCACCTTTAACAGGAACCTAAACAACAAAACAAACAAACAAGCAAAATATAACCAAAGACACCAAAATAGAGGACAGGCTGACAGTGTCCACAGGGGAGAGAAGAGGGAATTTCAGGGGACAATGGGAAGGGTTCACGGGAACAAATTTAAAGGACACATGGACAAAAACTGGAGGGAGGGTGGTAATGGGAGGGAAGTGGGGAGGGTTGGGAGGGTGGGCTGGATTGGGAGTAAAAGGGAGAAAACTGTACTTGAACAATGATTAAAATAAAAAAATGAAAAAAGAAATAAAACAGAAATACAAGGTCTGTTTGGAAAAAATTGAACCATTGTTGATATCACTAGAACAGTTTGTACAACATCTGTGTAGCCCAGCAGCCAAGGGGAGTAGAATGGCATATGCATGGGGGAATAAGGATCATTTCACTGTACTAGTCAGTGGGAGGAGTAGACACCATTCAGTGAAAGCATATGTATTGTGTGGCCATCACATTCAAAATGACTGAGTGAGTAGAGCAATGAATCTGCATCAAATTTTGCTTTAAACTTGAACATTCCTCTACAGAAACTATTTGGATGATTCAGAGGGCCACAGCTATGGGCAAATGGTGACTGGCAGTTTCATCACAACAATGCACCTGCTCATGCATCACATTTTGTGCAGTTTTTTGGTGAAATATGAAATCATGCAGGTGACTTAGCCCCCCTATAGCCTAGATTTGGTGTGTCCTGTAACTTACGGCTTTTCCCAAGACTAAAATAACCTTTGAAAGGGATGAGATTGTAGACAGTCGATGAGATTCAGGAAAATATGATGGAGAAGCTGATGGAGAGTGAGAGAACTGTGTGAGGCCCCAAGGTGTCTATCTGATGTGTCATTGTCCTATGTACAATGTTTCTTGTATCTTGTATCTTGTTCAATAAATGTCTCTATTTTTTATATTACATGGCTGGACACCTTCTGGTCAGACCTTTCATCCCTACAGTTATTAAAGGAACAAAAATAGAATACTACAAACTTGATACTCATAAATTTGAAAACTTAGAAGAGACAGACCTATACCTTTAAAACCACACACTACTAAAATGCATTGGAGATGAAAAACAGATAATTCTAATAGTCCTGGAACCACTAAACAAAACCTGATTGATAATTTAAAAGCTTCCCCAAATAATACCCAGTCCCAGAAGTTTCAATGGAGAAATCTGCCAAACTTTAATGAATAAACACAAATTTTACACATTTTCTTCTATAAAACAGAAGAGAAGGGGATAGTTCCTGATCATTTTCTGAGACCAGTATTATCTAGATATCAAAACTGGAGATAGAATAAAAAAAGAAAACAAAACTACAGACCAATATCTCTCATTAACTTAGATACAACTAGTCCTTAAACAAAATACTGGGAACTGAATCCAAAAACATATTAAACAATTATACACATAAGCAAGCAAAATACAACCAGAGACATTGAAATAAAGAACAAACAGACAGTAACCAGAGAGGAGGGGGGAGTGTGATAATAGGGGATAATAGGGAAAAGGTCATCAAGGAACATGTATAAAGGACACATGGACAAAGCCAAAGTGGGTAGGTTCGAGGGTGGGAGGTGGGGATGGGGGGTGGAGGGTATGGTGGGGTAAAAATGGAGACAACTGTACTTGAACAACAATAAAAAATATATACAGCAAGTAGTATTTATTCCACATATGTAGGGCTGGTTTAACATCTGAAAGTCAATCAATGCAATTCACCATACTATCAACCTAACAAAGAAAAATCTTAAATGATTGTATCAATTAAGGCAGAAAAAATATTTAACACAAACATGTCCAGTTGATTTTTGAGAAAGGTATAAAAGTGATTCAATGGAGGAAGATAGCCTTTCAATAAATGATGATAAAAAATTTGAATATCCCCTAATGAAAAAAAAAAGTGAATGTCAATCTGAAACTCACACCTTACACAAAAATTAACTCAAAATGAATCATGAGCTTAAATATGACACGTAAAACTATAATGCTTTTAGAATAAAACATCTTTCGGTTCTAGAGTTAGACAAAGAGCTCTTACATTTGAAACTAAATGAATAAATCATTACAGGAAAAATTGGTAAGTTACACCTCATCAGCTAAGACTTTTGTTTGGCAAAATACCATGTTGAAAGTATAAAGAGACAAGTTACAGAGTTAGAGAAAATATTATAATGCATAAAGATCTAGTATCAAGAATATATAAAACACTTAAAACTTAGTAAAAAAACTTCAAGTAAAAAAAGACAATAGAGCCCTGGCTAGTGTGGCTCAGTAGATTGAGTGCCAGCCTGTGAACCAAAGGGTCACCAGTTCAATTCCCAGTCAGGGCACATGCCTGGGCTGCAGGCCAGGTCCCCAGTAGAGAGTGCACTAGAGGCAATCACACATTGATATTTCTCTCCTCTGTCTCCCTTCTTCCCTCTCTCTAAAAATAAATAAATATTTTCTTTACAATAAAAGGACAAAAGAGGGCCTGGCTGGTGTTGCTGGATAAATTGAGCATGGGTCTGCAAACCAAAGGGTCACCTGTTCGATTCCCAGTCAGGACACATGCCTGGGTTGTGGGCCAGGTCCCCAGTAATGAGCACACGAGAGGCAACCACACACTGATGTTTCTCTCCCTCTCTTTCTCCTTCCCTTCCTCTCTCTAAAAATAAATAAATAATTTTTTTTAAAGAAAGGGCAAAAGATATGAATAGATGCTTCACCAGAGAAGATATGCTGATGCACACATGAAAATGTTCAACAGCATTACCAGAAGAAAAATGTAAATTAAAATCACAATGAGATGTCTTTTATCTATTAAAAGGGACAGAATTTTTTAGGAAAAGCAGTGACAACACCAAATCTTGACAAGAATGAGACTGAATCCCTCACACACTGTTGTTGAGTATATAATATGGCACAGCCATTCTGAAAAGGAACTTGGCAGTTTCTTAAAAAATAAGCATGTACTTCCCATCCTCCATAGCAATCCCTGGGCATTTATCCCAGAGAAATGAGACTAGGTTTACAAAACAAAATGTAAACAATGTTCACAGAAGTTTTATTTATATTAGCCCCAAACTAGAAACAACCTAGATATCCATCAATAGGTGAACAGTTATATAAACTATGGTACATCCACAATACCATGGAATACTTCTGAGAAATAAAAAAGAACAATCTAACGATACATGTGACAACTTTACCTCAATTAATTATGCCTAGTGAAGAAAAACTAATATCCTAAAATTGCATACTCTATGATTCCATTTGAATAACATTTCTAAAAATGTCAAGATTATACAAATGGAGAACAGATTAATTGTTGCAAGGTCAGGGAAAGGAAGGTAGTGAGTGTGGTTATAACAAACTGACAGTGACCAGAGAGGAGGGGGAAGGGGGGAAATGGAGAAAAGAAGGGGCAAGTCAAGGAACTTGTATAAAGGACCCATGGACAAAGACAATGGGGGACAGGACTGAATGTGGAAGGTGGGGGTGGGTAGGGCTGGGGAGAGTAATGGGGGAAAATGGGGACAAGTGTAATTGAACAACAACAAAAAAAGGAAACAGGTAACAGGAGGGATCCTTGTGGTGATGGAACTGTTCTGTATCTTGACTGTATCAATGTCAATATTCTGCACGTATAATGTACTAGAGTTATTACTGGGAGAAACTGGGTACAAAGACAGAATTTTTTGTATTATTTCTTAGAAGTACATGTGACTCTACAATTATCTCAAAACAAAAAGTTAATAAAAAACAAGGAAATGAAAAGGAACATAACACAGACTATAAGAATACAGACTCAACCATTACCAAATGTGTGACCAGGGGCAGACTATAAAATCTCTATGTGCTCGAATTTTCTCATCTGTAAAATGGGAACAAAAATAGTGCCTGTTTTATAGGGTTACTGTGAGGATTAAGTGATATGAAATTTGTAAAGCACTGTCAAATTATTAAACATATAGTAATTATATAATAAATGTTAGCTATTATTAGTAACAGTAATAATTTTATTATAATGGTATTCAGAAGACAAAGGTATCCTGTTAGTGTTCAATTTCCTAAACTACAGAAATCCTTTCTCTAACTGCTCGTTCAACTCTTCAGTCATTTACCTAATTTTCAAACACTATTCTGAAGCTATACAAGCAAATTATGCCTATACTTGATAACTAAAATCAAACTCATAAAAATTTTCAAATGGACTGATTTAACAGTCAAAGAAAAAGCTGTAGAAGCAGAAACAACTGGAACACTGTCATTAATCTCAGCTGATAATAGTGGTTTTTGACTGAAGGTAAAGCCACTGATAGTTGTGGTGGTGGTGGTAATAGTGGTGGTGGTATTGACAGTGGTGGTGGTAGTCATTGATGGTAAAGCTGGAAAATAAAATGTATAATGTTAGCAAGAAAAGAGACTTTTATTTAGTCCTTGATTCAGGGCAAAAACTATAGAATCATTATTTTAACTGTGAATTAAACTCAAAGCTGTATGAATTTGAACTTAACATTGTTGTAATATGAAGTTATGCATAGCCAGGCAGGCATCTGGATTAACCTTCCTGCTGAAAACTAAAACTCCTGGATAAAAACATAGACAAATAAAATTTACAACCTAACTAGACCTATGACCAATAACAAAATTGAATAAATCCTCAAAACTTTTCCCATAAAGAAAACTCCAGACCCAGATGACCTTACTGGCAAGTTCTACTAAGCTTTTTAAATATTATATTTATTTATTTTTAGAGAGGGAAGGGAGAGAGAGAGAGAAACATCAATGTGCAGTTGCTGGGGGCCGTGGCCTGCAACCCAGGCATGTTCCCTGACTGGGAATTGAACCTGAGATGCTTTGGTTCCCAGTCCGCGCTCAATCTACTGAGCTATGCCAGCCAGGCAAGTTCTACTAAGCTTTAAAAGAAAGAGTAATTGCAATTATACACAACTCTCTGTACATCCATCTTTGTACTTACATACATGAGTACATTGTGTAATTAACTCCTAGAAATGAAATTGCTGGGTCAAATTGTCAGCATGCTCTAAATTTAAATGTATCTTACTAAATTGCCCTATGAAAAAGATTTGCCAATTTACATTCCTATCAATAGAAAGAGTACCTGTTTCTCTACATTGCAGCCCATACAAGGCATACATCTCTACCACTCTAGTAGATAAAAGTTTCTCAGTTTTATCTATAGCACAGAATTCTCTCCTATGTGTCTTTTATCTATTGCATCTCTACCAGAATGCCCTGCCCTTTGTAGATGAAATCACTAGTATATTTCTTTTTAAGTATATTTTATTGATTATGGTATTACAGTTGTCCCAATTTTTTGCCTTCTCTTTTACCTGTTCCTCCCTACACCACCCCACTCACCCTACAGCGTTCCTCTCCCCACAGTTATGTCCATGGGTCATACATGTAAGTTCTTTGGCTTCTCCATTTCCTATACTATTCTTAACCTCTCCCTGTCTATTTTGTGCCTACCAATTATGCTTTTTATTCCCTGTACCTTTTCCCTCTATTATCCCCCACCCCCTTCCTGCTGATCTCCCTCCATGTGACCTCCATTTCTGTGATTCTGTGCCTGTTCTTGTTTGCTTAGTTTTTATTTTTTTATTTTTATTTTTTTTAGGTTCAGTTGTTGATAGTTGTGAGTTTGTTGTTATTTTACTTTTCACAGTCTTTGATCTTCTATTTCTTAGATAAGTTCCTATAACATTTCATATAATAGGGGCTTGGTGATGAACTCTTTTAACTTGACCTTATTTGGGAAGCACTTTATCTGTGCTTCCATTTTAATGATAGCTTTGCTGGATAGAGTAATCTTTGGATGTAGGTCCTTGCCTTTCATGACTTGAAATACTTCTTTCCAGCCCCTTCTTGCTTGTAAGGTTTCTTTTGAGAAATCAGCTGATAGCCTTATGGGAACTCCTTTGTAGGAGTCCCATAAGTTACTCCCTTTGGAGGAGTAATGGTCTCCTTTTCTCTTGTTGCTTTTAAAATTCTCTCATCATTAATCTTAGGTAACTTAATTATTATGTGTTTTGGTGTGCTCTTCCTTGGGTCCAACTTCTTTGGAGTTCTCTGAGCTTCCTGGACTTCCTGGAAGTCTATTTCCTTTGCCAGATTGGGGGAGTTTTCCTTCATTATTTGTTCAAATAATTTTTCAATACCTTGCTCTTCCTCTTCTCTTTCCAGCACTCCCATGATTCAGATGTTATAATGCTTAAAGTTGTCTCAAATGTTCCTAAGCCTCGCCTCACTTTTTTGCATTCTTATTTCTTCATTCTGTTCAAGTTGGTTGCTTATTTCTTCCTTTTGTTCCAGTTATTGATTTGAGTCCTAGTTTCCTTCCATTCACTCTTGGTTCCCTGTATATTTTGCTTTTTTCACTTTATGTTGCCTTCATTTCTTCCTTCATTTTGTGACCCAGCTCAATCAATTCTGTGAGCATTCTGATTACCAGTGTTTTGAAATCTGCATCAGAAAGGTTGTCTATATCCTCCTCACTTAGTTCTTTTTCTGGATTTTTAATCTGTTCTTTCATTTGAGTGGTATTTCTTTGTCTTGGTGCATCTGTTACATTGTAAGGGGCGAAGCCTTAGGTATTCCCCAGGTTGTGGCAACCATCTTTGTTCCCTTGTGTGCTGTCTGTGGGGGAGGGGTCAGAGAGGGAACAATACTTGCTCCACTCTTGTCCCACTTTCTGTCACTTCCCTCCCTTCTCCCAAGCATATTGTGCCCTTTCAGGTGCTGATTCACAAGTGGGTGGGTTTGTGTACATTTTAGGACCCTGTGGGTTTCTCCAAGGAATTCTCCAGTGAGGCTGCGGATTTCTTGCACCACCACAACCCCCACAGGTTTTTTTTACAGCCTGGGATTTTCAGTCTTTAGTTTCCCACGCTGACACCATAGGTTTCCCAGTCTGTCTTGTTACCCTGTTGCTTCCCCTGGCTTGTCCATGTGCAAATGTGGGATTGCCCGCATGGTCCACTAGCTGCTGCTTTGCCCCACTGATTCTCCAGCCACAGTTTTGCCATAAGTCCTCTCTACCCAGCTGCCTGTCTCCACACCTACTACCCTCTGGATGAATGTTTGTTTAATTCCTTGGTTGTTGGACTTTCATGCACATGTTTTTTCTGGCAGTTTTGATTGTTCTTTACTTTTAAATTGGTTGTTATCCTTTTTTTTTTTTTTTGGTGGTGCAAGGAAGCAAAGCATTTCTGCCCAAGCCTTCATCTTAGCTGGCACACCCATTTAAAGGCAAAATCATCAGTATACTTCATGGCCTACCTCAAATTTCTCCTTTGCTTGTTTATTGGCTACTTCTCTTCTAATCATCATTATATCTTGGTTTTCTGAACTTCTATAGAACTTTTGCTTTTTCCTAAACACTAAGTACATAAAGAAGAAGCTCAGAACATTGTGGCTGGGGAAACAACCTGGCAACATTTTTTTTTCTTTTTGGTTCCCTGTATTTTTCAAATGTTCTTATAATTAATAAATGCTTCCTCTATAACAAAAATGTTAAAATATATTATAACGTGTACACCACTGTTCGTTTTACATTAGCCTAGATTTCCCATTTAGCAATATGTTCAAGTTAGTGGCTGTACTAGATAAATACATACATCACGGTGCCTGCCAACATACATTGACTATTCTAAAGGAATTGACCTATTCCATTCCTGCTGAGAGATCAGATTCAGACACCCATACTTTATTCCACCAACTCTGTCTTTTAATCCCAGTTCATATGTGACTCAGACAAGGATGGCCATCTGGAGTACAGGAGCCATCCTATATGCTACTGGCAGCCTATGAGAAGGTATGGCGTAAATAGCTGTAGCCAAACAGGGATAACATAGGTCAGAATCTTATGTTCAAAAATTCAGAACTATAGAAAGAATTTCAATTTAAGTAGCAATATGGAAATATCTCTAGAAATACAGTATGGAAAGAATCAGATTCTAGCAGAAATTTGGACATATTTCCAAAAGTGTGGAAAGAATCAGACCTAGAGCAGAGGCAGTTGAAAAGAGTGATAGAAGAACATGAAGTAGAAAAAAGGGGCCATAAGCAAGTCAAAATTAAAAGTAAGCTAAAACAGTAAGGCAGAAAAAGAGGCGAGGAAACCAATGGGAAGTTATAAAAAAGTAGACAAAGGAAAATAACAGCATTATGTTTATGCAATACTAGATTCAGGAGGTCCCTAAAGCTGCCTTTAGAATAACTCTTATCATGCCCTGGCTGGTGTGTCTCAGTGGATTGAGGGCCAGCCTGTGAACCAAAGGGTCACCGGTTTGATTCCCAGTAAGAGCACACGCCTGGGTTGCAGGCCAGGTCCCTAGTAAGGGACATGAGAGAAACACATTGATGCTTCTCTCCCTCTCTTTCTCTCTCCCTTTTGGTCTCTCTCAAAATAAATATTTTTTTAAATAACAATTCTTATCACTTCTAGTAGTTTCTAGGTAGAATCTTTGGGGTTCTCTGTGTATAGTATCATGTCATCTGAACATAAAGACAATTTTACACCTTCCTTTCCAATTTGGATACATTTTATTCCTTCTTTCTGTCTGATTGCTGTGGCAGAGAAGGACTTCCAGTACTATGTTGAATAAGAGAGATGAAAGCAGACATTACATTACCTAATATCAAATTATACTACAAGGCCATAGTAATAAAAACAACATTGTACTGGCATAAAAACAAACACATAGATCAATGGAACACTATACAAAGCCCCAAAATAAACCCACACCTTTGTTACTGATTAATATTCAACAGAAGAAGAAAGCATGCACACAATTGGCTAAACATAGTTTATTCAATAAATGCATTTTTCTTTTTCTTTTTTATTTTAATTGTTCTTCAAGTACAGTTTTCTGCCTTTTACTCCCATCCCAGTCAAACCCCCCAGCCCTCCCGACCTCCCTCCCATTTCCACCTCCCTTCTAGTTTTTATCCTTATGTCCCTATACTTGTTAATGTAAACCCTTCCCCTTCTCCCCTGAAATTCCCTCCCCTTTCCCCTGTAGTCACTGTCAGCTTGTTCTCTATTTCAGTGTCTTTGGTTATATTTGCTTGTGTGTTTCTTTTGTTGTTTAGGTTCCTGTAAAGGTGAAATCATATGGTAGTTCTCTTTCACTGCCTGGGTTATTTCGCTTAGCATAATGCTTTCCAGTTCCATCCATGCTGTTGCAAAGGGTAGGAGCTCCTTCTTTCTTTCTGCTGCATAGAATTCCACTGTGTAAATGTACAATATTTTTGATACATTCATTTACTGATGGGCTCCTAGGTTGCTTCCAACACTTGGCTATTATAAATTGTGCCGCTACGAACATTGGGGTGCATAGGTTCTTTTGGATTGGTGTTTCAGGTTTTTAGAATATAGTCCCAGGAGTGAAATTGCTGGGTCAAAAGACAGAACCATTTTTAGTTTTCTGAGGAAGTTCCATACTGTTTTCCAAGTGGTTGTACCAGTCTGCAGTCCTACCAACAATGCACTAGGGCCCCCTTTTCTCCACAACCTCTCCAACACTTGTTGTTTGTTGCTTTGTTTATGATGGCCATTCTGACCACTGTGAAGTGGTATCTCACTGTGGTTTTAATTTGCATCTCTCTGATAGCTACCGATACTGAGCATCTTTTCATGTGTCTCTGGATCCTCTGTGTGTGCTCTTCAGAGAAGTGTCTGTTCAAATCCTTTTACCATTTTTAAATTGGGTTGTTTGTCTTCTTAGAGTGGAGTCATGTAAGTATTTTATATATTTTGAAGGTTAAACCCTTGTCTGAGATATCATTGACAAATATGTTTTCCCATACAGTTGGTTCTCTTTGTATTTTAATACTGTTTTCTTTAGGCATGAAAAAAATTTTATTTTGATGAGATCCCATTTGTTTATTCTTTCCTTTATGTCCCTTGCCCTAGGGGACATATCAGTGAAAATGTTGCTGTGTGAAATATCTGAGATTTTCCTGCCTATGTTCTCCTTCAGGACTTTAATGCTGTTACAGATTATGTTTAAATCTTTTATCCACCTTGAACTTATTTTTGTGTATGGTGTAAGTTAGTGCTTAAGTGTCATTTTTTTGCATGTAGCTGTCAAGTTCTCCCAACACCATTTGTTGAAGAGACTTTTTATTCCATTTTATGTTGCTGCCCCCTTTGTCGAATATTAATTGACTGTAGAGACTTGGGTTTATTTCTGGGATCTCTGTTCGGTTCCACTGGTCCATGTGCCTGTTTTTATGCCAGTGCCAGGCTGTTTTGATTACAGTGGCCTTATAATACAGTTTGGTATCAGGTATTGTGATCCTTCCTACTTTGCTCTTCTTTCTCAAAATTTCAGCAGCTATTTGAGGTCATGTATGGTTCCATATAAATTTTTAAAGTGTTTGTTCTATGTCTGTGAAATAAACCATTGGTACTTTAATAGATATTGCATTGTAAATTGCTTTGGGTAGTCTGGACATTTTGATGATGTGAATTCTTCTGATCCATGAACACTGTATATGTTTCCATTAGTTTGCATTGTTCTTGATTTCTTTCTTCAGTGTTGTGTAGTTTTCTGCATACAGTTCTTTTTATCCTTGGTTAGGTTTATTCCTAGGTATTTTATTTTTCTTCTTGCTATATCAAATGGGATTTTTGTCTTGTTTTCTGCTTCTGATGTTTCATTTTTGGTATAGAAAAATGCTATTGATTCTGAATACTGACTTTGTATCCTGCTGTTTTACCAAATCCATTTATTAGGCTGAGCAGTTTTTTGGAGGACTCTACAGGATTTTTTATGTACACTATCATGTCCTCTGCAAACAGTGAAAGTTTTGTGTCTTCCTTTCTGATCTGTATGCCTTTTATTTCCTTTTGTTCTCTGATCGCTGTGGCTAAAACTTGCAGTACTATGTTGAATAGAAGTGGTGAAATTGAACAACCTTGTCTTCTTCCTGATTTTAGTGGAAAAGATTTTAGTTTTTGCCCATTGAGTATGATGTTGGCTGTAGGTCTCTCATATATGGCCTTTATTATGTTGGGGAATGCTCCCTTTATTCCAACTTTGCTAAGCATTTTTATCATACGTGGGTGCTTTACCCTATAAAAGGCTTGTTCCACATCTACTGATATGATCATGTGATTTTTATGGTTGCTTTTGTTTATGTGAAGTATAAAGTTTACTGATTTACAAATATTGTACCATCCTTCCATCCCAGGGATGAATGCCATTTGGTCATGATGTGTGATCTTTTTAATATATTGTTGGATGTGGTTTGCCAATATTTTGTTGAGGATTTTAGCATCTATGTTCATCATCAATATTGGTCTGAAGTTTTCTTTCTTTGTTGTGTCTTTATCTCGTTTTGGGATTAGGATGATGCTGGCTTCATAAAAAGAATTTGGGAGTCTTCCATCATTTTGGATTTTTTTGGAATAGTCTGTGAAGGATAGGGGTTAGCTCTTCCTTCAATGCTTTCTAGAACTCTCCTGTGAAATCATCTGGTCCAGGGCTTTTGTGTATCAGGAAATTTTTTATTACTGCTTCAATTTCATCTGCTGTTATTGGTCTGTTCAGGCTTTCTCCTTCTTCTTCATTGACTTTTCAAGATTATATTTTTCTAGAAATATGTCCATTTCACCTTGGTTTTCAAATTTCTTGGCATATAGTTCTTCATAGTAATTTTTTACAATCCTTTGTATTTCTGTGGTATCAGTTGTAATCTCTCCTCTTTCATTTCTGATTGTGTTTATTTGGGTCCTCTCTCCTTTTTTCTTGATGAGCCTGCTTAAAGGCTTGCCAGTTTTGTTTACCTTTTCAAAGAACCAGCTCCTGGATTCATTGATCCTTAGAATTGTGCCTTTACTCTTTATATCATTTAATTCGGTCATGATCTTGGTTATTTCCTTCCTTCTACTTGCTCTGGGCTTTGTTTTCTTCCTCGAGTTCTTGTAGGCATAGGGTTAGGTTGTTTTGTTTGAAATGTTTCTATCTTTTTTTTTTTTTTTTGGTAGGCCTGTATTACTATGAACTTCCCCCTCAGAACTGCCTTTGCTGTGTGCCATAGGTTTTGGGATGTTTTGAGTTCATTTTCGTTTGTTTCCAGAAACATTTTGATTTCTTCCCTAATTTCATTGTTGACCCATTCATGGTTTAATTGCATGCTATTCAATGCCCATGACACTGAGTGTTTTTTTTTTTTTTCTTTCGGGTTTATTTCTAGTTTCAGTCCCTTGTATTCGGAGAAAATCCTTGGTATGATTTCAATTTTCTTGAATTTGTTGAGGTTTGTTTTGTGTCCTATGATGTGGTCTATCTTTGAAAATATTCGAGGTCCTAAGATAGCGGCTTAGTTGTGTGGCAGGAAAAGAAAAACCCCATGATAAGCTTCTGTGCTCTGCAGTTTCATTGGTAGGCAGTGCTCTCTGTAACACCTGCAAAAATTCACAGTGCCTTCTTTCTTTGTCTTCCATATATGGTAACCAGACCTGACTCCCTAACTACTAACTCCCTAACCCCTCTGCTTCTGGCTTCTGTAACTTTGCTTTGCCACGTAGGCAGGAAGCCTGGGGCTATTTAAACCCTGGGAGATCAAAGCTTATTGCTCAGGATTTGGGTAGTTAACCCCTCTGAGCCTGCGTGTAATAAAGGTTCTTGCCTCGCCATCTTCCCCATGTGTGTGAGTTATTTTCCGCAACATTTTGGTTCCCTGACCAGGAAATGCTCACTCGAAACAGGCATTTTGCCTCTGGAGAAGGCGATCTGGAGGTTTGGCAGGGGAGCCCCGATGCAGGGGAAGGAGCACATGCCCTGGTAGTTTCAGGCTTCCCGAGGAGGAGACTCCTGTGCCCCATCCCCGACTGTTCTAAGACCTGGGAGGAGGGGGAGAGATGAACCAGGAACTGTCGGAGGCACCAATCGGAATCGGTAAGTGCCCCAGGGACCGGGCCTGAGACCAGAAAGAGATTGATCACCTCTCAACCGGAAAATTCAGGAGTCTGGGCCAAGGCCCACACCATCAGACTCCTACTCGGGGGAGGAACAGTTATAACGTCTGTGTGTGGCTGTGTGTGAATGTGTCTGTGACTCCATGAGCCAGCCAGCTTATGGAGTCTGATTGGGCCCTTACCTGCGGTTCCTGGGTCGGTCCTACGGCATAACAGTTGTTAACCCAGATTCTACACAGGCAATCTCTAGCCAAGACCACCTAAGTTCTCACGAGAGGACAGGCCAGATGGGCGCGTGAAAGATCACCTCACCCTTTGTTTGTCTGTGTCGTAAGGGAGAGAGACATGGGGGCTGGATCGTCAACCGTCTTAGATTGTATGCTTCAGAATTTTGCCAGTTCCGAGGACAAGATCCCTCGATGAACCCAGGACAACTGGAAATTTTCTGTACCTCAGAATGGCCCTCTTTTGGGGTAGGCTGGCCCCCTGAGGGCACCCTTAAGCTGAGTATAATTAGAGAAGTTCACCTGATAGTCACCAGGAAGCCAGGACACCCAGATCAATATGTTTACATAGATAAGTGGCAGGAGTTAGCTCAGGACATGCCTAAGTGGCTCGAGCAGTGCACTAAAGCAGCCCTGAAGCATCTAGGCACCGCAGGGCAGAAGAAGAAGAAGTCTGGACCCCAAACCCAGATCCTAGTGGCTAGGGACCCAAAGCATCCGATCCACCAGGGGCACCCTGAGGATGACCAACCCTTTCTTCCACCGCCACACGGGGGACCTCCCACTGCTCCACTAGGGCCAGACACTCCTCCCCCATCAGTCTCGCCCCCACTGGAGGAGGCCCCACAAAAGGAGGGGGAGGCCCCATGAAGGCTCCCAGAAATTGCACCATCGCCAATCATGACCTGGCTAAGACATCACCAGGCCTATAAGATGCCACTGAGGGAGGCTCGGGGGCCCGGGCAGGTGGCAGACGACAGGACATTTAGGCTGGGACCTGTGGTTTTTTATTACCAGCCATTCACCACCACTGATCTCCTTAATTAGAAGTACCACACACCCTCATATTCGGAAAAACTGCAGGCTCTGACTGATTTAATGGAATCCATAATGCAGACCCACCGGCCCACTTGGTATGACTGTCGCCAGCTCCTGTTAATGCTATTTAACACGGAGGAGAGGCGCAAGATTTTGCAGGAGGCCCATCGATATCTTGAAACCCATCGACAGCAGGCACTGTCGATCCCACACAGTACGCCCGAGCGATGGCTCCAGAAGTTCAGCTGGACTGGGACCACAATACAGAGCAAGAGAGATTAGCTCTTGACAAATATTGGGAGGCCATCCTACAAGGGGTCAGGGCTGGAGCCAGAAAACCTACCAACATGGCTAAGGTTTCCAATATAATGCAAGGGGCAGACGAAAGCCCAGGAGATTTCCTAGAACGACTAACTGAAGCATACAGAATATACATTCCTTTTGACCCTGAGAGTACAGATAGCCAGCGAATAGTTAATATGGCTTTCATGACTCAGTTGGCACCCGATATCCGCAAAAAGCTGCAGAAATTAGAGGGTTTTGCCAGCATGAACATCAGCCAGTTAATAGAAGTGGCAAAGTTTATAACAATAGAGAAGAGGTGGCTGAGACTGCAGCCTTAGAAAAACAGAAAAGAAGAGCAGCACTGTTGGCAGCCACCCTGGCGGCCATGACAAACGGCTCACAGAATAAAGGGCAGAAAGGCCATTTTAAAGTGGACAAAGACCAGCATGCCTACTGTAAAGAAAGGGGCCACTGGAAATGGGATTTCCCAAACCGGAAGCAGAAGGGGGTCTGGTGTTTCGCCCAGCCCCTGGGATCCACAGTCTGGTGAGTTTGGATACTGAATGAGCAGGACTGGGCTCAATGAAACTCGGCCCCCATGAGCCCATGGTCCGAGCCAGAGTGGGGGGCCAACCATTGACTTTCATGATAGATACTGAAGCAGAGCATTCGGTAGTCACCGCCCCTGTGGCTCTGCCATCAGGCTGGGAAGTTTCCATCGTAGGAGCCACAGGGCGGCCCAGTGAGCCAAAGAAATTCTGTCAAGCCCGGACAATGGAGCTGGGAGGGCACCAGGTCTGCCATGAATTCCTCTACCTACCCGAATGCCCTGTGCCCCTCCTAGGCAGAGACTTGTTAAGTAAGCTTTCGGCACGGATAGCCTTTCACCCCTCCAGACAAGCCATACTCGAATTAGGTAGTGCAAGTATGGTGGCCCTCGTTATGACCTGAGAGGAAGAATACTGGATCTATGAAGAAGATAGAGGCATAGGCAGCCAAGATTCTCTCACGGAGGAATTTCCTGATGTGTGGGCAGAGGGAAAGCCGCCAGGACTTGCCACTGGCTGAACAGACTTAAAACCGGAGGCTCAGCCCCACTGCCTCAAACAATATCATATATCTGAAGAGGCCCGGCTAAGCATATCAGGGGTAATAAATAAGTACTTGTCTGAAGGAATATCGGTTCCCTGTCAATCACAATGGAACACACCGCTCCTCTCCGTGAAAAAGCCAGATGGGACTGGGTACCGCCTGGTACAAGACCTCAGGGCCGTTAATGAGGTCACCCTGACTCTGCATCCAATGGTGCCTAACCCCTACACGCTATTAAGTCAACTGCCCCCGACTACCTCGCATTTTACCTGCCTAGATTTAAAGGATGTTTTCTTTTGCATACCCCTGACCCCTGTGGGTCAGCCAATATTTGCATTTGAATGGGAAGATCCCCACACAGGCACAAAGACCCAATTAACCTGGACCTGGTTGCCTCAGGGGTTCAAGAACTCCCCCACTATATTCAGTGAAGCATTAGCCCGGGACCTGAAGCCCTTCTCAGTGCAGCATCCTAGCCTTGTTTTGCTCCAGTATGTGGACAATTTGCTGTTGGCAGGGCCAGGGAGTTACAAGTGCCAGGAAGGGACACGGGCCCTGCTCCGGCTCCTGGCATCAAAAGGCTACCGGGTGTCCAAAAGAAAGGCCCAGATTTTTCAAAAGGAAGTTCAATACCTGGGTTTCCGAATAAGCCAGGGGCAAAGGACTTTGGGAACTGAGAGGAGGGCTGTGATTAATCAACAATCCAGCCCAAAAACCAGAAGACAGCTCCGGGAATTCTTAGGAGCCATGGGGTTTTGTTGAATATGGATCCCAGAGTAAGCGGAAATAGCAAAGCCGCTATATCAAGCCCTTCAAGGGGCAGAGACTGCACCATTTAATTGGGGAACAGAGCAACACGGCGCTTTTGAGAAAATAAAAGAACTTCTGGTTAGCGCCCCAGCCCTCGGCTTACCCGACCCCGATAAGCCTTTCTCTCTTTATGTTCATGAAAAGGAGAAAGTAGCCTTGGGGATTCTGACTCAAGAAGTCGGACCATGGCAATGCCCAGAAGCCTACCTCTCCAAGCAGCTGGATAACATAGCAGCTGGATGGCCACCCTGCTTGCAGGCCATAGCAGCCGATGTTTCCCTCCTCCAAGAAGCTGACAAACTCACCCTGGGGCAAGAAATTAGCTTATATGTGCTGCATGCAGTACACAGCCTTCTTGAGGGGCAGGGACATTGGTGGCTATCCAACCCCCAGCTTACTCAGTACCAGGGAATGCTGCAGGAAAACCCCCGAGTACATCTAAAGGCAGTGTGCAAAATCAATCCAGCCACCTTCTTACCTGCAGAAACCGGGGAACCTGACCATAACTGTGAGGAGATCACGGATCAGATATATGCCAGCAGGCCGTATTTAAGAGACCAGCGTCGGCTCTGGGGGACCTCAACCTGTACACAGACGGGAGCAGTACTATAACTGAGAAGGGGGAGCGGATTGCCAGGTATGCAGTAACGACAAAGGACCAAATCCTTGAAGGGGAGCCTCTGCCCTCCGGGTGGTTGGCACAAAGGGCGGAACTTTATGCCCTCATTCGGGCCCTGGAACTAAGCAAGGGAAAGAGGGTCAACATATACACTGACTCCAAGTATGCTTTTGCCACCCTCCACATACATGGGGCCATCTATAGAGAAAGAGGGCTACTTACTGCCGAAGGGAAAGAAATAAAAAACAAAACAGAAATCCTCCGACTCCTGGAGGCTGTATGGAGTCTGGCTCAGGTAGCAGTTATGCACTGCCGGGGACACACTAAGGGCAACACAGAAGAGGCCGTAGGGAACTGGCTCTTGGATCAGGCTGCAAAAGCTGCTGCTAAGAGACAAGACTCTCCAAAAGCTGTAGTGAGCCCTTTGCTCAGTTCCCCCTTAAACACCCACAACTATCAGCCAGCTGAGGAACAATGGGCCAGGCAGAATCGGGCATCCAAAACATCAGAAGGCCTGTGGAGGCTCTCTGATGGACGAATTTATGTGCCCCAGAGCCAGGTGGCGCAGGTGGTCCAGAATTGTCACACCCTGACCCATCTAGGGAAAACAGCCCTAGAAAACCTGCTCCGAAGGTATCTATACATATCCAACCTCACCGCACTATGTGCCAATGTTTCAGCCAGATGTGTAACTTGCGCAAAGAACAATGCTGCAGGAAACAATTGGGTCCCGCCAGGAATACAGTACCAGGGAACTCAACCCCCGGAAGACCTGCAGATGGATTTCACTGAAGTCAAACCAAGCTGGGGATATAAGTACTTGCTTGTCCTCATATGCACCTTCTCAGGTTGGGTCAAAGCTTTCCCAGCCAGGACTGAAAGAGCCAAAGAGGTAGCCAGAGTTCTACTAAGAGAAATAATTCCCCAATATGGACTACCTCTAAGCCTAGGAAGTGACAATGGACCAGCTTTCATTTCCCAGGTGGTGCAGGATTTACTTAACAAGACTGCTAAATATAAGGTGGAAGTTGCACACTGCATACCGGCCCCAGAGTTTGGGGAAAGTGGAAAAAACGAATAGAACACTGAAAGAAACTTTGGCAAAACTCTGCCAAGAGACCGGGCTGCCCTGGACAGACTTGTTTCCAATAGCCCTGCTCCGAGTTAGGAGTACCCCAAATCTGGCAGGGTATACCCCCTATGAGTTAGTATACGTAAGGCCCACTCCCATAGTGAGAATAACAGGACCTAGCAATTTACCAGTACAAGGGGAGATAGGACAAAGAAGGTACTTAGAACAGCTAGGAAAGGCCTTAGACCAGATAGGAGAAGCCCAATTAGGGTTTGAACCTAAACCCCGAGGGGGGCCAGCACATCCACACCGTCCAGGGCAGTATGTATGGGTAAAAGACTGGAAAAAGAGGCCTCTCTAACCTGTGTGGACAGGCCCTCATTTGGTACTTTTAACTACCCCTACTGCCCTTAAGGTCACAGGAATCACGCCGTGGATCCACCATTCTCAGGTGAAGGCAGTGGCTGGGCCAGGAGGACCAGGAGAAGAAGCCGCCGAGTAGCGGGTGCCGGCCTTGAAGCTGCGACGACGGAAGGAGACTTCAGGAGCCCAGGACGTCTGGGAGGTTACAGCCTGACACCAAGATTATGGACAAATGCCCAGCTGAGTTCCTAGCCTCTATGGCCTTGGCAGCAGGAATCTTCAGGATAATACTGGTCTCTGTAACTCCTAAAGACTGGGGACTCATTGAAAATTCTCTTTTGGCTGCCACATATTTCTGTGTGATTTCCATTTTTGTATATCTAAACTGTTTCTTTTAGCAGATAGCCATGAGCAGAATTTTAGAAATATTATTTTGCACCCAAGTTTTATCTGGATTAGCTCTAAAGCAGCCATATGTCTGGAGATTCTATGCTAGGGAAACCTATGAAAAAGGCAATAATGTCATAACCCATACCGTGGGAGTCGTGACCTGTCCCAACTCAGGCTGCAGAGGACTCATGACTTTCACCATCAAAACCGCTGACCTCGAGTCCCTAAAAAGATGGTGGGGTCTATCCCCTGCTCTCCGCTTGCTAAAGGATCAGACAGAAGATTATTGCAAAAGGTGGGGAGACACTTATGGAGGATGTCCATACAACAGTTGTCGGTTTCACTCTGCAACTATATGGGACCAGATTTTTCCAATACAGGACCCTAATGACAAAGAATGGGAAAGAGGAGTAAAAGGGAAAATTCATGTAAATATCTGGCATAGTGGGCCGGTTGGAGACGTGTTTATTGTAAAGGTCAGAAAAGCACAAAACCCTGCCCTAAATACCATCTATCACATCCAGTCAGTCATAGGAGATCAAGAAAAGACACTAACTAGAAACTTGGAAGGTCAAAAAGCAGTAGGTCCTTTCTCTTGGATAAAACTAATACAGCAGGGGGCGCAGCTACTTAATCTAATCAGTCCAGGCAGTTACAATGACTGTTTCTTGTGTGCATATCTTAACAGGCCACCACTGACTGCAGTTCCACTTCAACAACCCCTCACTGTTTCCAAAGCTCAGGTCCCAGAACCCTTTTCTCTCCAAGGTGTTCCTCTATTCCAGGACTCATCCATCGGAGCACTTAAGTGCTACGGACCACCTGGTTCCTGCAATCAGACGTTGCCATCCTCCGGATCCATCACCAGCCCGCCAGGAACTTTCTTTTGCTGTAAGCGGACTCTCTACCGGTCGGTAAATCATACCATCCTAGCCCCTTGCTATCTCGTGGCCTTAGCCCCCCAGCTCATCTTGTATCAACCGGGCGAGTTGAGTACGCTGCTTGCCCAAGAACGTCAGAAGCGAGCAGTCCTCCTCCCCTTGATGGTCGGGTTAAGTTTCGCCACTTTAATCATCGGAACGGGACCGGGGAGTTCAGGACTAGCAGTCAGCCTCCAATCCACCAAGGAGCTCCGGGAAGAGTTAAATCAGGCCATGGATGCCTCAGCACTATCTATGGCCTTATTGCAGAGGCAAATAACTTCCCTAGCTTGGGTAGCCCAACAAAATCGGTGGGCACTAGACTTACTCACCGAAGAGACGGGGAGAACTTGTCTTCTCCTACAGGAAGACTGCTGTTACTACGTCAACAAAAGTAGAATAGTAGAGGAAAATATTGGCAAACTAAAGGACATTCACCGGAGATTGGGGAGCACGAGCTCCCCCACCGAAACCCACTCCTGGTGGCAATCAATCCTTTTTCCTATTTTGGCCCCTATTTTAGGCCCTCTTGTCATCCTCTTTCTTGCATTAACTATAGGACCCTGTTTACTGAGCACGGTAGTGCAACAGATAGAAGCAACAGTGACCCAACAAGCTGCTGCCAAGATCCTTTCTCTCCAGAGACACCACTACTGGAGATTACGGCCAACTCAAATGGAGAGTGAATATGCGGACTACGACACTGATGCTAGAACAGACACCAGTGCTGTTTAGCATCAAAGGGGGGAATGTGGCAGGGAAAGACAACCCCATGATAAGCTTCTGTGCTCTGCAGTTTCATTGATAAGCAGTGCTCTCTGTAACACCTGCAAAAATTCACAGTGCCTTGTTTTTTTGTCTTCCATATATGGTAATCAGACCTGACTCCCTAACTCCTAACTCCCTAACCCCTCCGCTTCTGGCTTCTGTAACTTTGCTTTGCCACGTAGGCAGGAAGCCCGGGGCTATTTAAACCCTGGGAGATCAAAGCTTATTGCTCAGGATTTGGGTAGTTAACCCCTCTGAGCCCGCATGTAATAAAGGTTTGTGCCTCGCCATCTTCCCCACGTGTGTGACTTATTTTCCGCAACAGCTGGAGGAATTGTGAACCCCTTCCTCTGTGCAGGGGAGAAAAACTTGTAATTGGCGGAGGAACAGAGCAAGGAGCATAGTATATCGAAATATTTATGAAAACAGGACATCAAAAATTATAGCGGACATTGAAAAACCTGATGGTAAGGAGACTGCTTCAGGAAACAGGGACCCAGGGATCAGTGCAGGGACCAGGAGGGTCGCTGCCCCCAGGCCCGGTGCTCCCAGGTCTGCCTCAAGGTACCCAGGAGAGCAGAGTTGCTGCTACCTCCCCGGACAACAGGGGTTGAGCAACACCAAGGGAGACCTTGTTGCTTGAAGGCACAGAGAGGGAAGTTGGACTGGCAGACAGTCTCACAGGGTTTCTGGGACCCAAACATAGCCCTGGGAGGGGTGAGTGTCCCCAGCCAGCATGACCAGAGGCGACCTGGACATGCACCTGCGGCCCCAGACTGGTGGGAGTGTTGATCTGTGGAAAACACAGACCTCGCTGCTCTGAATAAGGAAAGGGTGCGGGGGTTCGTGGGTTTCTGGAGCCTGTGGTAGTGAACTCCGGGAAGCAAGCGCCCCTTCGGGTTTCCCTACTCTTGCGCTGTGAACCCGGAAGGGACGCTGCGCTTTGGGGATTTCTGGAACTGGCAACGTGGAAATTGGCGGAAGTGTGTGCAGCCCCCTTTGCAAACCCGCAGCTTGCACGTGAATCCAGAAAAGATGCCGATGCTTACTGAGAACATAGAGCCTGCTGCGCTGAAATTTGGGGGAAGGTCGAGTCTCCTTGCGATCCCCGGAGCTTGCACCATGAATACGGAAAAGATGCAGGAGCTCTGCGGGGCCCCAGAGCAGGGGAAACCGAGGCAGTGAGCTCTGGAGAGCGTGCTCCAGAGCGCCCAGGGTCAAGCAGGGGGAAGTCAGATTGCCTCTGCGGAGAGCGCCCTGCTGGCCCTGGGGATAGTACCGGAGAGACTGAGTTTTGACTGTGAAGAGTAATAAGCATTTGCAAGGCCCCTCAGCCTGCTGAAGCCAGCAAGACCAGAAAAACTGGTTTGGCCAGTTAGAAACCAAAAAGAGTTGGGTTTTTTTTGTTTATTTGTTTGTTTGTTTTGCTGTTGTTGTTGGTTGATTATTTAATTTTATCTTGTTTTTAAGTGACTTTTTATTTTTAAATTATTATTTTTATATCTCTCAATTCGTTATGTTTCTCTTCCTTTCATCCTAGTATTATTCCTTCCACTCAAAATTTATCTCTCCTGCATTCCACCTTCTGCTTTTTTTCCCTTTTTTTTTTCTGAGCTTCCAAGTTACTGCAAATTTGTATTATCTTTTTCTCACTTTTCTGACATTTTTATTTTAATACTATTTTGGCATTCTTTTTCTTTCTGTATCATCTTCTTTGCTTGGCTGGTTATACTGTCATTTGATAGGTTCCCCCTGTTAGCTCAGTCATGGTGTGTTGATAATTTACTATCATTCATTTGTGTACCATTAGTACACCACTCAAGGTTCTATACTCCTTATTCTTGTTATAGATTCTGCCACATGATTGTTGCTTTAGTATTACTGTAAATAAGACCTAGTTCACACAATTGTAAATACTATTCAACACCCCTACCTGATCTCAGCCCACTTCGCAATTTCCTGAACAATATTATTGTGGGGGTTGTCTCTATTCTTTTACACACTACTCCTATTTACTAATCTTTATTGCCACCCTACCTCAGAATCTGACCTCCCACAGCCTCACAGCTTTCTAGATCCAACTAAAAATCCTGTCGTCTCCAATAAGAGTCTTATCTTCTTTCCATCTTTTCTAAAATGTGGCTAGCGGGGTGGAAAATCATGGTTAACACTATAAGTAGCCAAAGGATATCCCATCTCTTCTCTACTGGCTTCTACTGTAAATATCATAGAATACTGTCTTGCTGTCTTCAACCATTTTGCCTTACTCCTCCAACTCATCACAAAAAAGAGTAGGGGGAAGTTGTGAACACCAGGATACATGAAGGAGACTGCACCACTGAATCTCAGGTATTCAACCACAAAAGTTCATACCATAATCACAGGGAACAAAAACACATCAATTTAAGAAACAGAGGCTAACAAGAAGAGTCTCACAAACAACGAAAAAAAAGAAACAATGCCCAAATGAAGGGAAAAGAGGAAGCCTCAGAAAATATGCTAAATGAAATAGAGGCAACTCAACTATCACATATTGAGTTCAAAACAATGATTATCAGGAAGCTCACCTGCACAGGCTGAACTCAAAATGAGCTACCACAAACTAGAGGGAAGCTACAATGATCTCACTGCAAACTATATCAACATGAAAAAGGAAATAGAAATTATCAACCAGAGCCAAGAGGAAATGAAGAATGCCATTTCTGAACTGAGGAACACAGTAGAAGGAATGATAGGCAGGAATGATGAAGCAGAAGACCGGATTAGCGAATTGGAGGACAAAGTAGAAAAGAACACCCAGAAAGAGCAAGAAAATGAAAAGAGGCTCAGAAAGAATGAAGAGGGATTGAGAGAAATGAAAGACAAAATGAAATGTAATAACATCTGTATAATAGAGACACCAGAAGGAGAAGAAGAAGAGCAAGGGATAGAAAACCTATTTCAAAAAGTAATTTTGGAAAACTTCCCCAATTTGATGACAGAAAAAGTCCCAAGAATCCAGGAAACACACAGAGCCCAAATCAAGAGGAACCAAAAGAGGCCCACCACAAGACACATCATAATTAAAATGACAAAATTTCAAGACAAAGAAAGAATATTAAAAGCAGTGAGTGAAAAAACGAAGTGACATACAAAGGAGCCCCAATAAGGCAAACAGCTGACTTCTCAATGGAAACACTCAAAGCCAGAAGAGAATGGCAAGAAATATTCCAAGTAATGAGAACCAAAGACCTGCATCCAAGGCTATTTTATCCAGCAAGGCTCTCAATCAAGATAGAAGGCCAAATAAGAAGCTTCAGAGACAAAATAAGTCTAAAATAATACACCACCAATAAACCAGCTCTGCAAAAGATTCTAAATGGACTGCTTTAAGGAAAGGAAGGAAGAGAGAGAGAGAGAGAGAGAGATAGGGAGAGAAGGATAGAGAGAGAGAGAAAGGGAGAGAGGAACACACGTACATGAGTGGCAATAAATAAGTACCTATCAATAATAACCTTAAACGTAAATGGATAAGAAATAGAATAGCTGAATGGATAAGAAAACATGACCCATACATATGCTGCCTATCAGAGACCCACCTCAAGATAAAAGACCTGAAGAAGGCTGAAACTGAAGGGCTGGAAACAAATTTGCCAACCAAATGAACAGTAAAAAAATGCCGGGGTAGCAATACTCACATCAGACAAAATAGACTTCCAAAAAAGGGCCATAAAGAGAGACCCAGAAGGTCACTTCATAATACTCAAGGAAAGAATCCACCATGAAGACATAAATATTGTAAATATATATGCAACCAACATAGGAGCACCCAAATACATAAAAAAAATCTTACAGGACTTCAAGAAAGATATGGACAACGACACAATTACAGTGGGGGATTTTAACACCCCACTATAAAACATGGACAGGTCTTCCAAACAAAATATCAACAAAGATATTGTGACATTGAACAATACCGTAGATGAAATGGACTTAAATGATATATACAGGGCCCTCCATACCAAAGAAGCCAAATACACATTCTTTTCAAATGTGCACGGAATATTTTCAAAGATAGACCACATCATAGGACACAAAACAAGCCTCAGCGATTTCAAGAAAACTGAAATCATACCAAGCATTCTCTCGGACCACAAGGGACTAAAGCTAGAAACCAACCTCAAGGAAAAAAAAAACAAAAACACTCAAAATCATGGGGATTAAATAGTATGCTATTAAACAATGAATGGGTCAAGAATGAAATTAGGGAAGAAATCAAAAGGTACCTGGAAACAAATGAAAACAAATTCACAACAACCGAAAACTTATGGGACACAGCCAAGGCAGTCTTGAGAGGGAAGTTCATAACAATACAGGCCCACCTAAAAAAGTTAGAAACATTTCAAAAAAACAACCTAACCCTACATCTAGAAAAACTAGAGGAACAACAACTTAGCCCAGAGGAAGCAGAAGGAAGGAAATAACCAAGATCAGAGAAGAATTAAATGACATAGAGACTAAAAGCACAATTCTAAGTATCAATGGATCCAAGAGCTGGTTCTTTGAAAAGATAAACAAAATTGACAAGCCTTTAAGCAGACTCATCAAGAAAAAAAGAGAGAAAACCCAAATAAACACAATCAGAATTGAAAGAGGAGAGATTACAACAGATACCACAGAAATACAAAGGATTGCAAGAAATTACTACAAAGAACTGTATGCCAAGAAATTTGAAAACCTAGGTGAAATGGACAAATTTCTAGAAAAATATAATCTTCCAAAACTCAGTGAAAAAGAAGCAGAAAGCCTGAACAGACCAATAACAGGAAAAGAAATTGAAACAGTAATCAAAAGACTCCCAACACACAAAAGCCCTGGACCAGATGGTTTTACAGGAGAGTTCTACAAAGCATTTAAGGAAGAGCTAACCCCTATCCTTCACAGACTATTCCAAAAAATCCAAAAAGATGGAAGACTCCCAAACTCTTTTTATGAAACAAACATCATCCTAATTCCAAAACCAGATAAAGACACAATAAAGAAACAAAACTTCAGGCCAATATCACTGATGAACATTGACGCTAAAACACTCAGCAAATACTGGCAAACAGCATCGAACAATAGGTTAAAAAGATCATACAACATGACCAAGTGGGATTCATTCCAGGGATGCAAGGATGGTACAATATTCGCAAATCGGTAAATGTAATACATCACATAAACAAAAGCAAAGACAAAAACCGCATGATCATATCAATAGATGCAGAAAAAGCATTTGATGAGGTACAGCACCCATTTATGATAAAAACACTCAGCACAGTGGGAATAGAGGGAGCATTCCTCAACATAATAAAGGCCATATATCAGAGACCTACAGCCAACATCATACTCAATGGCCAAAAATTAAAATCTTTTCCACTAAGATCAGGAACAAGACAAGGCTGTCCACTTTTACCACTTCTATTCAATATAGTACTGGAAGTTTTAGCCACAGTGATCAGACAAGAAAAAGAAATAAAAGGCATCCAAATCGGAAGGGAGAAAACAAAACTCTAACCTTTTGCTGATGACATGATAATGTACCTAGAAAATCCTTTGGACTCCACCAAAAAAATTGCTTCACCTAATAAATAAATTTGGCAAAACAGCGGATACAAAGTCAATATCCAGAATTCAAAGGCATTTCTGTACACCAACAATGAAACACAGAAGCAGAGATCAAGGAAAAAATCCCATTTGAAATACGAAAAAGAAAAATAAAATACCTAGGAATAAACCTAACCAAAGAGGTAAAAGATCTGTATTCAGAAAACTACATAACCCTCAGGAAAGAAATCAAGGAAGACACAAACAAATGAAAACATATACCGTGTTCATGGATTGGAAGAATTAATATCATCATAATGTGCATATTACCCAAAGCAATTTACACATTCAGTGCAATATCTATTAAAGTACCAATGGCATATTTCACAGACATAGAACAAACACTTCAAAAATTTATATGAAACCATAAACGACCCCGAATACCTGCTGCAATTTTGAAAAAGAAGAGTAAAGTAGGAGGGATCACAATACCCTTCACTAAACTATACTACAAGGCCACTGTAATTAAAACAGCCTGGTACTGGCATAAAAACAGGCACATAGACCAATGGAACAGAACAGAGAGCCAAGAAATAAGCCCAAGTCTCTATGGTCAATTAATATTTGACAAAGGAGGCAGCAACATAAAATGGAGTAAAAATATCCTCTTCAACCAATGTTGTTGGGAGAATTGGACAGCTAAGTGGAAAAAAAATGAAACTCGAGCAACAACTTAAACCTTATACAAAAATAAATTCAAGGTGGATAAAATACTTAAATATAAACCTTGACACCATGAAAGTCCTAGAGGAGAATGTAGGTAGGACAATCTCAGATATTTCACGCAGAAACTTTTTTACTGACTTGTCCTCTACAGCAAGGGGCATAAAAGAAAGAATAAACAAATTGGACCTCATCAAAATCAAAAGCTTCTGCACAGCTAAAGAAAACAGAATCAAAATAGAAAGAGAAGCAACTGTATGGGAAAACATATTTGCCAATGATACCTCAGACAAGGGTTTAATCTCCAAAATATATTAAGAACTTACACGACTCCACTCTAAGAAGTCAAACAACCCAATTAAAAAATGGACAAAGGACTTGAACAGACACTTCTCCAAGGAGGACATACAGAAGATCCAAAGACACATGAAACAATGTTCAATATTGCTAGCTATCAGAGAGATGCCAATTAAAACCATAATGAGATACCACTTCACAGTGGTCAGAATGGCCATCATAAACAAAGCAACAAACAACGAGTGTTGGAGAGGATGTGGAGAAAAGGGGACCCTAGTGCACTGCTGGTGGGACTGCAGACTGGTACAACCACTATGGAAAGCAGTATGGAACTTCCTCAGAAAACTAAAAATGGATCTGCCTTTTGACCCAGCAATTCCACTGCTGGGACTCTATCCTAAGAACACTAAAACACCAATACAAAAGAACCTTTGCACCCCGATGTTCACAGCAGCAAAATTTACTATAGCTAGGTCCTGGAAGCAACCAAGATGCCCATCAGTAAATGAATGCATCAAAAAACTGTGGTACATTTACACAATGGAATTCTATACAGCAGAAAGAAAGAAAGAGCTCCTACCATTTGCAACAAGTTAGATGGAGCTGGAAAGCATTATCCTAAGCGAATCAAGCCAGGCAGTGAAACACAAATACCATATGATCTCACCTCTAAGTGGAACCTAAACAACAAAACAAAGAAATAAGCAAAATATAACCGAAGACACTGAAATAGAGGACAGGCTGACAGTGACCAGAGGGTAGAAAAGAGGGAATTTCAGGGGAGAATGGGAAGGGTTTACAGGAACAAATTTAAAGGACACAGGTACAAAAACTAAGGGGGTTCATAATGGGAGGGAAGTGGGGAGGGTTGGGTGGGTGGGCTGGATTGGGAGTAAAAGGGAGAAAACTGTACTTAAAGAATGATTTAAATAAAAAGTATAATCAGAAAAGGGAATAAAATGCCCTCTCTGAAGAGGGGGAAAATTAATCCTCTCATCTATTGAATGACATCTAGGTTCTTTGGTTCGAATACATTTCTTTTTAACTAGCAGTGACATCCAAGGATTATCTCTGTCTGATGGATGGGATGTGGGGCTGTATATGTCTCTGCTTAGAGGGCAAGCACCAAATGTGGCTGAAAAATTCTTAAAGATCTGTGTGTATAGATGTACTGTCTTTTTTGCTTTTTTTTTCTTTTTTGATTTTGAGGTGGGAAGGACACAATTTATTGGCTTCTGGAAGATATCTTGTTTCAGGCTTTGCATGTGATTTTTGAGGAGGAAATTACCCTGATGATCACCAGCTCTGTGGAAGCTGAAATAGTAAACTTTCTACATGTTGCCATGTGAAATAAAAAGAAAGAAAGAAAAAAGAAAATCTTTCATGTGCACTTGAAAATAATGTGTGTTTAGCTTCTTTGGGATGAAAGGCTCTTTATATATCAGTTAAGTCCATTTCATGTAGGGCATTTTTCGATGTCACAATATCTTTGTTGATATTTTCTTTGGAAGATCTGTCCTTTTTTGACAGTGGGATGTTAAGATTGCCTACTATAATTTTGTTGCTGTCAATATCTTTCTTGAAGTCCTCTAAGATTTTCTTTATGTATTTGGGTTCTTCTATATTGGGTGCATATATATTTACAGTGTTGATGTCTTCTGTTGGATTCTTTCCTTGGAGTATTATGAAGTGACCTTCTGAGTCTCTTTTTATGTTTGTTTGTTTTATTGAAATCTATTATATCTGATACAATATAATTTCTGGTATGATCTGATATGATCTGATATGATCATAAGGTCTTATATGAGTGTTGCTACCCTGGCTTTCTTTTCCTGTCTGTTTATTTGGAAAATTTGTTTCCAGCCCTTCATTTTCAGTCTGTGTAGGTCTTTTATCCTGAGGTGGGTCTCTTGTACGCAGCATATGAGTGGGATGTGCTTTCTTCTCCATTCAGCTATTCTATGCCTTTTGATTAGAGCATTTAATCCACTTATGTTTAAGGTTATTATTGATAGGTACTTATTCATTGACATTTTCGTAACTTTGTTCCTCTTTATCTCTTTTCCTTAAATCAGTCCCTTTAGCATCTCTTGCAGAGCTGGTTTGGTGGAGGTGTATTATTTTAGACTTATTTTGTCTGGGGAGCTCCTTACTTGGCCTTCTATGTTGATTGAGAGCTTTGCTGGGCAGAGTAGCTTTCATCATAGGCCTCTTGTTCTCATTACTTGGAATATTTCTTGCCATACTCTTCTGGCTTGGAGCGTTTCCAATGAGAAGTCAGCTGCTAACCTTATTGGGGCTCCCTTGTATGTTACTTCCTGTTTCTCCCTTGCTGCCTTTAAGATTCTTTCTTTATCTTGGAATTTTGCCATTTCAATTATGGTGTGTCTTCAAGTGGACTTCCTTGGGTTCTTCTTGATTGGGACACTCTGTGTTTCCTAGATTTGTGTGACTTTTTCTCTCATCAAATTAGGGAGGTTTTCCATCATTACTTTTTCAAATATGTTTTCTATCCCTTGCTCTTCTTCTTCTCTTTCTGGTATCCCTATTATACAGATATTATTATGTTTCATTCGTTCCTGCATTTCTCTTCATCCCTCTTCATTCTTTTTGAGCTTCTTTTCCTTTTCTTTCTCTTTCTGTATTTCATTTTCTACTTTGCCCTCCAGCTCACTGATCCAACCTTCTGCTTCATCTATCCTGCTTTTGATTCCTTCTACTGTGTTCTTCAGTTCAGAAATTGTATTCTTCATTTCCTCTTGGCCCTTGTTGATAGTTTCTATTTCCTTTTTTATGTTGATATGGTTTGCAGTGATTTCATTGTAGCTTCTCTGTAGTTTTTGGTAGCTGATTGTGAATTCATTGAGCTTCCTGATAACCATTGCTTTGAACTCAGTATCTGATAATTGATTTGCCTCTGTTTCATTTTGCATTCTTTGTGAGGCTTCCTCCTTTCCTTTCATTTGAAGATTGTTTCTTTGTCTTCCCATTGTTTGTGAGACTCTTCTTGTTAGCCTCAGCTTCTTAAATTGATCTCTTTTGACTCCTTGGGTTTATGGTGTGAATTTCTATGGTAGAATACCTGTGAGATTCAGTGCTGCTGTCTCCTTGATGTCCCGAGCTCACTGGTCTTGGGCTGTTGTTTTAGTTGGCTCTGTGTTTCTCTTTGGGTTTTGATTGTTGTTGAGTATTTCTTTGGTGGTTCCTTCCCACCAGCTGGTTAACCGAGGGTCACTCTGTCCACTACCTCTTGTATTTTGTTATGCTGGTGTGGGCAGGTTGTGTTGAAGCTGGTTCTTCCGTGTGTACAAGGTTTTGAGGATTCTCTCTTGTTCTTGTTCAGTTGTTTGTTCTGAGTAATTTCTCCACTATTTAGTTGTATTTCCAGATAAGCCCTGGATTGAGGTTAGTGTGGCTTCTACTCCCTCCTTCATCTTCTTCTGTTATCTGTTGGTGGTTCCTTTGTTGTTGGGTTTCCTTTTCCAGTGGGTATCCTGGTGTTCACAGCTTCTACCGTCTGGTTTTTCAATATCTGCTACAATTGTTGGTCTCCTATTTGTATATATACTGGGGTACTGTTGGCTGTTTGCTGTGTTCCTCTGTGGATTGGCTAGGTTTTTCTCCCGTGTGTAGGGGGGAGTGAAATTTGCTCCCTCCTACAGCTCTGCCATCTTTCTCCACTCCAATAAATGGTTTTGAGAAAAGTGAACACATACATGCAGAAAAATGAAACTAGACCACCTTCTCACACCACACACAAAAATGAATTCAGAATGGATTAAAGACTTGAATTTTAGACCCGGAATCATAAAAATCCTAAAAGAAACAATAAAGGCCATAAAATCTTGGACATTGTTCATAACAATATCTTATCTGATACACCTCACCAGACACGGGAAATGAAAGAAAAAAATAAGAATGGGACTACATTAAACT
The DNA here is from genome assembly GCF_004126475.2 of Phyllostomus discolor. Taxonomy (NCBI): domain Eukaryota; kingdom Metazoa; phylum Chordata; class Mammalia; order Chiroptera; family Phyllostomidae; genus Phyllostomus; species Phyllostomus discolor. The sequence continues at coordinate 55,930,492 of NC_050198.1, read as the reverse complement.
AAAAAGTTTTTGCACAGCAAAGGAGACCAACAACAAAATGAAAAGACAACCGACAGGATGGGAGAATATATTCACTCATACATCTGATAAGGGGTTCACATCCAAAATTTAGAAAGAACTTACAAAACTCAATACTAAAAACACAAATGAACCAATTAAAAAATGGGCAAAGTACCTGAATTGACACTACTGCAAAGAGAACACATACCGTGGCCAATGGATGTATGAAAAGATGTTCAACATCACTAATCATCAGAGAAATGCAAATTAAAACCATATCAAGATACCATCTCACACCTGTCAAAGGGCTATCATCAGTAAATCAACAAACAACAAGTGCTGGCAAGGATGTGGAGAAAGGGGAACCATTTTGCACTATTGGTGGGAAGGCAGACTGGTACAGCCACTGTGGGAACTCGTATGGAGATACCTCAAAAAATTAAAAGTGGATCTATCTTTTGACCCAGCAATCCCACTTCTGAGAATATATCCAAAGAAACCCAAAATACTAATTTGAAAGAACATAAGTACCCCTGTGTTCTTTGTAGTGTTATTTTGTAGTGTTATTTACAATAGCCAAGATTTGGAAGCAGCCCAAGTGTCCATCAATACCATGAGTGGATAAAATAACTATGGGACATTTACAGAATTGAATACTACTTGGCTAAATAAAAGAAGAAACTTTTGTCCCTTGCATCAGTATGGATGGACCTGGAGAACATTATGCTAAGTGAAATCAGCCAGTCAGAGAAAGACTATTACCGTATGATTTCACTCATATGTGGAATCTAATGAACAAACTGAACTAACAAACAAAATAGAGACAGATTCATAGATAGAGAGCAGGATGACAGCTATTAGGGGTGGAGGTGAGAGGGTGGAGGGATCAAGCAAAAAAAGGAAAAAGGACTCATGAACATGGTAACAGTGTGGTGAATGTAAGAGGAGTGGGAATAAGTGGGTTAAATGGTAATGGGTAGAATACAATAAAAAACAGGTATTTATTTAAAAAAATGGTGGAGAGACTACTGCTTGGGTCCTGTGTGGCATTCTTCAATGTCATATGTCATGACATTTTATAATAGTCCTTGTAAATGAGTTTATGTTTACTCGAAGAAAATTTTTCAAAAAGTAACCTAGGTTTATTGGGGTGATCATTTTGTAAATTAAATAAATGTTAAATCACTATGGTGTATACTTGAAACTAATATAATATTTTATGCCAACTATAATTAAAAACATTTAAAATGAAAATTAAAATGTAAAAATTGTGAAATTTCCTATTGTAAAAAATTGTCTGCATTTCCTGACAAGGACAGAATTCTAAGATTGTATGTACATGTTTTTTCCATTTTTGTAAAACAAACACATTTAATATATGTCTGTATGTACTTGAAAAGAAGCTGAAAAGAACCAACAGTCCTCTCTATAGGAAGTAATATATGTCTCTATGTCTACTGCACATGAATATGGATTTTATAATAAGAAAGTAATTACCATGCCTATAATTAAAGAAAGAGCTATACAGACAAACAAAACATCTTCCAGAGATGTTATGTGATACCTTCAGGAAATTAAAACCTCTCAGACTAAACATAAAGGAATGTTTGGTCATAAAAATTTGTATGATTATTTAAATGTTTTATATAGTATTCATTTCTTTTTTATGCTATTTTAAAAAGGTATAAATTAGCTCTGCCATAATAGATAATAATATTTCAATTAATACCAAAAGAACCAATGGATTTGAGAATGAAGTTTCTATCACAGTCTGATTTTGCAAGCTACAACTTTGGTCTAAACTAAATATAGTCAACTCTACATACCTGTGTAGTAAAAGAAAAACAATTCTATAAATAACAGAAAATAATCGTACACCCAACTTGGATTTACATCTAAATAAATCTCATTCTGATGGCCTTAAAATCATCATATAAAATAGTGAAAACGGCCTTTCAAATATTCTACTATCCAATTTTCTTATCTTGTTCCTGATCAATGACTGTGTATCTTCCTCCATGCAGTAAAGAGACATTTTTACCTTCACAGACTCATACAAAAGATGAGAATGATGACAAACTTCTCTTAAAACTTGCTGATTATATCTAGGGTAAAGAATCATCCCAAATGGTTATAAATTTGTAGTCAGACACCTGAAAACTGCTGCTTTAAAAGGGTGAGCAAGTTGCCCTGGTTGGTGTGGCTGAGTGGATTGAGTGCAGGCCTGCGAACCAAAGAGTCGCCAGTTCAAATTCCGGTCAGGGCACATGCCCGGGTTGCAGGACAGGTCCCCAGTAAGGGGTGCCCAAGAAGCACCCACACATTGATGCCTTTCTCCCTCTCTTTCTTCCTCCTTTCCCTTCTCTCTGAAATAAATAAAATCTTTTTTTTAAAGGCTGAGCAAGTAAACACACTAGAGCAGAAGACAAGATGAGTAGGGGGAAGAAACAACTCAGGGTAGCTGGTATGGAGTTGAGATATAGCTGATGGAGAAATGGGTAAAACATAAAGTAAGGTTGAATAAAACAGCAATAATGGATGAGCTAGTAGCAAAGATAGTAGTTTGCAGGAAGAAATTTTAGACTTAGATAGGTAGGGGGTGGGTAATGGCAGAATCACCAAAAAGCCTACCAATTCATATTTCAATGGCTCAACATGACTGAAATAATCAGTTTTTTGTTCAGAATTTTATGGGGGAAATTATGTTTTGTTTTGTTTTTTTTGCAAATATGGTAACTTGTAAAGTTCTCAAGACACTCCTTTCACAACTCTCATAGATTGGCCAGGTAGTGTAGTACATAGGACAAACTCAGTTAAGTGTTGGTTGTGCAGAAGAATATATAAATAGATGGCTGTATGTCTTTGTTTATATATATATATATATATATATATATATATATATATATAAATATGTCTTTGTTTAGGAATAATTACTTTAAGGTTAAAAGGGATTGACTTTTACTTTATGCCAGGTTTGCAGAAAGATTAATTTTAGCCCTAATCAAATGTTTGGGGTAAAAACAAACAAGACTTGCTTAAAATGTAGTCTGATATAAGTGACAGATTTAAGTAGCAACTGTCTCCTAACCACCCAGCTCACCATAGCTATAAGGCAATGGGTAACCAAGTTTTCTTCAACCTACAACCTAACTAGCTCCTAACTGGAAGAAATAAATTTAGAATGGGTATATAGGTATAAAGAAATTCTTATAATCAGCTTTAGGAGAGGGACAACTTTAATGCAGATAAAAAATTAACTTTTAGAGGAAAAAATATTAATTACAACATATTGCAATCAATTTAAACACTATGATCAAAAATAAAAATTCTTAAATTTAAAAGTTGACAAAAATTTGATAGAAGTTTTGATTGTAGTTATCTCAAAGGAGTAATATCATAGATATCAATTGTCTCATTGTACTCATTGGTAATCATCAATAGAGGCATATCTTTTGATGAGATGATCAAAACCTAGTTAATCCTGAAAGCTACTGAATACAAACTACTTACTGCTTGTTATACAGTATACTTCCAATGATCATCCAAACACATCCCAATAATTCTTAAATCTTGGTAGATATTGCTCCACCTGCTTCAGGGAATTTTAATCCAAATCCCAAAGTTATATATCACCAAGCATTGCAGCCGAATTTACTGGGGCACCAACTTTATGGGAAAAACATAATAGTACCTATTACCTGTTTAATAAAAAAGTGAGAAATTTATATAGACTTTTTCATCTGAAGAGACTTTTGGCTAAACTTAAAAAAAACTAAGGTCAAATCCATTTAAAAATTTATCTTCAAATCAGGATTTTTTTTTTTATTCATTGCTTTTAAAGAGAAAGGTAGGGAGAGAGAAACATTGATGTGAGAAACATCAACCGGCTGCCTCTTGTATGTGCTGGAACCAGGTATCACATACACCCAGACAGAATATCAGATCCATAATCTTTCAGTTATTGGATAATGCTCCAACCAACTAAGCCACACTGGGCAGGACTATGGTCAATCTATTTATATAAAATGTCCAGAAAAGGCAAATCTATGGAGGCAAAAATAGATTAGTACTTGTCTTGGGATGAATGATCTTATTGGGGTGATAAAAATGTTCTAAAACTGAATAATAATGATAATTACAAATGCTGAATTGTACAAAGTAAGTTAATTTTATGATATATAGTTATATTTTATTAAAGTTAATTAAAAAAAATACTGTGGTCAAGATTTCATTTTGCAGGCAAGGGCACCAAACATAGAAAAGGAAAAAGAACTATCAAAAGTAAAAGGGCAAGTTTTTTTTTATTAAAAATGGAATTCATTCAATAATTTTAACTTCCAACCTCAGACATCATCATATTCACAATATCTATTGTAGTTGAGAAGGATATTGCTTACATCTATCAAAAGCTTTCAAGAATCTCAGTAATATCTTAAATTTGGAAGTCTACTTGGCAGAAAATACAGCTCAAGTAGTAACCAGCAATTTTAATGTTTATCTATGCCAATTGCACAAGAGGGTGGGGATAATAGGCCACTATTTTTCATGCTCATCTAGGCATCAGCAATACCTGTCAAGTTTTATTCCCAGGTATGGTAACAATATTTCTCTAATAGGGCTTTAGGGGAACCATATTACAGCTAGCATTACAGTAACAAAAACTAAGGATAAACATCATGGCCCTGGGAAGATACCTCGAAAGCACAGTCTGCTTATAGACCTACAAAAAAAGAATTGCCTAACACATATACAGAATTCAATATTCTCAACATTTGCCATTATTCTACTAATGGAAGATGTATAGCAAAGAAGTTGTTGTTACAAGATAATTAATGCCCCACTTAGGTTCAGAGGTCCAGATGTTCCCTTCAAGGGGAGAGGCCATGAGACATCACATAGTGTCAATTAAAACCCAAAACTACAGCTGGTCCTTTTGTCATATAACACTTCTGATAGGTAAAATGTAAGGACCACAAGCCTTGTCTATATAGAAGAATATATTGCTATAGCAAGACTTCCACAGCATTTATTTCCTTATGTTATCTTTTTCACATGGATAATGAGAATCCTTCCCTTCAGAAATACTTGGCAAAACTCCCACTCTTCCTATTCACATTAGTTGAATAGTTGTTCAAAACATTTGAAGTTGTTTCAAAACATTAAAATGATAATTAATCATATGCTTAAAATGATCATTGTAAGCTGTAATAATCATGTTAATACAAAACTCACAGCTACAGCCATGACAACTAGGTTCTTTAACAAAGTTACTGATATCAGCACTTATAGATGGGTCCAAGCATAATGACAATTTATAAGATGCAGGAGATTCATAGCTTATATTGGAAAATTGAGTTAAGTGACTTGATGCAAAATGATAACACTTGTTTTGCAACCAGTAACTTACATGAGAATCCAGTAAGAACAATGAAGATGGGAACATTTGATATTGGTGTAAACAGCACGGTGCTTGAACTAGTAGTGGTGGCAACAGTAGTTGCTGGAGTCAAACCTAAAAATCAAAGTATAAAACATAAAAATATGTCACACTGAAAATTACAAGACATTGTTGAAAGAAATTGGAGAAAACACAAAGAAATGAAAAGATATTCCATTTTTATGCATTGGAAGAATTAACATTGTTAAAATGCCGATATTGCTTAAAGCAATCTATAGGTTTAATGCAATCCCTACCAAAACCCCAATGGCATTTTTCACAGCAATAGAACAGAAAATTCTCAAATTTGTATAGAAACTTGTACAAAAGACCCCAAATAACCATGGAAACCCTGAGGGAAAAAAAGTAACCTAGAGGTATCACACTCCCCAGTATGGTATTGTCAGAAAAAGACACACAGACCAATGGGACAGAATTGAGAACCCAGAAATAAACCCACACATAAATAACCAAGTAATTTATGCCAAAGGAGCCATGAACATGCAATGGAGAAAGGAAAGTCTCTTCAATAAATGGTGTTGGGAAAACTGTACAGCCAGATTCAAAAGAATGAAACTAGACCACTATCTTAGACCACCCATAAAAATAATTTTACGATTCCCAGCCAGGGTACATCCCTGGGTTGCGGGCCATAAACCCCAGCAACCGCACATTGATGTTTCTCTCTCTCTCTCTCCCTCCCTCCCTCCCTAAAAATAAATAAAATCTTTAAAAATAATAATTTTAAAACACCATTATAACAGCGTTCATTTATGTGCAGAAATAAAAACAAAGCAAGAAAAATCAGCTACTCTGAAATCTAATAAATGTGACATAGTAAAAGCCTGATTAAAAAAAAAAAAAAGCCAGCCCTGGCTGGCATAGCTCAGTGGATTGAGCGCAGGCTGTGAACCAAAGTGTCGCAGGTTTGATTCCCAGCCAGGGTACATTCCTGGGTTGCAGGCCATAACCCCCAGCAACCACACATTGATCTTTCTCTCTCTCTGTATCTCCCTCCCTTCTTTCTCTAAAAATAAATAAATAAAATCTTTAAAAAAATCTTTAAAAAAAATGCCCTGGCTGGCATAGCTCAGTAGATTGAGCATGAGCTGTGAACCAAAGCATTGCAGGTTCGATTCCCAGTCAGGGCACACGCCTGGGTTGCAGGCCAGGTCCCCAGTGGGGGCCATGTGAGAGGCAACCCACATTGATTCTCCCTCTCTCTTTCTTCCCCCCATCCCCTCTCTAAAATACATAAATAAAATCTTAAAATAAAATAAAATAAAAAATACTTCAGTATGATTTAGTACAGCAACTCCTCTACTACCATTGTAACAGAGAAATTCTACTTTGCTAAAAAATTAAACATAAGAAGAAGATCCACTTCCAGAATTGTGACATAAGAATTCCTGGGGACCCACTGTCCAGTGAAACAACTGTAACTTGTAAAAAATATATTTTAAAAACATTTAAAATCTCTAGAAATTGTCCTAAATATATGCAGCAAATGAACCAATATTTATTAAAGAAAATCTACTAAAACTCAGTAATACCAGTGAGGGTCTATGGCATATGAACCCCAACCCACTTCCTTCTTCCTTCCATTCCCCTACTAACCTTGATGAGCTACACATGCTCACCTGCTTACATGAAGCTATACTTCAGGCACGAGTAGCCAAGAAGGCTGGACTCCCTCTTTCCACAGCTCCCAAAGAAAGAATACAGTATTTCATTGAAAGAAGCAAGCAGCCAGCATTTTTCATCACCTCCAACACAGTTACAGGGCTGAAATTCCTTGTGAATATAGCCAAAAGTTGAGGGACTTCGTTCCTCAAGTTAGCCCCCACTTACAGGACAGAGGCTTTGTGCTAGGCCCAGCAGACTGAGAATATTGGGGTGCCATCATCCTTACCATGATTGCAATGTAGGGCTGAGGTTCCTTGCCTGAAGAGATTAGCAAGAAGACCAAAGGCAAGTGTCACTGCCCAGTGCCCAAAGTACTCATTCAAAGATTTTGCCCAGGGATAAAGGCCATCCATTAGAATGTAGTTCTCCCAAAAAGAATTGACTTTATTAAAAATACAGTGTGAGGAAGTTCAAGTCAAAGGACTCTCTAAGAAAAAAAGCAGATTTTGGTAGCAAGCAGGAAGAGGAGGCACGTAACTTCATGAGCACCATTTATAACTAGGGAAAGAGAAAAGTGGAAAAGAGCCCTCCTCCTTAGATCAGAAGAATTGTGTACTCATACATGTCATACCATGCATGAATCTTGAAAGTATTATGCTAAATGAAAGGAGTCAGACACAAACGACCACATACTGTATGATTGAATTTATATGAGATGTCCAGAAAAAGCAAATCCATAGACAGAAAATATGTTATTGTTTGTAAAGAGCTGGGAGAAGAGGAAAATGAGGAATGCTGCTAATAAAAACAGGACTTCTTTTGGGGGTGATGAAAATATCCTGGAATTACATAGTGGTGATGGTTTCATGTTCTGTGAATATATCAAAAACCACTGAATTATATACTTTAAAGGGCTGAGTTTTTAAGATATGTGAATGATACCTCAATTACCCTATTTTTTTTAAAAAACACAGATTATCTCAAAGGAAGCAGAAAAAAAAAACATTTGAGAAAATCCAACACTCTAGGAAAAGAAGGGAAATCCTCACGGACATTTACAAAAAGCACACACAGGTAACATCAAATACTTTCCCGCTGCAATCAAGAGCAAAACAAGGATATGTGCACTTACTACTTTAATTCAACAATACATTGGAAGTTCTAGCCATGAGAATTAGGCAAGAAAGCAAAATAAATGGCAACCTGATTGAAAAGGAAGGAATAAAACTATCTCTATTCACAGATATGATCATGAATATAGAAAATTCTAAGGAATCCACAAAAATGTATTAGAATAAACCTATTCAGCACAGTTGCAGGATACAAGATCAATTTATAAAAATATAATTCCATTCATGATTGCTCAAAAAGAATAAAATACTGAGAAACAAATCTAAAAAAAAGTATAAGGCTTGTACCCAGAAAAACCCCAAAAAACAATGAAAGAAATGAAAGACATCCTAAATGAATGGAATACTCTGGTTTCTCTTCAGATCATATAAATCTTTCATCTTTTACTAAATGAATGGAAATACAGTCATACCTTGATACTGCTAGGTTTCACAACTCATCAAACCCTGTACTCATAGCATTTTGATGAGAAAAATATGTTCTAGAATGAATTACCAAGTACCAAAATACCGTTGTATCTCATGTTTATGGATCCAAAAATGTAATATACTTAAGAAGATGTGGTAGATAGAAAAATGGTCCCCCAAAATGGCCACATTTGAATACACAGAGGCTTATATATGCACATTACCTTAGTTGACAAAAGGCACTTTAAGTTATGATTAAGATTAAGTACCTTTTTTTCTGTAAAGATTTTTTTCTACTGGTGGGAAAAGAAGGATAAATAGAACTATTTCTCTCCACTGTATATACACATACCCACATGCATACATAAACATATACACACCAGAAGTATCCCAAACAAAAAAACAAGAATAAAAAATCAAAATACCCTCAAACTACACCAACACTTCATACTTGGACCAAAAGAACAGATCCTAGGAGGAAAAGCAAAATTCAAAATCAAATGACTAAAAAATGCTAAACAAACAGCATCATTAATGTACAAAATATTTATATTACTGACCTGGTAACAACTGGTGTTCTCTGTGTCTGTAAAACTTTGGAACTACACAGCTAATATGTTAAATATAGACCATGTCAGCTTCCAAACACCAGAAAAAATTTTAGCTAGCCTCATTCTTTGATGCCTCATTTTCCACAAGATCTGTAACATTGCCAAGGGAACTATTCAACTAACTTCCTAAAATTGTTAAACTGCCAGCATCAAGTTGACTGAATATTGCAGAAAGAAGTTCTTTGATTGATTTGGCTTCTACATGACTGGTAATTGCAAAGGTGTTAGCAGAAAGGGAAGCTTGGACTTTGGGATTTTTGAAATGAATAACTGTTTCATCATCCTTAATCATGTTTACCTCTCAAATACCAGCTATATTATTCATAGCCAGTTTTTTTATAGAACTCTGAGATTTTTGTTGTTGTTGTTGTTATTTTTTTTTGTCATCAACTGTAGCTGTTCTATGTTCTGCCTTCTTTCTGTGAGTTGCAGTCTTGGCCCTTATCTAGACCTGGGCCTGAAGTTTTGCTAACTTTTCTTGATTAATGCTTTTGGTAAATCTGAAGCAGGAAGGGCTATACAACATGAGTACATGGCAAGACCCAAGGCTAAGTACCCAAGGAGATTCAAGATGGAGATGGAATAGGTGGAATCTACCACACTCACCTACTCTCAGGTTCCAAGTGGAATTACAACTTAGTTATGGAACAATCATCCTGAACAACCAACTGAAGACTAGCTGAAGAAGTCTCATAACCAAGGATTTAGAGAAGCCACATTGAGACTCCTTCAAATAGGTTGCTGAGAGTCAGTCACAGGCAGCATCTTACAATGGTCTGCACTAGAGTCTCTCCCAAGAGATGCAGAACCAACACACCCAAGCGGCCAGCTTTTGATGTATCAAAGATCCAATAAGCTTCACAAGCAACATATCCAAAGGGATATCTCAGTAGGCACCAAATCCCCTGAGGTGAATTCTGCTTCACATGGTCAGCAATTGCACAGCCGCTCACACTCAGTGAACAAGCTTGAGTCTCACAGTCAGCTAGCCTCAGGGTCAATTCCACATATGAACAACCTAATAGCAATCAAGACTCAATTTCAAGAGGAGGGCCCAAATCCACACAAGGGATGTTCCTGGAGCACCCAGCTCAGGTGATCAAGGAGACTGTGCCATTAGACCCCACAGGACACCTACTGCATAAGGCCACCCCATGAAGACTGGGAGTCATAGAAGGGCTTTCTAAGACATAGACACAAACAAAAAGAGCCAGCTAAAATGAAGAGACAAAGAAACAGTCCCCAAATAAAAGAACAAGAGAAATCTCCAGAAAAAGAGCTAAATAAAACAGAGGAAAGAAATTTATCAGCTACAGATTACTAAGTAATAGTTGTAAGGATGATCAACAGCATGAAAAAGGACTTAGAAACCATAAAAAATAAGTGAAGACAGTATCTGAAATAAAGACACTGGGGATCTAAGATGGCGTCGGAGTAGGAAGGAGCAGATTTGGCTTTCCTCTGCTCAGGGGAGAGAGTCCTGACCGATCTTTGGAGTGGAAAGGCAAGCAACCAACATATTTCAGCATTTTTGAGAACGGAGGACCAAGGATTGAGGCAGAACCGAAAGAACAAAGAACAGATCGCTGCATCAAGGTAGGCTCCCGGGACAGGCGTGTGGTACCGGGGCTGCAGCCCCAGGCCCGGGGGCCGCGGCTGGGTTTGCCCTAGGGTTAGTGGGAGAGAGCCAGGTCAACTGCTCCCTCCCCAGCCGAGCAAGGTCTGGGCGGCTCTGGGAGGAGTCCAGGTGCTGGCGGGCACACCGGGTGGCGAGCAGCTTTGGAGGCGGTGAACGCCAGAGCCAAGTCACCCTGCGGACCCGGACTCCCAGGGTCACTGTTCTGGCTGGAGCTTTGGCGGTGAGAGAAACCGGGCCATTGGAGAGCGGTGGGCTCGATCAGGAGGAATTTCCCAAGAGGAAGGAGTGGATGGACACAGACACTGTTTGGGGAATTCTCCTGAAGGGATCAGTGGCTCTGGCCTGTTTGCTCCCCAGCTGTGAGCGCGCAGGCTGCGGACAGGCCACGCCCGCCCGCCCACGGGGGCACCGGCGTGCGGCAGACGGCTGTGCAGGCGCAGACGGGCCTCGCCTGCTCACCGGAGCGCGGGGAGCGAGGGTTGCGCTGGTCGCGCCGGGCGGCGGCCGGGCCACGGAGCCAGTGCGAACCCCACGGGCCTAGGAAGAAAAGCCAAACAAGTCAACCTTCAGACTGCCTCAGCCAGCAAGAGCAGAAAAACCGGTTTGGCCACTTTGAAATCAAGAGACTTTTTAATTTGATTCTATTTTTTTAACAATTTTTAATTTTTTAAGTTTTATTGTTTTTATTCTCTTTTGATTTCTTTTTCCTCTCTTACCTGATTTCTTGTTTTATTCCTTCCTCCTTCCTGTCCTCCAATTTTATCTCTTCTTCCTGCCTTCGTCTGCCTTTTCTATTTTTTTTCTTTTTTAAATTTTTTCCTAAATACCTACAAGTGAGACAAAAGCCTGGAACGGTGAAAAGACCAAAGTTGAACCCAAAGAAGGGGCATCACAACAGCTGGGACAGTGAGATAAATGTCACTCTGCTATTACAAAGAACCTGCAAGTTATTGCAAATTTGTATTATTATTATTTTTCCAGTGTTCCTACATCCTTTTTTTTTTTTTAAACAATATTTTTATATCCCTCTTATTTTTGTATAGCCTGCTTTGCTAGGCTGGTTTTATTGTATGACCTCACAGCTTTCCCCTGATATCTCTTTCTATACCGTATTACTAATCTACTGTCCATTAACTCACCTGTGTCCTATAAGCATACTACTCAATGTTTGGTACTTCATATCCTTATTACCTAGATTTCATAGACTCTGCCATATGAATGTTGCCATAATATTATTGTAAATAACTGCTGTTCCATGCAAGTGTAATTACTTCACAACACCCCCCCCCAGATCATAGCCCATTTCAAAGTTTCCTGAACTCTATTACTGTAGTGGTTAACTCTATTCTCTCACACACTACACCTATTTACTACCCTTTACTCTCACCTTACCCCAGAATCTGACCACCCACAACCTCTCTGCTTTATAGACCCAACGCACAATCCTTCCTCCCCCAACAAGAGTCTTATCTTCTTTCCATCCTTTCTAAAAATCAGCTAGCTGGGTGGAAGATCACAGTTAACACTATACATAGTGAAAGGATCTCCTATATCTTCCCTACTTGCTACTACTGTACATAGCATAGAATTCTCGGTAGCTGTCTTAAACCATTTTGCCCTCCCCTCCATCTGATGACAAAAAAGAATAGGTGGAGGAGGTGAACACCAGGATACCCACTGGAAGAGGAAACCCAACAACTAAGGAACCACTAACAGATAACAGCAGAAGAAGGTGAAGGAGGGAGTAGTAACCACACAAACCTCAATCCAGGGCTTATCTGGAAATACAACTAAACAGTAGAGACAGTACCCAATACAAACAACTGAACAAGATTTCTTTAAACCTTGTACACACAGAAGAACCAGCCTCAACACAACCTGCCCTCACCAGCACAACAAAATATAGAAGGTGGTGGTCAGAGTGACCCACATTTAACCAGCTGGAGGGAAGGAACCATCAAAGAAAGACTCAACAACAATCAGAACCCAAAGGCAAACACAAAGCCAACTTAAACAACAGCCCAAGACCAGCGAGCTTGGGGGGTCAAGGAAACAGTACCACTGAAACTCACTGCTACTCTACAAAAGAAGTTCACATCATAAACCGAGGGAGCCAGAACAGATCAATATAAGAAGCTGAGGTGAACAAGAAGAGTCTCACAAACAATGGGAAGACAAAGAAATACTCCCCAAATGAAAGGAAAGGAGGAAGCCTCAAAAAGAATGCTAAATGAAACAGAGGCAATTCAACTATCAGATATTGAATTCAAAGCAGTGATTGTCAGGAAGCTCAATGAGCTCACAATGAGCTACGAGAAACTACAGGGAAGCTACAATGAACTCAATGAAAACTACATCAGCATAAAAAAGGAAATAGAAACTCTCAACAAGGGCCAAGAGGAAATGAAGAATACAATCTCTGAAATGAAGAACACAGTAGAAGGAATGAAAAGCAGGATCGATGAAGCAGAAGATCGGATCAGCGAGCTAGAGGACAAAATAGAAGAAAACACCCAGAAAGAGCAAGAAAGGGAAAAGAGGCTCAGAAAGAATGAAGAGGGATTAAGAGAAATGCAAGACAATATGAAACGTAATAATATCCGTATAATAGGGATACCAGAAGGAGAAGAAGAAGAACAAGGGATAGAAAACCTAGTTGAACAAGTGATGATGGAAAACTTCCCTAATTTGATGAGACAAAAAGTCACACAAATACAGGAAACACAGAGAGTCCCAATCAAGAGGAACCCAAGGAGGCCCACCTCAAGACACATCATAATGAAAATGGCAAAATTTCAAGACAAAGAGAGAATCTTAAAGGCAGCAAGGGAGAAGAAGGAAGTAACATACAAGGGGGCCCCAATAAGGCTAACAGCTGACTTCTCAATGGAAACACTCCAAGCCAGAAGAGAATGGCAAGAAATAATCCAAGTAATGAGAACCAGAGGCCTGCAACCACGACTACTTTACCCAGCAAGGCTCTCAATTAAGATAGAAGGCCAAATAAGAAGCTTCTCAGACAAAAGAAGTCTAAAAGAATACACCTCCACTAAACCAGCTCTGCAAGAGATGCTGAAGGGACTGCTTTAAGGAAAGAAAGGAAAAGAGAGAGTGAGAGAGGATCACACGTACATAAAAGGCAATGAATAAGTACCTATCAATAATAACCTTAAACGTAAATGGACTAAACGCTCCAATCAAAAGACATAGAATAGCTGATTGGATAAGAAAACATGACCCACACATATGCTGTCTACAAGAGACGCACCTCAGGATAAAAGATCTGCACAGGTTGAAAGTGAAGGGCTGGAAACAAATTTTCCAAGCAAATGGACAGGAGAAAAAAGCCGGGGTAGCACTACTCATATCTGACAAAATAGACTTCCAAAGAAGATCCATAAAGAGAGACCCAGAAGGTCATTTCATAATACTCAAGGGAAGAATTCACCAAGAAGACATAAACATAGTAAATATATATGCACCCAACATAGGAGCACCTAAATACATAAAGAAAATCTTAGAGGACTTCAAGAAAGATATGGACAGCAACACAATTATTGTGGGGGATTTTAACACCCCTCTATCAAAAATGGACAGATCTTCCAAACAAAACATCAACAAAGATATTGTGGCATTGAACAATACCCTAGACGAGCTGGGCTTTAGTGATATTTACAGAACCCTTCATCCCAAAGAAGCTAAATACACATTTTTTTCAAATGTACATGGAACATTTTCAAAGATTGACCACATGATAGGACACAAAACAAGCCTCAACAATTTCAAAAAAATTGAAATCATACCAAGCAATTTCTCAGATCACAAGGGACTGAAACTAGAAACCAACCACAAGGAAAAAAACCCAAAACACTCAAATTCGTGGAGATTAAACAGCATGCTATTAAACAATGAATGGGTCAAGAATGATATTAGGGAAGAAATCAAACGGTTTTTGGAAACAAATGAAAACGAACTCACAACAACCCAAAACTTATGGGACACAGCCAAGGCAGTCCTGAGAGGGAAGATCATAGCGATACAGGCCCACCTAAAAAAGTTAGAAACATTTCAAACAAACAACCTAACCCTACGTCTACAAGAACTCGAGGAACAACAACAAAGACAGCCCAGAGCAAGCAGAAGGAAGGAAATAACCAAGATCAGAGCAGAATTAAATGACATAGAGGCTAAAAGCACAATTCTAAAGATCAATGAATCCAAGAGTTGGTTCTTTGAAAAGATAAACAAAATCGACAAGCCTTTAAGCAGACTCATCAAGAAAAAAAGAGAGAAAACCCAAATAAACACAATCAGAAATGAAAGAGGAGAGATTACAACAGATACCACAGAAATACAAAGGATTGTAACAAATTACTACAAAGAGCTGTATGCCAAGAAATTTGAAAACCTAGATGAAATGGACAAATTTCTAGAAAAATATAACCTTCCAAAACTCAATAAAATGGAAGCAGAAAGCCTCAACAAACCAATAACAGCAAAAGAAATCGAAGCAGTAATCCAAAAACTCCCAACACACAAAAGCCCTGGACCAGATGGTTTCACAGGAGAATTCTACAAAGCATTTAAGGAAGAACTAACACCTATCCTTCACAGACTATTTCAAAAAATCCAAAAAGATGGAAGACTACCAAACTCTTTTTATGAGGCCAACATCATCTTAATCCCAAAACCAGATAAAGACACAACAAAGAAAGAAAACTACAGGCCAATATCGCTGATGAACATTGACGCTAAAATCCTCAACAAGATACTGGCAAACCGCATCCAACAGTACATTAAGAAGATCATACACCATGACCAAGTTGGATTCATTCCAGGTATGCAAGGATGGTACAATATACGCAAATCAGTAACTGTAATACATCACATAAACAAAAGCAAAGACAAAAACCACATGATCATATCAATAGATGCAGAAAAAGCATTTGATAAGGTACAGCACCCATTTATGATAAAAACACTCAGTAAAGTGGGAATAGAGGGAGCATTCCTCAACATAATAAAGGCCATATATGAGAAACCTACAGCCAACATTATACTCAATGGGCAAAAATTAAAATCTTTTCCACTAAGAACAGGAACAAGACAAGGATGTCCACTTTCACCACTTCTATTCAATATAGTACTGGAGGTTCTAGCCACAGCAATCAGACAAGAAAAGAAATAAAAGGAATCCAAATCGGAAAGGAGGAAACAAAACTGTCACTGTTTGCAGATGACATGATAGTGTACATAGAAAATCCTATAGACTCCACCAAAAAAACTGCTTGACCTAATAAATGAATTTGGTAAAACAGCGGGATACAAAGTCAATATCCAGAAATCAAAGGCATTTCTGTACACCAACAATGAAACAGCAGAAGCAGAAATCAAGAAAAAAATCCCATTTGAAATAGCAAAAAGAAAAATAAAATATCTAGGAATAAACCTAACCAAAGAGGTAAAAGACCTGTATTCAGAAAACTACATGACACTGAGGAGAGAAATCAAGGAGGACACAAACAAATGGAAACATATACCGTGTTCATGGATTGGAAGAATTAATATCATTAAAATGTCCATACTACCAAAAGCAATCTACACATTCAATGCAATACCGATTAAAGTACCAATGGCATATTTCACAGACATAGAACAAACACTTCAACAATTTATATGGAACCATAAACGACCCCGAATAGCTGCTGCACTTTTGAGAAAGAAGAGTAAAGTAGGAGGAATCACAATACCTGACATTAAACTATACTACAAGGCCACTGTAATCAAAACAGCCTGGTACTGGCATAAAAACAGGCACATGGACCAATGGAACAGAACAGAGAGCCCAGAAATAAACCCAAGCCTCTACGGTCAATTAATATTTGACAAAGGAAGCAGCAACATAAAATGGAATAAAAATAGCCTCTTCAACAAATGGTGTTGGGAGAACTGGACAGCTACGTGCAAAAAAATGAAACTCGAGCACCAACTTACACCTTATACAAAAATAGATTCAAGGTGGATAAAAGACTTAAATATAAAGCGTGACACCATTAAAGTCCTAGAAGAGAACGTAGGTAGGAGAATCTCAGATATTTCACGCAGAAACTTTTTTACTGACTTGTCTCCTAGAGCAAGGGACATAAAGGAAAGAATAAACAAATGGGATCTCATCAAAATTAAAAGCTTTTGCACAGCTAAGGAAAACAGTATCAAAATAAAAAGAGAACCAACTGTATGGGAAAACATATTTGCTAATGATACCTCAGACAAGGGTTTAATTTCCAAAATATATAAAGAACTTACGCGACTCCACTCTAAGAAGACAAGTAACCCAATTAAAAAATGGGCAAAGGACTTGAACAGACACTTCTCCAAGGAGGACATACAGAAAATCCAAAGACACATGAAGCGATGTTCAATATCGCTAGCCATCAGAGAGATGCAAATTAAAACCACAATGAGATACCACTTCACACCAGTCAGAATGGCCATCATAAACAAAGCAACAAATAACAAGTGTTGGAGAGGATGTGGAGAAACGGGGTCCCTAGTGCACTGTTGGTGGGACTGCAGACTGGTACAACCATTATGGAAAGCAGTTTGGAACTTCCTCAGAAAACTAAAAATGGATCTGCCTTTTGACCCAGCAATTCCATTGCTGGGACTCTATCCTAAGAACACTAAAACACCAATACAAAAGAACCTTTGCACCCCGATGTTCATAGCAGCACAATTTACAATAGCTAGGTGCTGGAAGCAACCTAGATGCCCATCAGTAAATGAATGGATCAAAAAACTATGGTACATTTACACAATGGAATTCTATACAGCAGAAAGAAAGAAGGAGCTCATACCCTTTGCAACAGCATGGATGGAGCTGGAAAGCATTATGCTAAGTGAAACAAGCCAGGCAGTGAAAGACAAATACCACATGATATCACCTTTAACAGGAATCTAAACAACAAAACAAAACAAAACAAAAAACTAGCAAAATATAACCAAAGACACTGAAATAGGGGATAGTCTGACAGTGGCCAGAGGGGAGAGAAGAGGGAATTTCAGGGGGGAATGGGTAGGGATTACAGGAACAAATTTGGAGGACACATGGACAAAAACTAAGGGTGGAGGGTGGTGGGCGGAAGGGGGGAGGGTTGGGTAGAGGGGCTGAAACGGGAGTAGGGGGCAGAAAATTGTACTTGAACAATGATTGAAATAAAAAAAAAGAAAAAAAAAAGACACTGGAAAGAATGAAAAATAGGCTGAATTAAGTAGAGGATCCAATTAGAGATTGGGGAGACAAGGTATGAAAAAAACACCCAATCAGAGCATTGAAATGAAAAAAAAATTAAAATGAGGATGATTAAGGGACCTTTGAAACAACAAGAACCGTAACATCCACATCATAGGGGTACCAGAAGAGAGAGCATGGTATCGAGAATGTGTTAGAAGAAATGATGACAGAAAACTTCCCTAACCTGGAAAAGGAAAAAGAAACAGCAGTCCAGGAATCACTGGGAAATGCAAACAAGATAAACTGAAAGAGGCCCACACCAAGACACATCATAATTAAAATGGCAAATATTGAAAACAAAGAGAAAAACTTAAATGCCACAGAGAAAGACAGTTAGCTACCTGCAAGGGAGCTCCCATAAACCGTCAGCTGATTTCTCAACAGAAACATTTCAGGCCAGGAGGGACTGGCATAAAACATTCAAGGTGATGAAATATGAGGAACTACAACCAAGACTACTTTACCCAGCAAGGCCATCATTTAAAATTGACAGAGAAATAAAGAGCTATCCAGACAAGAAAAAGCTAAAGGAACCAGACCAGTATTACAACAAATGTTACAGAGCTTACTTGAAGAAGGAGGAAGAAGAAGGGGAGGAGAAACAAAGAAACATAGTTAAAAGAATAAAATGGCAATAAATATGTATATAGCAATAATCATTTTAAATATAAATGACTTAAATGCTCTAATCAAAAGACATAAGGTAGCTGAATCGATAACAAAAAATGACCCAAATATGCTGTCTGCAACAAACCCACCTCAGGACAAAAGATACATGCAGACTAGAAGTAAAGGTATGGAAAAAGATATTTCATACAAAAGGAAAGTAAAAAAAGGGAGGGGTAGCAACACCTATACTTGACAAAACAGACTTGAAAACAAAGGCTACATAGTAAGAGACAAAGGACACTATATAATGATAAAGAGAACAATCCAATAAGAGGATATAACCCTTTTAAATATATACACACCCAATATATATGAAGCAAATACTTAAAGCAAATTTTGATGCAACACAAAATATGTAAAGAACCTAAATATGTAAAGCGTATCTTGAGGGACTTAAGGGGAGAGATTGACAGTAGTACAATCATAGTAGAGGATATTAACACCCCATTGACATCAATGCATAGATCTTCCAGACAGAAAATCAACAAGGAAATGGTGGCCTTATATGGCACACTAGATCAGATGGATTTAATTGATATCTTCAGAGCATTTCAGCCTACAGGAGCAGATTATACATTATTTTCAAGTGCACATAAAACATTTTCTAGGATAGACCACATGTTAGGACACAAACAAGTCTCAGGAAATTTAAGATATTTGAAATCATATTAAGCATCTTCTCTGGCAAGAATGCTATGGAATTAGAAATGGACGCTAAATAACATGTTACTAAACAGTGAATGGGTTAACAATGAGATCAAGGAAGAAATCAAAAGATATCTTGAAACAGCCCTGGCTGGCGTAGCTCAGTGGATTGAGCGCGGGCTGGGAAGCAAAGTGTCCCAGGTTCGATTCCCAGCCAGGGTACATTCCTGAGTTGCAGGCCATAACCCCCAGCAACCGCACATTGATGTTTCTCTCTCTCTCTCTCTCTCTCTCTCTCTCTCCCTCCCTTCCCTCTCTAAAAAAATAAATAAATAAAATCTTAAAAAAAAAAAGATATCTTGAAACAAATGACAATGAGAACTCAATAACCCAAAATCTGTGGTACTCAGCAAAAACAGTCCTAAGTGGAAAATCCATAGCATTATAGGTCTATCTCAAGAAACAAGAAAAGGCTCAACTAAACAATCTAACTTTACCTTAAAGGAACTTGAAAAAGAACAACAAATAAAGCCCACAATGAGTAGAAAGAAGGAAATAATAAAAATCAGAGAGGACATAAACAAGAGTTTAAAAAAACAATACAAAATATCAATGAAATCAAGAGCTGCTTGTTTGAAAAGATAAATAAGATTGACAAACCTTTAACCAGACTCAATAAGAAAAAAAATGAGTGAGGACCTAAGTAAATAAAATTAGAAATAAAAGAGGAGAAATAACTGACACCAAAGAAATTAAAAACATTGCAAGAAAATATTACAAATCTGTCATCAAATTGGACAATCTGGAAAAAATGGATAAATTCATAGAAACATACAATCTTCCAAAACTGAATCAGGAAGAATCAGAGAATCTGAGTAGACAGATTACACTCAGTGAAATTAAAACAATAATCAATAAATTCCCAAAAAACAAAAGTCGTGAACCAGATAGTTTTGCAAGTGAATTTACCAATCATTCAAAAAAGAACAACACCTATCCTTTTCAAACAATTCCAAAAATTTCAATAGAAGGGAAGACTACCAAGCTCATTTAGAAGGTCAGCATTAAACTAATTCCAAAACCAAATAAAGACACTACAAAGAAAGAAAAGGAACATGAATAGAGGGCTAATGGGCATGGACAATGGGGGAGGGCTGGCTGTGGGAGTTGGGGGGACAGGGTAAGGGAGAGCACTGGGGAAGGTCCAGGACAAATATAACTGAACCAATTTTTAAAAAAAATTTTTACGTGTTTATTTGAGTCAAACTGATGGCACATGCTGGGGAGCAAGACCTCAAATGCTCCAGAGAATAACAGTTTTGCAGCATCTTTTAAGTATTTGAAATTAAGGAGGGAACAAAAGGAAGATCCCAGGAAGGTGGGAAGAAGCAATGCAGAGATCAGATTACAGGATAGTTAACAAGATTAGTACTGTCTTGAAGGTTAATACCCCCTTCCAGGGCCATTGCTTCTGGTATTTCAGACATATGTTAACCTAGATGCACAGCAACAGTGGACAGGCCTTACTTAGGGCAAAGAAACCTTTTACTAAAGAACTTATATGACTGGGGCTTGACTACCCACATGATCTGCCCAGTTAGGAATTTATGATCCAATCACCCTGTGAGGTTACTTTCCATAGAACCCTCTTTTTTTCTTTACCTTTTAAATATATTTTATTGACTATGTTATTACAAGTATCCCAATTTCCCCTTCTTTGCCGTCCTCTGCTTGGTACCCCCATTCCCTCCAGTAGTCCTCCCCCTTAGTTCATGTGCATGCATCATGCATATAAGTTTTTGGCTTATCCCTTTCCTATACTGTTCTTAACTTCCCACTGTCTATTTTGTACCTACCAATTTGTGCTTCTTAAATCCCGCACCCTTTCTTTCATTTTCCCTTTTCCCCTCTCAGCTGATAACCCTTCATGTGACCTCCATATCCATGATTCTGTTCCTGTCTGGTTGTTTGTTTAGTTTGATTTTTTAGGCTGAACCAAAATTTTAAAAAATCAGAAAAAAGTATAGGCCAATATTCTAAAATCCTCAACAAAATGTGAACAAACCAGATCCAGCAATACATTAAACAGATCATACACCATGATCAAGTGGGATTAATTCCAGGGATGAAAGGTTGGCACAATACTGGAAAAATCATAAATCTGATATACCATATAAACAAAATAAAGGATAAAAATGATCATACCAATAGATGCAGAAAAAGCATTTGATAACACCCAGCACTCATTTATGATAAAAACTCTTGGCAAAGTGGGAATAGAGGGAACACACATTAACCTAATATAGACCATATATGACAAACCCACAGCCAACATCATGCTCAATGGGCAAAAACTACAAATGTTTCACTTGAGACTGGGAACAAGACAGGGATGTCTGCTTTCACCACTCTTATTCAACACAGTACTGGAAGTCCTAGGCACAGTAATCAGACAAGAGGAAGAAATAAAAGACATCCAAATTGGTTGCTTCCAACACTTGGCTATTGTAAATTGTGCTGCTATGAACATTGGGGTGCATAGGTTCTTTTGGATTGGTGTTTCAGGGCTCTTAGGGTATAATCCCAGCAGTGGAATTGCTGGCTCAAAAGGCAGTTCCATGTTTAACTTTCTGAGGAAATTCCATACTGTTTTCCATACTGGCTGCACCAGTCTGCATTCCCACTAACAGTGCACTAGGGTTCCCTTTTCTCCTCATCCTCTCCAACACTTGTTTGTTCACTTGTTTATGTTGGCCATTCTGATTGGTGTGAGGTGATATCTTATTGTGGTTTTAATTTGCATCTCTCTGATGGCTAGTGATGCTGAGCATCTTTTCATATGTCTCTGGGCCCTCTGTATGTCCTCCTTGGAGAAGTGTGTGTTCAAGTCCTTTGCCCATTTTTTAATTGGGTTGCTTGTCTTCTTAGAGTGGAATTATGTTAGTTCTTTATGTATTTTGGAGATTAAACCCTTGTCTGAGGTATCATTGGCAAATATGTTTTCCCATACAGTTGGTTCTCTTTTTATTTTAATACTGTTTTCTTTAGCTGTGCAGAAGCTTTTTATTTTAATGAGATCCCATTTGTTTATTCTTTCCTTTATGTCCCTTGCTCTAGGGGCCGTATCAGTGAAAATGTTGCCGCATAACAAACACCATATGATTTCACCTTTAACAGGAACCTAATCACCAAAACAAACAAGCAAAATATAACCAAACACACTGAAATAGAGAACAGGCTGACAGTGACCAGAGGGGAGAGGGGAGGGAATTTCAGGGGAAAAGGTGAAGGGTTTACAGGAACAAGTATAAAGGACACAGGGACAAAAACAAGGGAGGGGGTAGAAATGGGAGGGAGGTGGGGAGGGCTGGGGGGTTGGGCTGGGATGGGAGTAAAAGCCAGAAAACTGTACTTGAACAACAATTAAAATTTTAAAAATTTTTAAAAAGACATCCAAATTGGAAAGGAAGTTGTAAAACTGTCATTGTTTTCAGATGGCATGATACTGTACATAGAGAACCCTAAAGATACCACCAAAAAACTACTAGAACTGAAAAATGGATTCAGTAAATAGTAGGAAACAGAATAAATATACAGAAATTGGTTTTATTTTTATACACCAATAATGGACAACATAAAGGGAAACTAGGAACAATCTCATTTACAATTTCTTAAAAAAGAAAGTAGTACCTAGGAAATAACTGAACCAAGGATGTAAAAGACCTGTACTTGGAAAATTGTAAGACCTTTAAGAAACAAATTAAAGAAGATACAAATAAGTGGAAGCATATACCGTGTACATGCACAGGAAGAATTAACATCGTTAAAATGCCTATACTATCCAAAACATCTAGATTCAATGCAGTTCCTATCAAATACCAATGGTGTATTTTATGGAACTAAAATATTCCAAAAATTTATATGGAACCACAAAAGATCTTTTGTGGTGTGGCATAGCCACACCATCTTGAGAAAGAAGAACAAAGTTGGAGGTATCACACTACATTATATCAAACTATACTACAAGGCCATAGTTATCAAAATAGCATGGTAGTGGCAAGGGAGCAGCAGAGAGGAAAGTTACCTGACCCCTCCCCTCTCTCCTCTCCCCAGAATTGCCATCTCCCCATGGCTGCACGGTTTTATGACCCAGAAGATTCTCCTCAGAGGCCTGGCCAGAGAGAGGACACATGCACCAAGCACAGGAGCAGCAGGCAGGCACAATACCCATGGCCTAGGCAGGTATCTGGACAGTGGCCTGGGCAGTTACTGAGATGTTGGCACACCTAGGCCCATGCCCTCTCCCTGAGCTGCGTGGAGCGGCAGCCGACCTCCTAGGCAGGCTGGGGTTAAGCCTGGTGTCAGTTCATGGTGTAAGAGGGAGGGACTGTGCCTGGAGGCTGGCTAGCCACAGCATGGCTCGTGCACCAGGCACCTGGTGCACTGATGCTTAAGTGTGTTGTGGTCATGACTGCACAGTGAGCAAGATGTGCCTACTCACGAGCTATGCCAATGACTCATTCCTGGAGGAGTATGTATTCAGCATTAGACCACTACACAGTCAGGTCACCCTAGGTGGCAAGCAGTACTTCCTGGGACTCTATGACACAGCCAGACAGGAAGCCTATGATTGTCTGGGGCCTTTATCTAATAAGTGATGCCTTCCTTATATGTTTCTCTGTGGTAAATCCAGCCTCAATTGTGAAAGAGGAGGGGATACCAGAACTTAAGGAAAGTGCACCAAATATACCCTTTTTTATTAATAGGAACTCATCTCCAAGGTGATCCTAAAACTTGAGCAAGAATGAGTGACAGGAAAGAAAAACCTGTATGTGTGGAATAAGGACAGAAACTAGCAAAAGAGACAGGAGCACACTGATGTATGGATGGTCAGCTTGAAGACTATTTTTGTGAGGCTATCATAGCTATTTTAACTCCAAAGAAACACACAGTAAAAAAAAAAGAATCAAGTATAAACTGTTGATTATGTGAGAAACATCTTCAGTGGCCAAGGAAACTTCCCATTTCTCTCTAAGAAAGCATATGAAGTGCTAAAGCTATACTCAGACCTCTTATAAATACTGAAGCAGTTTAAAATTTGAAAGGAAAAAAAATCCTGCCCTCAGAATTCTATAAAACTCATTAAGAATGATTCTTAAAGATCCAAGAAGCAGCAAACAGCACTCAAAGCCACAATTATTACGAATACTTTATTTCAGCTAGAAGGTACAATGTCTTAATGGTTTCAGTTTTAAAAGATAAAATCATGTCATATAACTACATAAAAATGGTGCTGTAAATAGAAATGCCTCGCTTAGATCATATACATTTCAGCAGTCTTCATGGAATCTGTGCAAAATAAAACGTCCTTTGTTATAATTTATTGTTCTCGTATGTAAATCACTTTCAATTCCAGTACATTGACAGTGGTGAAATAACAAGGCCAGCCACGTAGCCAAAGGTCGTTCCAAGTGTACAAAAGATGGGAGGGCCATACCAGAGGAGAGCATGTATGAAATCAAAAGAGAAAAAAATACTTTATTATTAATTGAACACAAGTTAAATGTAACCTAAATATTTTTATATTAAAGCTTAATGTGGTTTCTTAAAGAATGCCAAATTGTTATAAAGTCAGAGCTGCATTTATCATTAACACCAAAAATGTACATGTTTTAGTTAATATGCATTCAACTGTAATAAGGCTTCTGGCAACTGCAAATTTAGTCTGATGCTCCCCAAACAGCATGAGAAACATGCTAAAATTACAAATTAAAAATCTAGGTCAGACTTTGACATAATCTTGAACTCAATTTAGCTCTCTAAAGTTGGTAATTCTGTTTTTAACTTCCACATTGGCTTGTATATCAAATGAAATGAGAAGTGTGTATGATAATCAAACCACAAGAAACTTTAAATTGTATTAAAGAGAAAAGACCTAGAATTCAAGCATGTTACATGGAATTTATAACAAAGCAGTTGTTTCCTTGGCTGGTGTGATTCAGTGGATTGAGCTCCAGCCTGCAAATTGAAGGGTTACTGGTTCAATTCCTGGTCAGGGCACATGCCTAGGTTGCAGGCCAGGTCCCCACTTGGGGGTATACAAGAGGCAACGGATGTTTTTCTCTCACACTTTGATGTTTCTCCTCCTCTCTTCCTCCCTCCCTTCCCCTCTTTCTGAAAATAAATAAATAAATAAATAAAATGGAGACAACTGTACTTGAACAACAATAAAAAACAGAAAACTATACTTAACAACAATTAAAATAAAAAAATAAAAATGAATAAATAAACAATTGCTTCCATTATAAAACTGATGTCACCTTTCAGATGCAGACACTGGAACCATAGCACAAGTTACAGAACTACAATGTCTATCAAAAATCTACAGTTTAAGTTAAATAAAATACTGGCTTCCAGATACCCTTTTTTTTTCAGCCAGAGTGTAATATTTCACAATATTACACCAAGCCAGAGGTAAATAATATTGATTTATTTCATCCATAAGCAATGCATGTTGGCCCTTAAGTGAAAGGTCCTGTTTTTGTGTTTGTTAAAAAAAAAAAAAAACATGTTCATGTTATCTGTGAAGTTTTAGTAAACTTTAACCATTTCTAACCTTTTTCTGGGTGAACAAGCCATTGAACTATGTTGTAGATAAACCATCTTAATTATCTGTTATCTAATTAAGCTTCCTTGTTTGGTCTGCTGTGGATCTGCCTTATTCCAAATGCCATGCAACAGACAATAATGTTAGACAAAGTTTCAGTGTAAACAAACCATTGTAGTTCAGAGAGAAGCATAATCTAATCCATATATTTCCCTCTTTCTAGCCTTTTCTACATTTAAAAATGCTGTTGCCAAAATTATGATTTTGTGTCTTTGTTTTTATGTCATTATGTATTGATTTCCATGACTTCAGCTTATAGTTATGCCTGTTGTACAGACTGGCTAATAGAATGTGTTAGAGTGAACTGGGACATGGACTTAAGCCACCACCTATGCTGAAATAAAGAAGGTATACATCACTGGTTAAATACCTGACCACGAGATTCCCCATATCAGAAGCAACTGAGGCACAGCCACTGGCATCCTGCTGGAAACCAGTTGAACCCTCACTGCCCACTCCCTTCTCCGAATTTTCTATAGAATCAGCCCTCCCTGATCAGATACCCAGGACACCTGGAGCAGATCAGCAGGGTGATTCACCCTCCCTAAGGGTCTGCTACACACCTTAAAAGCCCTGCCACCCTCTCCTTTTGGGCTGTCCTCGGTTTGGACCCCACCTGCCTGATCGCAGTGTCCCACCTAGAATAAAAGCCCTTAATTGTACTTTTCTGGTTCCAGGTCCTTTCTTAGGCATCTAGCTACCTAACAAAACACTAAACCTTTATACTTGAAAATGACAGCCTTAAATAGTTAACAAATCTAGAGTGGACTGTTTGTATATGAGCTTTGTAGAAAGTGTTTAAATCATAAGCACCATCTTCCCCATTGAAGAGTGGACAGTCTACCAGGGAACAAGCAGTGGTTTTCTCTCTGAACTGGACAGTGGATGTGTTCTTTCTCCCAAGAAGTGGTGGTTCACAGTTTATTACCTTGGCCTTTTATACATTCAAATGGAATCTTATATAATGTTCTCATTTAATGTTGGTCTGCTATTTTTAGATAGAATTAAAAGGAATTGTATATGTCAATTAATATATTAGCTAAATTGTCTAACACATGATATAAAAGAATTAATACATAAACTATTATACATTTCCAATGTGTCCTTGGGGATTTGATGGGAATTTATTTTTTCTCAAATTCACATCTCTGAAACTCTCCACACTTGGTTTTACTAGCCAATGAAACTAAAAATCTACAATTTGTGCTACCCTAAGAGAAATGGACTAGAAATCTAGAAACACAGCTCTGGTGTCACTAGTTTCATGAATGGGCCTGTTTCCTCATTTATAAATATGGAAGATAGAACAGCTGATTTCCAATATGACTCCCATTTATCAACTCTTGTGACTCTTCTTTTTCACAATGCTCACAGGTGGACATTACCCTTTCAGGTTCACATTCTTCAGATGATAAAAATCCTGTATATATATTATTAGAACTCTAAGTGAAGATGATTAGATCATCTGAACTTGACTTGCCTTAGGTGCTTTGTTGACCTTGACGGGGTTTGGAGTTTCCCATTGCTTACTAAGAGCCTTTTCATTGCTTTGGCTCTTTAGTATTTATTTTTGCAAAATCCTTCCTGCCACTTTAACTAAAAACCAAAGATTTGTTTTCTATTCATATGCAGATTGTAGAAACTGCCTTATTTTCAGAAACATGTCTTCATTAAAGACTTATGTCTCAAAAGAAACTCAGACTAGTCACTGGAACACCTAGTCTAACGTAGTGAAATATCTGGAAAAGACTATACTTGAAAAATATCTTATTGACATGAATTTTGCTAGTGAGTATACATACACTGCTTTAAATAAGGTCATGCATGAATAAACTTAAACTTATAGTTAATATTTTAATATATAATCAGTTCTGAAGTTCTTAAAAGTAATTTTAGAGGTTCCCTGGAATCTTACTTAATACTTTGCTAACTTATACCCACACTCTATTGCTAAAGGTACATTTTAGGTTGGCTCATTTTGAATTATTGTATTTCCAATAAGTAGAAACAGAATTATAGTTTTATTGTAAATTATCTTAGTAACTTCAGACATTACTTACATTTGATTTTTAATTATTAATTTCTAAGTACTAAATTAAAAGTGTCCCATATTAATACATGAGGTTACAAGTAAAATAACATGCATAGTTTAAAAAACAGACAGATAGTTCAATAGGATATAATAGACAGTCCAGAAATAAGCCCATACCTTTATGGTCAATTAATATTTCACAAAGGAGGCAAAAACATACAACGTGGTAAAGATAGTCTCTTCAATAAATGGTGCTGAGAAAATTGGACAGATACATGCAAAACAAATGAAACTAGACCACCTTCTTATACCACACACAAGAAATACTTAAAATGGATTAAAAACTTAAATGTTAGACTCAAAACTATAAAAATCCTAGAAGAAAACATAGGCAATATTATCTCACACACTGTTTGTAGCAATATTATTTCTCACATATCTCCCCAGGCAAAGAGAAAAAAATAAAAATTTTTAAAAATGGGACTACAGCAAACTAAAAAATTTTTGCACAGCAAAGGAAACCATCAACAAAATGTAAAGACAATCCATTTAAATGGGAGAACATATTCACCAATGATACATCTAATCAAAGGTTAATATCCAAACTTTATAAAGTACTTAAAAAAATCAACACCCCAGAAAACAATCTAATTAAATATGGACAAAGATCCCTGGCTGGTGTGGCTCAGTGGACTGAGCACTGACCTGAGAATGAAAGGGTTGCTTGTTCGATTACCAGTCAGGGCATATGCCTGGGTTGCAGGCCAGGTCCCCAGTAGGGGGCACACAAGAGGCAACCACACATTGATGTTTCTCTCCCTCTCTTTTCCCCTCACTTCCCCTCTGTCTAAAAATAAATAAATAAAACCTTTAAAAATATATGGACAAAGTACCTGGACAGACACTTCCCCAAAGAGGACATACAGATGGCCAACAGACATGAAAAGATGCTCAACATCACTAATCATCAGAGAAGTGCAAATTAAAACCACAATATCACCTCATACCTACCAGAATGGCTATCATCAATAAATAAACAAACACGTGTTGGTGAGGATGTGGAGAAAAGGGGATACTTGTGCACTGTTGGTGGGAATGTAGACTGATGCAGCCACTGTGAAATGCAGTATGGAGTTTCCTCAAAAAAATTAAAACTGAACTGCCTTATGACCCAGTGATTCAATTTCTGAGAATATATAATAAAAAAACCCGGAACACTAATTCTAAATAACATAAACACCTCATGTTCATTGCAGCATTATCTACAATAGTCAAGATTCAGAAGCAGTCCAAGTGTCCATCTATAGATGAGAGGATGAAAAAACTGTGGTAAATCCACACAATGGAATACTACTCAGCCATAAAAGGAAGGAAATCATACCTTTTGTAAGAGCATGGATGTACTTGGAGAGCATTAATCTAAGTGAAATACACCGGTCAGAGAAAAACAAGTACTGTAGGATTTCACTCACCCTTTTGTGGAATCTAATGAACAAAATGAAATAACAAGCAAAATAGAGACAGACTCATAGAAGGAAAGCAGGCTGACAGCTGTCAGAGGGGCAAGGCTGGGGGTGGAGGGATAAGAAAAAAAGAGAAAAAAAACTCATGGGCACAGAAAACAGTGTGGTGATTGCTGGCGAGGTGGGGGTGGTAGAGGAAAAATGGTGTTGGACAAAGACACGACTTGTGGTGGTGAACACATGATACAGTGTACAGATTAAATCTTGTTAAGTTGTGACCTGAAACCTGGATAATTTTGTTAACCAGTGTCACCCCAATAAATTTAATAAAAAGGGAATAAAACAGCCAAGGTTAAGTACCTTGAGATAGGGAGGTTATGCTGTATTATCCAGGTAAATGAAACCAAGTGACATCAATCCTTAAAAGCAAAGACCTTTTCCACGCCATGGTCAGAGGGAGATGTGACTACCAAAAACTGGTAGAAAAATGCAACGTCACTAGTACAAATGGCCATCTAACAGGTGAAAACATACTCAATGTCATTTCATTCGTATGTGGGATATAAAACTGAAAGCAACAAATGAACAAATAAGAAAAACAAAAACTTATAGGCACAGAAAACAGTATGGTAGTTACCAGACAGAAGGGGTTGGGGGGTAAGTAGAGATTTAAGGGGGCAAATATTTGGTGATGAAAGCTTTGGCTTTGAGTGGTGGTCACACAATTGCAATATACAGGTGATGTATCATAGAATTATATACTTGAAACCTACATAATTGTATTAACTAATGTCACCCCAGTAAATTTAATTGAAAAAAAAAAACACAGTGAGATACCCCTTCATAGTAAGTAGCATGGCTATAATGAAACAAAAAGAAAGATATAAATTATTGGTGAGGATGTGAAAAAACTGGAAACTCATATGATGCTGATGGAAGTATAAAATAGTGTAGCCTCTTTGGAAAACTTTCTGGCATCTCCTCAAAGTGTTACACATAGAGCTAACTTATGAGCCAGTAATTCCCTCCTAGACATCTACACAAGAGAAATAAAAATATATATCCACATATGAATGTGTACATGAATGATCACAGCAACATTATTCGTAACAGCCAAAAGGTGGAAACAACCCAACTGAACATCCAGTGATAAATGGATGAACACCCATACAATGGAATTTTACCTGGCCATAACAAGTACTTAGAAAACAAGTACTGATACAGGTTAAAACATGGACAAGTCTTGAAAACATAATGCTAAGTATAAGAAGCTAATCATAGCCCTGGCTGGTGTGGCTCAGTGGATTGAGCACCGGCCTGAGAACCAAAGGGCTGTCAGTTCCATTCCCAGTCAGGGCACTTGCCTGGGTTGTGGGCCAGGTCCCCAGTATGGGGCACACCAGAGGCAACCACACATTGATGTTTCTCTCCCTCTCTTTCTCCTTCCCTTCCCTTCTCTCTAAAAATAAATAAATAAAATCTTTTTTAAAAAAGAAGTTAATCACAAAGTACCACACATTATATGATTCCACTTAAATCAAATGTCCAGAATAGGGAACTACATAGAGCCAGAAAGCAGATTAGTGGTCACCAGGGATGGTGGACAGGCAGTAACTGCTAACAGGTACAGAATTTCTTTGGAGGTTGTGTTGAAAATGTTCTAAAATCAACTGTGGTAATGGTTATATAACTCTGTGAATGTACTAAAAACCAATTGTACACTTAAAATGGGTAAATTGTATGGTATGTTAATCATATAATAATAAAACTGAGAAAGTCTGGAATAAAGTTTCAGAAAATAGATGTTCAGCCTTTTGCTTTAAATTTTAAAATAAAAGCTATAAAAGAAATAAAGCTGGAAAAATTAAGTACAATATATTAATTGATTAGTTGAAAACAAAGTTCATCTTTTCATTCTTACTGTAGATTATTGTACATGATACATGATAGTAAGTGCTCAGTAAATGTTTCTGCTGAATTGTACCAATTTTTTCCAGATGCCAACACATAATTACAGATGATCCATTTACTCTTCTAAAGGAAAAACTGCTTAATAAGTAACTGCATTTGAATCTATTGCTGCCTGCATCCAATTGTTGAACAGCTGATGGCAATATATGACATATGACTCTCCTACCCAAAACATCTAGGGCCACTGGGTGAAGGTGATACAAAGGAGATGCTGGGAAGGAAATGGGAACACCACCACACATTTCAATTATTTAAAATGTGTATTTGGACAATTCCTATATTTCATTTAGAAGAAGCACTACATGTATACTTTTAAAGAAATAACCAATTTTATAGAAAAGGTGTTTTAATATTTATAATTCATTATACTCAGAGAAGCTAAACTTTTAATGGCTACTTTCATTTCTTCATTCAAAATTGTCTGTTCATGTCACCTTCCCATTTTCTCACTGGAGTCCAATCTTCTTATTATGATCTTAATAAATGTTTATATCAAGGTTATTTAGTTAAATGTTGCAAAAATTTCCAAAGCTGTTTTTCATCCTTTAATTTTTTATTGTTTGTGTGGTCAAATCTATCCATCACTTTTCTTTATTCCTTTATGGTTTATGTCTGTATAATGTTTCAAAAAGTTTTCCTCTTAAAAAAGCAAAATGTGTTCAACCTCATTTTTAGAAGAAAATTACATATTGTAACTAAATTGAGAACAACTTCACCTAACAGATGGGAAGAAATAAAAAGTAACACACCCTGCCTGTTAAGAATATTGTGAAGAAGCAGGCGGCCTTCAAGCTTCCTAATGGGAGTATAAAATTACTGTATAATCCCAATTGAAAACAGGTGGAGAATGTTTTTAAAATTACAAATGCATATATCTTTTAAACTAGCAATACTTCTGGAAATTTATTTATAAAGATGTAATTGTACACTTGTAAATTGACAAATAAATTATATCCAGGGCATTACTTTTTGTACTAGCAAAAGAAGAAACAACTCAAATGCCCATCAGCAAGGGACTAGATAAATACATTATAATAAACCAGACCATGGAATTCTATGGTGCTGTAAAAATTACCGAGGAAACTCTCTATATACTGATTCACTTGAAAAAGATCTCTAAAATGTTTAAAATTAGTGTATAAAGTTTAAAAAACAAGGTTTAGGATAGTGGTTAGATTATACCACTAGATATATATTAGATATATATTGTTAGATATATATATTATATAATATATATATATATAAAATAAAGGTAGAGGGCTAAGAATTTTTATTTGCTAGCAAATCCATGAAGAAATTCTGGAAGGATACGTACAATTACTGTGGTTAGCTGAATAGAGGAGGTGAGGGAGGGATGTGAATAATACAGGGTAGATGGGCAAGAGTATACTTATTTATACCATTTATAGTTTTATTTTAAACCATTTGACTCACTGTATTATATATTTTTAAATTATGTACAAATAGTCCTCTCCCCAACCCAAGAAATATTTACATTTTCATATTCAGCCACGCTTTTTAAATGTTTATGGTTTCATTTTCTACCTTTAATTCACCTAGTGTAGATTATGATTAATATTTTTAGGCAGAAATTAATCCCCTTCACCCAAAATCACCCAAATGGCCAGCTATTGCAATTAGCTCATCACTTCACCCTCTCCCAAACCGATTTGAAATCTTATCTTCATAAACTCAGATTTGTTTCTGTACTTTAATTTTTTTCACTGTTTTTTCTCTCTGTTTCATGAGAGTTTCAATTACTGTGCCACTAGTATTCATTTATTTTTATATTACATAATATTTTAAACTTACAGAAGAGAATAAACTTATAACACATTTTCATATATTTTCCTACAAGCACTCCATCATTGCTTTTTAAAAAAACAAGAGATAACTTAGTCTTATGCATTTATTCATTTGAATCATGTCAAGTCCTTCTCTCTTTTCCTTTCTGCGAAGATTCCCAATGTGGTTTTACAAAAATTATATTAAATGTATAGATTAATTTGGGGATAAATGGAAATTTGTATACTATTGAGTCTGTGTATTCAGTGGTCTCTTCATTTACTCATGTCTTCTTTATACATTCCTCAGTAAATTTTTGAGGTTATCTTCATAAAAGTACAGGTCATGTGCATTTTAAAAGTTCATTCCAAGGCATTTTATACTTTCAGTTGAAATTGTTAATGGGACCTTTCTCCATTATATTTCCCAATTAGTACTGTTTAAACATGGGAAAACTATGGATTTTTGTTTTATTTATTTTGTCTCTGGCCATACTACTGAAACCTCTTCACTAGTGCTAATTAAATCTGCACTTGATTTATGCCTGTATTTTTAAATTCTCAAGTACTGGCATAATTTCAGGGGCCTGATCTTAAATAACAGAGGTAACCAGGGAAGCAAATACCATTTAGTATGATTTGTTTTTAAGTTAAAGGAATCTTGCACTTAAATAAGCAACTATTCAAGAGACAGTTTCATTTCCCTAATCACAGGAATAGAGCAGGGTTTTTCAACATGGCACTACTGACATTTTGAGCCAAATAATTCTTTGTTTTGAAGGACTATCCCATGCTGGGATATAAGAAATGTATATTTGGTGTTTGTTCCCTTTCCTATACAGAGATCCTAAAACCCTTGTAATTTCCAAAGTGATAAGAGTTATAGGAGCATCTTTATATTGTAACATAGTTCCTAGAGCAATAAAAGAGAACAGAGTCTCTTCAGTTATTTGTAACAAGCCCTTTTCAACCACTCATAGTATATGTTAATGAGGTAAACCTTAGAAAGCCCTTAAGAATGAGGTGTTGGGCAGAGCAGGGGAGAGCAATGGGAAAAATGTGGGAGAACTATAACTGAACAATAAAAAAATAAAACTCAGCCAGCACAAAGCATTAGAAACACAGTGTTATGAATACAGAACAACAGAGGATACCACAAAGGGTGATATCCTCAATCTTAGTTGTTAAACCCATTTGAAAAATGAGGTGCTAGTACCAGAGGAACCAACCAAGTGATTTGAGGGTTGAAACTTTTAGCCCCACCCCTTTACCTCCAGGGAGGGAAGAAGAGCTATAGATTAAATTACATCACCGGGGGCCAAGATCTAATCAACCATGCCTACATAATGACACCTGCATCAAAACCATAAATAAAGAGTTTTGGAGAGCTTTTGAGTGGTGAACACAAGGAGGTACTAAAAGGTGAGGAACCTGGAGAGTACATGGAAGGTTTGGGCTGTTCTCCCATACCTTACCCTATGCATTGCTGCTGTTTGGCTGTTCCTAAGTTGTATCATTTATAACAAATGAGTAATTGTAAGTAAAGTGTTTTTCCAGAGTTTTGATCTGTTCTAGAAAATTATCCAACCAAGGGAGGGGGTCATGGGAACTTCCTGATGTATAGCCAGTTGGTCAAAAGTACAGGCAATTGGTATCTGAAATGGGGAACAGGCTTAGGTGAATAAGACTTTAACATGTAAGGGCTACACTAACTCCAGGTAATGATCATCATAACTGAACCATAAGACACCTAGTTAGTGTTGAGAGAGTTGAAGACTTGGGTGAAATGAGAATAACATACAATTCATAGCTAAATCACAGGATATCCATTTGGTGCCAGAAGTGTTATATGTAGAGGACAAAAAGTTTTCTTTATGTGCACTATAGGATATTTAGCAATATACCTGGGATCTACCCACTAGATGCCAGTAACACCTCTCCAGTATTGAAAACTAAAAATGTCTCCAGAGATTGCCAAATATCCCGAGAGAGGAGGCAAATCACCTCCAGTTGACACCCACTAAAGTAGAAAAAGGGTTCAATATCATAATTTCTTCCATCTAATGCTATAAAAATAACAAGATCAGATGTAATTCCTTGATGTTTAAGAACAGAAGAAAACGTTGACTATAGTAACAAATCGTTGACCATAGAAAATATGCAAGATTTTTTTTAAAAGAATGGGAGAAGGCAGAATTAAACTACAAAATAGCGGGGCATGCTATAATAACTAAAGTGGTAATAGCAGAACAAGAAAGGAGAGATAAATAGAACAGAATAGGAAGTCCAGAAGCACAGCAAGCATATACAATAATTTGGTATATGAGGAAGGCAGCATCTCAAATCAACAGGGGAAGATAGTGGATGGCTATTTACTGAAATACAAAGGTTTAATTCAGTAATCATTTAGAAAAAATAAGATTCCTAAATATATAAACCATAAAATAACAAAAAGTTAAGAATCTCGAGATGGAAAAGGCCTCTATAAATAAGTCCAAGAGAAACTCAGAAAAATAAGAGATTTGACAATATAAAACTTAAAACCTTAATGACTTCCAACTCCTGAAAATAGAGTATATGTACTTTTCCCCTATTCCTCCTGCTAAATACAACTAAAACCTCTAGGCATTATATATAAAACAAACATAAGAAGATCCTGGAAAGTGGACAGAAGGCGGCAAACCAGCTAGGGATCTTAAGACTGAAAAAACAATATGGTGGTAAGTTCCATAGGTTTTGTTTTTGCCTCGTATTTCCCAAGATTGGAGTTGAATGGGCTGGCATCCCAGAAACACCAATAAATATAGTTCAAAAGCAAAACAAAACAAACAAAAACACCCTCCCCCCCAAAAAAAAAATCCTGCTCTGTAGAAGAAAGACAAGGAACAGGGAAGGCTAACAAGAAAGAACACTTTGAGACAATAATCACTCTACTACAACCAAACACTCCTACCTATACCATCAAACCCTAAACAAGGAGCCTAGACTTCTACCCTTGTGAAGCTGTGATGAGGTATCCCAATACCCAGGTCTGGGTGATGTCAGAGAAGGTCAAGTAGGTAGCCAGGTTTTCATCCTTGCCAGTTAATGAAATCTGTCTCACAGTGTCGGTGAAAACCATATCAGAATCAGAAACTCCCGCCCTGACTTGGAAGTAACTAGAAAACCCTCACCTTAAGTAGCAATGGGATATATGTGAGGAAAATGAAGTTTTACTTCAACATTGAAGTTGTGAAGCAGCACCCCTTCTTCCCCTACCAGAGCAATGTCAAATAAAGCCAGCTAAAGAAAAAGGTTGAAATCGGATTCAGAATCTTATAACATAATATCAAAATGCTCAGGTTTCAATTAAAAATCATACGTCCCACCAGAACCATAAAGATCTAAAAATAAATGAAAAAGGAAAATACCAAGATGACAGAAACATTAGAATTATATGTCAAAGACTTTTAAAGCACCCATGATAAAAATGCATCAACAAACTATTACAGACACACTTGAAACACATGAAAAAATAGCCTCAGCCAAAAAAAAAAAAGAAGAAAAGAAAACATCAGCAGAGAAACAGAAGATATGAAGAAAAATCAAATGGAAACTTGAGAACTGAAAAGTACCACAATCAAAATGTAAAGCTAGTTAAAGGACCCAGCAGAACACAGCGGGTAGAAATAAGAATCAATGAATTGAATGATATAATAATAGAAATCCAAACCAAGATACATAATAATTAAACTTAAGAACACTACACAAAGAAAAAATCTTGAAAAACTGCAAGAGAAAAAGGCATGTAACCTATATGGGGAAAAAATATTTGAATGGAAGATTTATCATCAGCAATGATGGAGGCAAGAAGGAAGGAGCACAACATTTTTCAAGTGCTGAAAGAAAAGAACTGCCAACCTAGAATCTTATACTTAGCAAAAAACATCTTCTAGGAATGAAGAAGAAACCAAGACATTCAGAAGAAAACCCAGAATTTGCTGTCAGTAGACCACCCTAAAATATACCTAAAATTCTCTAAACAGAAAGGAAATGATAAAAGAAAGAATCTTGAAATGTTAGGATGGAGAAAAAAACAAATAGAAGAGAAAAAATATGCATAAACACAATAGGCTTTCCTTCTTGCATTTTTAAAAAAAATTTTGATGGTTGAGGCAAACATTATAACCCTGCCTGATATGGTTCTAAATGTATATAGATGAAATATTTAGAGAATTATATTACAAATATTGAAGGGTTATGGGACATATGGGGTGGGAGGTCCTATACTTAAACTGGTAAAATGACATCAATAGACTACGATAAGTTATGTATATATAATACCTATGGCAACTACCAAAAATGCTATACAGCGAAGTACTTTACAAATCACTATAGATAAGCCAAAATGGAACTTTGAAAAATGCTGAAGTAATCAATAAGAAGGCAGGAAGCAGGAAACGGAGAAATGGAAAACATAACAAAGCCAAAAATAAACTAGAAGACTTAAGCTCAAACACAGCAATAATTACAGTAAATATAAATGGCCTAAGTACATGAATTAAAGAAAGATTGGCCGAGTATTAAAAAAAACACACAACTCACCCTGGCTGGTGTGGCTCAGTGGATTAAGTGCCAACCTGCAAACCAAATGGTCACTGGTTTGATTCCTGGTCAGGGCACATGCCTGGCTTGTAGGCCAGGTCCCCAGTAGGGAGCATACAAGAGGCAACCACACATTGATGTTTCTATCCCTCTCTTTCTCCCTCCCTTCCCCTCTCTCTAAAAATAAATAAGTAAAATCTTAAAAAATAAACACAATTCAACAGTATGTTGTCTATAAGAAACTTCATTCAAAAATAATGACAAAGGCAGGTTGAGAATTAAAAGTAGGAAAAATATACCACACAGTGTTAACTAAAAGAAGTAGAAATGGATAAAGTAGACTTCAGAGTGATGAAAATTACCCGAGACAGAGATGGGTATTACAGAATGATATTAAATAAAGGATCAAACCCCCAAGAAGTCTTAGCAGTCACTTGCATGCACCAAACAACAGAGTTTCAAAATATGTGAATCAAAAACTGATCACACTAAAAGAAAAAAACAGAAAAATCTACTATTACAGTTAGAGGACAACACCACTCAATTACCAACTGATAGAATAGCTAGACAGAAAATCAGCAAAGATATAGAAGAACACAGTGAAACAATTAGCCATCAGAATCCAATTGACATTTATAGAGTACAAGCCAATAAAGTAGAATACACATTCTTTTCAAGTGCCCATGGAACATATACCAAGATAGACCTTACCCTGGGACCACAAAACAAGCTTCAAGTAATTTAAAGAATAAAAATAATACAGAGTGTGATCTCTAACTACAATGGAGTCAAACTAGAAATCAGTAACAGAAAGTAACAGAAAAAAATCTCTAAACTTTTGGAAACTAAACACATGTCTAAATGACCCATGGGTAAAAGAGGAAGTCTCAAGGGAAACTTTAAAAAATACACTGAACTGAATGAAAATGAAAATATGTGAAGACTCAAGATGGCGAAGGGGTAATGGAAGCTTCACAAACCTTCTCCAAGGATCAAAGTGGAATTAAAACTAAATTGCAGGGAAATCATCCCGAATAACTAACTGAACACTAGCTGGAGAGAAGCCTTATAACCAAGGACAGACAGAAGAAACAGCTTCACCACAATGTGAATGATACAGAGTTCAGAAGAGATGTGAGAGTGCTGGCTGGGTTCCCATGGGTGACAACTGAAAGTTGGAAGGGGTTTTGCAGTGGCCATGGGGTTCCCCTGAGAAGTGTGGGGTTTAGACCCCACACTGGGCTCCCCAGCCTACAGCACCAGAGTCAGAAAGGAGCCCGGATATCATCCAGCTGTGAAAAGCAGCAGGGTTTCTGTTGGCCAGGGAGAGACTGCGGGAGATGCAGAGACTTCTTAAAGGGCCAATGCACAAAAATCCATTTCCAGCCACTTACCCTGGACTCTGGCAGAGGGAGGGCAGAGTGAACCAGAGATACTTAAGGAGAGTCTGGGGTTTGTGGCTCTGGGGACAGAACTGAAGGAACAGCCTCCAGGATCCCTGTGCTGAGTCATTCCTCATATTGCAGAAGCCATCTTTCT
This sequence comes from Phyllostomus discolor, assembly GCF_004126475.2. Classification (NCBI taxonomy): domain Eukaryota; kingdom Metazoa; phylum Chordata; class Mammalia; order Chiroptera; family Phyllostomidae; genus Phyllostomus; species Phyllostomus discolor. The sequence goes on along the minus strand of NC_050198.1, from coordinate 55,890,993 downwards.
CAGGTAGAGCACTCCTCTCTGAATGGTATCAGCCTGAGGGAAAGCAATAGCCCCACCCACAGGAATTACTCTGCCTCACCCTGTGGAGCATAAGCAGGGCTCCTGAAGAATATAGTTTGAGACTATATGATTGATTAAGTTTAACAACTAAGGCGAATCTCTGGGAGCTGAGATTTTAGCTGAACCACCCTCAGGCCCAGTGCTATAAAAGACAGCCTTTGTGCACAGTCTGGTCACTTTTGCACACAAAGGAGACCAGTAGAGGAAGCCACAAACTGTGGATCACTGATAGTTCCAAGCAGGTTTCCCAGGGCCAATCACAAGCAGTGTCTGACAAACATCTACACCAGAGTGTTTGTGGATCTACCTAATACAGAGCAACAAATACAGAGAAGCAGCCAAATAGGAAGACAAAGAAACAGAGCCCAAATGAAAGAACAAGAGAATTCTCTAAAAGAAGAACTAGATGAAATGGAGGCAAGCAATTTATCAGGCAGAAAGTTTACAGTAATGATTATAAGGGTACTCAACAGCATGAAAAAAGACACAGAAACAATAAAAAAAGGTACAGTCAGAAATAAAGAATGTAGTATCTGAAATAAATAATACAATGGAAGGAATAAAGAGTAGATTACAGGAAGTAGAGGGTAGAATAAGTGATTTGGAAGACAATGTATAAAGAAACACCCAAACAGAGCAGAAAAAAGAAAAAATAATTTTTAAAAATGAGAGACATTTTGGGCAACATGAAATGTAACAACATTTACATCATGGGAATAGCAGAAGGAGAAGAGAGTAAACAAGGGATCCAGAACTTTTTTGAAAAGATAATGACTAAAAACTTCCCTAATCTGGTGAAGGAAAAAGACACAAGTCCAGGAACTTCAAAGAGGCTAAAACAACTTGGAACCAAAGAGGCCTACACCTAGACACATCATAATAAAATGATAAAGCTTAAAGACAAGGAGAGAATCCTAAATGCCACAGGAGAAAAGCAGGTAGTTATATATGAGAGAACACCAATTAGACTGCCATCTGATTAATCAACGGAAACATTTTGGGCCCAAAGAGGATGGTGATAAATGTTCAAGGTGATGAAAAGCAAGGACCTACAACCAAGGCTACTTTACCCAGCAAGGCTATTATTTAAAATCAAAGGAGAAATAAGGAACTTCCCAGAGAAGAAAAAGCTGATAAAGTAGTTTGTTAACACCAAACTAGTACTGCAACAAATGCTAAAGGGAGAAGAAGAAAAGAAGAAGAGAAAGAGGATGAGGAAACGGAAGAAGAAGAGGAAGAAAAGAAGGAAGAAGAAGAGGAGGAAGAAGAAGAAGAGGAAAGAGAAGAGGAAAAGGAGAAGAAGAAGAAAAAAGGAAAAGGACAAAATAGTTTAACAATAAAATGGCACCATATAAATATATGTGTGTGTGTGTGTGTGTGTGTGTGTGTGTGTGTGTATAATCACCTTAAATGTACATGGCTTAAGTGTTCCAACCAAAAAACATAGGGTAGCTGATGGATAAGAAAGTAAGACCCATATATATCCTGTCTTTAAGAGATCCACCTCAGATATAAAGATGTACACAAACTAAAAGTAAAGGGATGGAGAAAGATATTTCATACAAATGGAAAGGAACAAAAGCTGTGGTAGCAATAATTATATTTGACAAAATAAAATTTAAAACAAAAGCTATAGTAAGATACAAAGAAGTACACTACAAAATGGTAAAGGAAAAAATCCAACTAAAAGATATAATCCTAGTAAAAATTTACATACCCAATATAGGAGCACCTAAATATGTAAAGCAAATCTTGATGGACATAAATGAGAGATTGTCAGAAATATAGTGATAGTTGGGGAATTAACGCGCCATTGGCTTCAATGTATAGATATTCCAGGCAGAAAATCAAAAAGGAGACAGAAGCCTTAAATGACACACTAGGTCAGACAGACTTAATTGATATCAGAGATTTTCACCCCCAGACAGCAAAATATACATACTTTTCAAGTGCACATGTAACATTTTCTAGGATAGACTACATGTTAGGACAAAAAACAAATCCTGATAAATTTAAAAAAGATTAAAATCATATCAAGCATCTTTTCTGACAACAATGCTGTAAAACTAGAAATCAATCACAAGAACACTGAAAAACACACAAGAGCATAGAAGCTAAAAATGTGTTATTAAACAATAAATGTGTCAACAACAAGATCAGTGAAGAAACCAAAAGAAACCTTGAAACAAATGAAAATGAGAATACAACAATCCAAAATCTGTGGCAAACGGGGAAAGCAATAAGAAGAGGGAAATGCATAGCATAACAGGCCTATCTCAAAAATAAAACTAAAATTAAAAAAAAGAACAAGAAAAATCTCAAATTAGAAATCTAACTGTACACTTATAGGAACTTTAAAAAGAAGTACAAACAAAGCCCAAATTGAATACAAGGAAGGAAATAATAAAGATCAGAGTAGAAATAAACAAAATAGAGTCTAGAAAATGATACAAAAGATCAATGAATTCAAGAGTTGGTTGTTTGAAAAGGTTGAAAAAACAGGAAAGAACCCCAATAAATACAATCAGAAACAAAAAGGGAGGAATGACAACTGACAACAAAAAATACAAAGAGTTTTAAGTAAATATTATGAACAACTATATGCCAACAAACTGGACAACCTGGACAAAATGGATAAATTCCTACTAACATATGATATTCCAAAACTAAATCAGGAAGAATCAGAGAATCTGAATAGACAGACTACACCTAGTGAAATTGAAGCAATAATAATAACAATAAAAAACTCCAAACAAATAAAACCCTGGACTAGATGGCTTCACAGTTGAATTTCAATTCGAGATAACTAACCAAACAATTCAAGAAGAACTAACATCTCTCCTTCTCAAAGAATTTCAACAAAATTCAAGAGGAGGGAAGGTTCCTAAGCTCATTTTAGGAGGCCAGCATTTTCCTAATTCAAAACTAGATAATGAAACTACAAAAGAAGAAAATTATAGGCCACTATCCCAAATGAACACAGATGCTAAAATCCTCAACAAAATATCAGCAAACCAAATATAGGAATGCATCAAAAAGATCTTACAACATGATTGAGTGGGATTTATTTCAGAAATGTAGGGTTGGCACAACACTCACCAATCAGTAAATGTGATTCATTACACAAAACAATGAAGAATAAAACCCACATGATCATATCAATACATGCAGAAAAATCATTTTATAAAATCCAGCACCCATTTGTTATAAACACTCTCAGCAAAGTGGGAATGGAGGGAGCATACCTAAATATAAAAAGGCCATATATGACAAACCCACTTCTAGCATCATACTCAACAGGCAGCAACAAGTGTTCCCCTTAAGATATGGAACAAGACAAGGATGTATTCTTTCCTCTCTCTTATTCAACATAGTACTGGAAGTCTTAGCCACAAAAATCAGACAATAAGAAGAAATAAAAAGCATCCAAATTGGAAAGGAAGAAGTAAAACTGTCTTTATTTGCAGATGACATGTTACTATACATAAAAAACCCCAAAGATTCTACAAACTACTAGAACTGATCAATGAATTCAACAAAGTAGCAGGGTAAAATATTAATATCCAGAAATCAGTTACATTTTTATATGCCAAAAACAAACTATGAAAGGGAAATTAAGAAAACAATCTCATTCACATTTGCTTCATAAAGAATAAAATATCAGGAATAAACCTAACCGAGGATATAAAATAACTGTACTTGGAAAATTACAAGACACTGAAGAAAGAAATTAAAGAAGATTCAAATAAATGGAAGCACATGCCATGTTGATGGAAAGGAAGAATTAACATCATTAAAATGTCCATGCTACCCAAAGCAATCTATATCTTCAATGGAATCCTATCAAGATTCCAATGATGTATTTTCAGAACTAAAAGAAATATTTCCAAAATTTATATGGAACCACAAAAGACCCCGCATAGCAACAGCAATCCAGAGAAAGAAGAATAAAGTTGGAGGAATCACACTAGCTAATATGACATTCTACTGTAAGGCCATAGTAATCAAAAACAGCATGTTACTGGCACAAAAACAAACATAGACCAATGAAAAAACTAGAGAGCCCAGAAATAAACCCACATCTTTACAGTCACCTAATATTTGTCAGAGGAAGCAAGCACATACAATGGGCTAGAGATAGTTCATTCAATAAATGGTGTTGGGAAAACTAGACAGATACATTCCGAAAAGTGAAACTAGACCACCTTCTTATATACCACACACAAAAATGAATTCAAAATGTATTAAAGACTTAAATGTTAAACCTGAAACCATAAAAATCATAGAAGAAAACATAGGCAGCAAAATCTCAGACATTGTTCATAGCAATATTTTATCTGATATATCTCCCCAGGAATGAAAACAATAGAAAAAAATAAAAATGGGACTACATCAAACTAAAATACCTTTGCAGAACAAAGGGAAACATCAATTAAATAAAAAGACAATCCACAGAATGGGAGAACATATTAGCTGATACATCTGATAAAGGGTTAATATCCAAAGTATATAAAGACTTTACAAAAATCAACACCAAAAACCAAACAATTCAGTTAAAAAATGGACAAAGGACCTGAATAGACACCTCTCCAAAGGGGATATACAGATGGTCAACAGATGTATGAAAAGATGCTCAAGGTCACTAATCACTAGAGACATGCAAATTAAAAACACAATGAGATATCATTTCACACCTGTCAGAATGGCTATCATCAATAAATCAACAAACAACAAGTGCTGGCAATGATGTAGAGAAAGGAAAATCCTTTTGCACTATTAGTGGGAATGCAGATTGGTGCAGTTACAATGCAAAGCAGTATAGAGGTACCTCAAAACAATAAAAATGGATCTGCCTTTTGACCCAGTGATCCTACTTCTGGGAATATATCCAAAAGAACCCAAACACTAATTTAAATGAGCACAAGCACCCAATGTTCATTTCAGTGTTATTTACAAGCACCAAGATATGGACCCAGCCCAAGTGTCCATCAATAGAGAGTGGATAAAACAGCTATGGGACATTTACACAATGGGATACTACGGGGCCATAAAAAAGAAGAAAATGTTACCTTTTGCAACAATATTGATGGATCTGGACAGCATTATGCTAAGAGAAATAAGCCAGTCAGAGAAAAACAAGTACCATATGATTTCACTCATATGAGAATTGTAATGAACAATCTGAACTAACAAGCAAAATTGAAACAGACTCAGAGAGCAGGATGACAGCTAATATGTATGTGTTGGGGGAGGGTAGGAGATGGAGAGACTGAGCAAAAAGGAGAAAATACTCATGTACATGGACAACAGTGTGGTGACTGCAGAGGGCAAGGGGGTATAAGGGGACTAAATGGTAATGGAAAATATAATAAAAAATAAAATAAAATTACTTAAATGTAAAAAAAGAAAATAAACATATCACATCAAAATTGGTGGCATACAGTTAAAGTTATACTAACAGAAATTTCATAGCAGTAAATGTACACATTAGAAAAAAATAGATGTACAGCATGGTGATTATCGTTAACAATACTGTATCGTATATTTGAAAGTTTCTAAGAAAATAAACCTCTTAAAAGTTCTCATCACAAGAGAAACACTTGTAACTATGTGTGGTGATGAATCTGTGTGATCATTAGAATCTCAGTGATAATTCTGCAATATATACAAATAATAAATCATTATAATTTACATATGAAACTAATGTTAATTGTATCTTAATAAAACTTATATACAAAAGAAATCTCCAATTAATAATCTAAGCTCCCACCTGAAGAACCTACTCATAGAGGAAAATAAACCTGGAGCAAGCAAAAGAATGAAAATAATAAGAAGCAGAAATCAATGAAATGGAAAACAAAAACAATAGAAAAAAAATCAATGACACAGAGTTGATTTCTGGAAAAGATCAATAAAATGAACAAACCCTTAGTAAGAAAAAAAGAGAGAAAACACAAATAACCAACCAGTAACAAGAATGAAACAAGATGTCACAACACACCAAGCAGACATCAAAAGTATATTATGCTCCCAATTTAATAGTGAAGAAGAAATTGACAGACTCCTCAAAAAAACACAAACTACTATAATTCACTAATATGACATAGATAATTTGAGGTCTATTACGGAATTTTAATGTGTAATATAAATACTCATAAAAAAACAAATCTCCAACTTCAGATGCTTTCACTGGAGAATTCTACCAAATGTTTAAAGAATTAATTTTAGAGAATAAAAGAAGACAAACACTTCCAAACTTATTTTATGAAGCCACTATTATATCCTAAGCAGAACTAGAAAAAGACAATATAAAAAGAAAACTTCACAGCATTTTCCTTCTTAAATATGAATGTAAGAGTCCTTAACAAAATGTAAGTAAATAAAATTCAGCATTTTATAAAAAGGCTTACATACCATGACCAAGCAAAATTTATTCTAGGGATGCAAGGTAAGTATAATATTTTAGAAATCAATCAATGTGATGCACATAATCATATCAACAAATGAAGAAAAAGCATTTCACAAAATTCAATTCCCAGCCATGGTAAAAAAAAAAAAAAATCTCAGAAATAGGAAGAGAGGGGAACATCCTCAACTAAATGAAGAGCATCTATAAGAAACTACAGCGAATACCACACTTAATGGTAAGAAACTAAATATTTCTCCCTAAGATTGGGGAAAAACAAGGATTCTTGCTCTCATCACTCTTATCCAACAGAGTATCGGAAAAAAAATAAGACATCTAGATTGGAAAGAAAGAAATAAAACTGTCCGTATTTGCAGGTGACAACAATTTGTGTAGAAAGTCCTAAGAAATCTCCAAACTCCTGGCCCAGTAGCTGAGTTGGTTAGAGTGTTGTCCCAATATGCCAAAGTTGTGGGTTCAATCTCTAGTTAGGATACATACAAGAATGAACCAATGAATGCATAAATAAGTGAAACAATAAATTGATATTTTTTCCTCTCTATCTTCCTTTCTCTCTCTAAAATAAAAGTCTCCATACAACCTCCTATAATAAGTGTGTTCAACAAAGTCACAGGATACAAGATAAGTATATAAAATCAATTATATTTCTACATACTATCAACAAACAAGTGAACACTGAAATTAAAAATACAGTACCATTTATGATCACTTTTAAAAAAGAAGAAATACTTAAGAGTAAATCTAATGATAGGGAAAATGTTGCAGTTGAAGAACACTTTTGTCTTTTGTAAAAATATTTCCCAAATCACTCTGTAAAAAGGACCCACATATACACTGCTATATTTGGATTTTTTTTCTGGCTAAAAAAGACAAGATATGTAGATGCTCACAAACAAGATATATAGATGATGAATAGGCACAGGAAAAATGCCATATTATCATTAGAACTTAAAGAAATATAAACAAAACTTGCCATATGCTATCACTATTTACAAGAATGGCTAAAATGAAAAATATTTCTAATACAAAATGATGGTAAAGATACAGAGAAATTGGATCATTCATACTTTCTGAGGAGTATGTAAAATAGTACAACCACTCTGGAAAACAGCTTGGCAGCTTCTTATAAGACTGAATACGCAACTAGCATATGACTCTGCAATTGCACTCCTGGGCATTTATTCCAGAGAAATAAAGACTTATGTACACAAACGTTTGCAGCAGTTTCATTCATAATACTGCAAAAGTGGAAACAATGTCCATCTATGGGCAAATTGTTAACACAAACTGTGTACATCCATGCCATGGAATAAGACTATAAAGCAGTTAAAAAAAACAATCAATAAACAAAACCATCTGGATGAATCTTTAAATTATGTTGAGTGGAGAAAAAAACATTCCAAAAAGATTATATACTATATGATTCCATTTATATAGCATTTTAAAAATAACAAAAATATAGTAATGGAGAACAGCTTAATGGTTGCCAGGTTTTATTTTTAAAATATTATTTTTGAAGTATTTTATTGATTATGCTATTACAGTTTTCCCAGTATTTCCCCCTTTATCCCCCCTCTGCCCTGCATCCCCAACGCTCCAGCATTCCCCACCACCCTCGTTCATGTCCATGGATTGTACATATAAGTTCTTTGATTTCTGTTTTCTTTTTTTTTTTAAGATTTTATTTATTTATTTTTAGAGAGGGAAGGGAGGGAGAGAGAGAGAGAAAAACATCAATGTGTGGTTGCTGGGGGTTATAGCCTGCAACCCAGGCATGTGCCCTGGCTGGGAATCGAACCTGCGACACTGATTTCTGTTTTCTATACCATTCTTAACCTCTCCCCATCTATTTTATGCCAACAAATTATGCTTCTTATTCACTGTACTTTCCCCCCATTTTTCCCCTCCCCTTCCCCACTGAAAACCCTCCATGTGATGTCCATTTGTGATTCAGTTTCTGTTCTAGTTCTTTGCTTAGTTTTTGTTTTCATTTTTTTTTTAGGTTCAGTTGTTGATAGTTGTGTTTGTTGTCACTTTACTGTTTATAGTTTTTGATCTTCTATTTCTTAGATAAGTCTGTTTAACATTTCATATAATAAGGGCTTGGTGATGATGAATTCCTTTAATTTGACCTTATCTGGGAAGCACTTCATCTGCTTCATCCATTCTAAATGAAAGCTTTGCTGGATAGAGTAATCTTGGATGTAGGTCCTTGCCTTTCATGACTTGGAATACTTCTTTCCAGCCTGTTCTTCCCTGTAAAGTTTCTTTCAAGAAATAAGCTGATAGCCTTATGGGCACTCCTTTGTAGGTAGCTCTCACCTTTCCTCTTGCTGCTTTTTAAGATTCTCTATGTATCTTTAATCTTGGGTAATTCAATGATGATGTACCTTGGTGTGTTCCTCTTTGTGTCCACTTTCTTTGGGACTCTCTGGGCTTCCTAGAATTCCTGGAAGTCTATTTCCTTCACCAGATTGGAGAAGATTTCTTTCATTATTTGTTCAAATAAGTTTTCAATTTCTTGCTCTTGTTCTTCTCCTTCTGGCACCCCTATGATTTAAGATATTGGAATGTTTAAAGCTGTCCCAGAGGGTCCTAAGCCTCTCCTCATTTTTTAAAATTCTTTCTTCATTTTGCTCCAGTTGGATATTTATTTCTTCTCTTTGTTCCCAATTGTTGATTTGAGTCCCAGTTTCCATCCTGTCACTGTTAGTTTCCTGAATATTTTGCTTTATTTAACTTTGGGTAGCCTTCATTTGTTCCTTCATTTTGCAACCAAGTTTAATCAGTTCTGTGAGCATTTTGATTACCAGAGTTTTGAACGCTTTGTCAGATAGGTTGGCTATCTCATAACTTAGCTCTTTCTTTGGAGCTTTGATCTATTCTTTCATTTGGGCCCTATTTCATTGTCTCAGCGCACCTCTGAAGTTGTAAGGGGGTGGGGCCTTAGGTATTCACCAGGGTAGGGCAACCCTCTTTGCTGGGTTGTGGCGCTGTCTGTGGGGGAGGGGTCAGAGAGGGAACAATGCAGCTTACTTGCTCGACTGTAGCCCCACTTTCCAAAAATCTCTCATGTGAGACTGGGAGTTTCTCCCACCGTGGCAACCCCCACTGTAGTTTATTGCTCGTTTTGAGTCTTAGTTTCCCATTCAGCCAGCCCTGCCTCACTTGCACGATTTGATGCCTCACTGAGGGTCATTTCAGCCAGCCCTGTTCCTGAGGTCCACCTCCCTGCCACAGGTCTCTTCAGCAGGCCTGGCTTCCCATCTCCTTCCTACCAGTCTGACTGAATGTTTCCTTAATTCCTTCATTGTTGGAGTTCCATGCGGGTTGATTTTCTGGCACTTCTGATTGTTTACTGTTTTTAGATTGGTTGTTATCCTCCTTTTGATTGTGTGAGGAAGTGAAGGATTTCTACCTATGCCTCCACCTTGGCCAGAACCCTCTATTTTGAAAATATTTTATTTATTTATTTTTAGAGAGAGGGGAAGGGAGGGAAGAAGAGAGGGAGAAAACCATTGATATGTGAGAGAAACATTGATCAGTTGCCTCCCACCCATGCCACAACAGGGGACACTGCCCACAACCCAGGCATGTGCCCTGAACAGGAATTCAACCAAGTGACCTTTTACTTTGTGGGACAATGCCCAACCCACTGAGCCACATCAGTCAGAGCTATGGTTGCCAAATTTAAATGGGGGTGGGAGCAAAGAAAAGTGGGTGTTGCTATGAAAGGGCAAAATGGGGATACTTTGTGGTGACAGAACTATTCTATATTTTTACTATCAATACCAATATCTTGGATGAGATTACTGCATTACAGTTATGCAAGATGTTACCACTAGGGGAAAATTAGCAAGGGTCTGTAGGATCTCTTTGTACTATTTCTTACAAGTGAATATCTACCTACAACTAGATAAAAATAAAATACTTAATTTAAAACTTAAAATATTTTAATATCTATTAAATTCTTACAAAAATAAAAAGCAAACAAGTTGGGAAAAATACTTCTTATGTCAGTGAGAAAGGCATGAGCACCATATTAGAAAATAGCACGAGCCAGGGATCAGCGCGGGGTCTAGGGGTGTGCAGACCCCAGGCCCGCCCGGTGCTCCGGGTCCTGCCCCAGGGCACCCGGGAGAGGGAAGTTGCTGCTTTCTCCCCCGAATACGGGGGTGAGCAACTCCAGGGGACAACATGTTGCTAAAAGGAACAGATTGGCCAGTTGGACTGGGAAAAAATCACCCAGGGACTAAGATCGCCCGCCCAGAGACCTGGGAGGAGTGAGGGACTCTAGCCAACAAGACCAGGGGGAGCCTGAAAGGGCGCCTGCACCCCTAGCCCGGTAGAAGTGCAGATCGGTGGAGGGTAGAGAGCCCGGCAGCGCTCGGCTCGCGCCCCACAGGGAGGCCTGCTTCGCGCGCTGCGATCCTGGGAGGGACGTGGCACTTGGTGCGTTCCTACAGTGGTGGCTCAGAGATTTCCAGCCAGCCCACTAGGGGAGCCGGGAAAGACGCCAACTCCCGGTTCAAGTGCAGATCAGCGGGGAACGGAGCTGGAAATGGCTGGGCACGTGCCATCAGGGTGGCTGACTCTCGCGCACTTCGATCCTGGAAGGGTCGAGGCGAGACGCTTAGGGCAATCCTAGACCCCCAATCTCAAAAGTTTGGGGGAGGGGCATGCCCTTTTACCATTCCCAGGGAGGGCACAGTGAATCCCAAAACGTCACGGGTGCCTCCTGAGAGCATAGAGCTGGAAACCTGCAGGACCCCGGAGTCCGGAAGAACGTGGGAGTGAGATCCAAAGAGCCAGTGTGTTCCGGAGCGCCCAGGTTACCTGAAACACCAGCTGAGGTCTGGCTAGGAGAGAGAGAAACATTTCAATGGTCCCTCAGCCAGCTGAAGCCAGCAAGATCAGAAAAACTAGTCTGGCCAGTTAGAAACCAACAAGGTTTTTTTTTTTCTTGTTTCTTTTGTGTGTTTGTTTGTTTGTTTGTTTTTGCTTGTTTGTTTTTTCCCTTTTCTTTTCTTTTTTTTGTTCTTTGTTTTTGTTTGTTTTTGGTTTTGTGTGGTTTCTCTGGCTGTTGTTGGTTGATTGATTTTATCTTGTGTTTTATGTGACATTTTATTTTTCAATTCTTATTATTTTTATCTCGCAATCCCTTATGTCTCTCTTCCATTCATCCTAATATTATTCTTTCCACTCCAAATTTATCTCTCCTGCACTACATCTGCTTTTCTTTCCTTTTTTTTTAATCTTGCAAGTTACTGTAAATTTCTATTATCTTTTTCTCACTCTTCCGACATTTTTTATTTTAATAATATTTTGGTATTCTTTTTCATTCTGTATAATTTTCTTTGCTTGGCTGGTTATAATGTCAGTTGATAGGTTCCCCCTGGTATCTCAGTCACAAGGTGTTGAGAAGTTACTATCCTTCATCTGTGTTCCTTTAATACACCTCTCAAGGTTCTATACTATTTATTCTTGTTATGTAGACCTCATCAATTCTGCCATAAGACTGTCACTTTACTATTACTGCTAGTAAGACCTAGTCTATACAATTGTAATTGCTTCTCAATACCCCTAACTGATCTCAGCCCACTTTGCAATTTTCTGAACTATATTATTATGGGGGTTGTCTCTATTCTTTTACTCACGACTCCTATATACTAATCTTTAGTCCAATCCTACCTTAGAATCTGACCTCCCACAGCCTCACAACTTTCTAGATCCAACTAACAATCCTCTCATCCACAATAAGAGTCTTACCCTCTTTCCATCCTTTCTAAAACGTGGATAGTGGGGTGGAGGATCACGGTTAACACTATAAGGAGCCAAAGGATAACCTGGCTCTTCTCTACTGGCTGCTATAGTAAATATCATAGTATACTGTCTTGCTGTTTTAAACCATTTTGCCTTACTCCTCCAAATGATCAAAAAAAAAAGAATAGGGGGAAGCTGTGAGCACCAGGATACACGAAGGAGATTGCACCACTGAATCTCACAAATATTCTACCACAGAAGTTCACACCATAATTAAAGGGAATTAGAAGAGAACAAATTAACAAACAAGAAGAAAAAAGAAGAAACCCACGAACAATGAGAAAACAAAGAAACAACCCCCAATTGAAGGGAAACGAGGAAGCCTGAGGAAAAATGCTAAATGAAATAGAGGCAACTCAACTAACAGATAGTGAGTTCAAAACAATGATTACCAGGAAGTTCAATGAACCCACATTGAGCGTTCAGAAATTACAGGGAAACTACATCAATCTCACTGCAAACTACAAAAACATGAAAAAGGAAATAGAAACTCTCAACAAAGGTCAAGAGGAAATGAAGAATACAATTTCTGAACTGAAGACACAGTAGAAGGAATGAAAAGCAGGCTTGATGAAGCAGAAGATAGGATTAGCAAACAGGAGGACAAAGTAGAAAACAGCATCCAGAAAGAGCAAGAAAAGGAAAAGAGGCTCAGAAAGAATGAAGAGGGATTAAGAGAAATGCAAGACAATATGGAACGTAATAATATCCGTATAATAGGGATACCAGAAGGAGGAGAAGACAAGCAAGGGATCGAAAACCTAGTTGAACAAGTAATGAAGGAGAACTTCCCTAATTTGATGAGAGAAAAAGTCACACAAATCCAGGAAACACAGAGAGTCCCAATCAAGAGGAACCCAAAGAGACCCACCCCAAGGCACATCATAATTAAAATGACAAAATTTCAAGACAAAGAGAGAATCTTAAAGGAAGCAAGGGAGAAAAAGAAAGTAACATACAAGGGAGCCCCAATAAGGCTAACAGCTGACTTCTCAATGGAAACACTTCAAGCCAGAAGAGAATGGCAAGAAATACTCCAGGTAATGAGAACCAGAAGGCTGCAACCAAGGCTACTATATCTAGCAAGGCTGTCGATCAAGATAGAAGGCCAAATAAGAAGCTTCCCAGACAAAAGAAGTCTAAAAGAATACACCTCGACCAAACCAGCTCTGCAAGAGATTCTAAAAGGACTGCTTTAAGGAAGGGAGGGAAGGGAGGAAACAGAGAGAGAGAGAAAGAGAGAGAGAGAGAGAGAGAAACACACATACATAAAAGACAATGAATAAGTACCTATCGATGATAACCTTAAACGTAAATGGATTAAATGCTCCAATCAAAAGACACAGAATAGCTGATTGGATAAGAAAACATGACCCACATATATGCTGCCTACAAGAGACCCACCTCAGGATAAAAGACCTACACAGGCTGAAAGTGAAGGGCTGGAAACAAATCTTCCAAGCAAATGGACAGGAAAAAAAAAGCTGGGGTAGCAATACTCATAGCAGACAAAATAGACTTCCAAAAAAGGTCCATAAAGAGAGACCCAGAAGGTCACTTCATAATACTCAAGGGAAGAATACATCAAGAAGACATAAATATTGTAAATATATATGCACCCAACATAGGAGCGCCGAAAGACATAAAGAAAATCTTAGAGGACTTCAAGAAAGAAATGGACAGCAACACAATTATAGTGGGAGATTTTAACACCCCACTATCAAAAATGGACAGATCTTCCAAACAAAATATCAACAAAGATATTGTGGCATTGAACAATACCCTTGATGAAATGGCCTTTACTGATATATACAGAGCCCTCCACCCAAAAGAAGCTAAATATACATTCTTTTCAAATGTACACAGAACATTCCCAAAGATAGACCACATGATAGGACACAAAACAAGCCTCAAGAATTTCAAGAAAATTGAAATCATACCAAGCATTTTCTCAGACCACAAGGGACTGAAGCTAGAAACCAGTCCCAAGGAAAAAAAAACCAAAAATACTCAAAATCATGGAGATTAAATAGCATGCTATTAAACCATGAATGGGTCAAGAATGAGATTAAGGAAGAAATCCAAAGATTTCTGGAAACAAATGAAAACGAACTCACAACAACCCAAAACTTATGGGACACAGCCAAGGCAGTCCTCAGAGGGAAGTCCATAGTGATACAGGCCCACCTAAAAAGGTTAGAAACATTTCAAACAAACAACCTAACCCTACATCTACAAGAACTCGAGGAACAACAACAGAGGCAGCCCAGAGCAAGAAGAAGGAAGGAAAGAACCAAGATTAGAGCAGAATTAAATGACATGGAGACTAAAAGCACAATTCTAAAGATCAATGAATCCAAGAGCTGGTTCTTTGAAAAGATAAACAAAATCAACAAGCCTTTAAGCAGACTCATCAAGAAAAAAAGAGAGAAGACCCAAATAAACACAATCAGAAATGAAAGAGGAGAGATTACAACAGATACCACAGAAATACAAAGGATTGTAAGAAATTACTACAAAGAACTGTATGCCAAGAAATTTGAAAACCTAGGTGAAATGGACAACTTTCCAGAAAAATATAATCTTCCAAAACTCAATGAAAAAAAAGCAGAAAGCCTGAACGGACTAATAACAACAAAACAAATTGAAGCAGTAACCAAAAAACTCCCAACACACAAAAGCCCGGGACCAGATGGTTTCATAGGAGAATTCTACAAAGCTTTTAAGGAAGAGCTAACCCCTATCCTTCACAGACTATTCCAAAAAATCCAAAAAGATGGGAGTCTCCCAAACTCTTTTTATGAGGCTAACATCACCCTAATCCCAAAACCAGATAAAGACACAATAAAGAAAGAAAACTTCAGTCCAATATCACGGATGAACATTGACGCTAAAATCCTCAACAAAATACTGGCAAACCGCATCTGACAATACATTAAAAAGATCGTACACCATGACCAAGTGGGATTCATTCCAGGGATGCAAGGATGGTTCAATATTCGCAAGTCAGTAAATGCAATATATCACATAAACAAAAGCAAAGACAAAAACCACATGATCATATCAATTGATGCAGAAAAAGTTTGATAAGGTACAGCACCCATTCATGATAAAAGCACTCAGCAAAATGGGAATAGAGGGAGCATTCCTCAATATAATAAAGGCCATATATGAGAGACCTTCAGTCAACATCATACTCAATGGCCAAAAATTAAAATCTTTTCCACTAAGATCAGGAACAAGACAAGGCTGTCCACTTTCACCACTTCTATTCAATATAGTACTGGAAGTTTTAGCCACAGCAATCAGACAATAAAAAGAAATAAAAAGCATTCAAATCGGAAAGGAGGAAACAAAATTGTCACTGTTTGCAGATGACATGATAGTATACATAGAAAATCCTAAAGACTCTACCAAAAAACTGCTTGACCTAATCAATGAATTTGGCAAAACTTCGGGATGCAAAGTCAATATCCAGAAATCAAAGGTATTTCTGTACACCAACAATGAAACAGCAGAAATAGAGATCAAGGAAAAAATCCCATTTGAAATAGCAAGAAGAAAAATAAAATATCTAGGAATAAACCTAACCAAAGAGGTAAAAGACCTGTATTCAGAAAACTACATAACACTCAGGAAAGAAATCAAGGAAGACACAAACAAATGGAAACGTATACCGTGTTCATGGATTGGAAGAATTAGTATCATCAAAATGTCCATACTACCAAAAGCAATTTACACATTCAATGAAATACCTATTAAAGTACCAATGGCTTATTTCACAGACATAGAACAAACACTTCAACAATTTATATGGAATTATAAACGACCCCGAATAGCTGCTGCAATTTTGAAAAAGAAGAGTAAAGTAGGAGGGATCACAATACCCAACACTAAACTATACTACAAGGCCACTGTAATCAAAACAGCCTGGTACTGGCATAAAAACAGGCACATAGACCAATGGACCAGAACAGAGAGCCTAGAAATAACCCCAAGTCTCTATGGTCAATTAATATTTGACAAAGGAGGCAGCAACAATAAATGGAATAAAAATAGCCTCTTCAACAAATGGTGTTGGGAGAACTGGACAGCCACGTGCAAAAAAATGAAACTTGAGCACCAACTTACACCATATACAAAAATAAATTCAAGGTGGATAAAATACTTAAATATAAAACGTGACACCATTAAGGTCCTGGAGGAGAACGTAGGTAGGAAAATCTCAGATATTTCACGAAGAAACTTTTTTACTGACGTGTCCCCTAGAGCAAGGGACATAAAGGAAAGAAGAAACAAATGGGACCTGATCAAAATTAAAAGCTTCTGCACAGCTAAAGAAAACAGTATCAAAATTAAAAGAGAACCAACTGTATGGGAAAACATATTTGCCAATGATACCTCAGACAAGGGTTTAACCTCCTAAATACATAAAGAACTTACAAGACTGCACTCTAAGAAGACAAGGATCCCAATTAAAAAGTGGGCAAAGGACTTGAACAGACACTTCTCCAAGGAGGACATACAGAAAATCCAAAGACACATGAAACGATGTTCAATATCGCTAGCTATCAGAGAGATGCCAATTAAAACCACAATGAGATACCACTTCACACCAGACAGAATGGCCATCATAAACAAAGCAACAAACAAGTGTTGGAAGGGTTGTGGAGAAAAGGGGTCCCTAGTGCACTGCTGGTGGGACTGCAGACTGGTACAACCACTATGGAAAGCAGTATGGAACTTCCTCAGAAAACTAAAAATGGATCTGCCTTTTGACCCAGCAATTCCACTGCTGGGACTCTATCCTAAGAATCCTAAAACACCAATTCAAAAGAACCTATGCATCCCAGTGCTCCTAGCAGCACAACTTACAATAGCTAGATGCTGGAAGCAACCTAGGTGTCCATCAGTAAATGAGTGGATGAAAAAACTATGGTACATCTACACAATGGAATTCTATGCAGCAGAAAGAAAGAAGGAGCTCCTACCCTTTGCAACCGCGTGGATGGAGCTGGAAAACATTATGCTTTGCGAAACAAGCCAGTCAGTGAAAGACAAATACCATATGATCTCACCTTTAACAGGAACCTAATCAACAAAACAAAGAAACAAGCAAAATATAACCAAAATCACTGAAATAGAGGAGAGGCTGATGGTGAGTGGAGGGGAGAGAAGAGGGAATTTAAGGGGACAGTGGGAAGGGTTCACAGGAACAAACTTAAAGGACACATGGTCATAAGCTAAGGGGAGGGTGGTAATGGGAGGGAAGTGGGGAGGGTGGGAGGGGGGACTGGATTGGGAGTAAAAAGGAGAAAACTGTATATGAACAATGATTAAAAGAAAAAAAAGAAAAAGAAAGAAAATAGCACAAGACAGAGAATTCTCTCTCCCCTCCACGCACACACACAAAAACAATTAATAACTAATTTGAAATATCAGCTTTACTAGTAACTAGAAAATGTAAATGAAGATGATGCTTACAGAGATATCTACAATGAAACCAAATTTATATATCTTATAAACCAGAACTCTTTATTGACTACATTTTGCTTTAGCAAGATTCTAAACGTCTTCTGATCAATGTTCAATAGAGGATACATGTATTTTACTGAATCCTATCTTTTTTTTCTTTTATTCTTTTCTTTTCTTTTTTTCCCCTGAATCCTAATTATTTGGAAGTTTATAACCCACGCACGTCAGATGTGTCTAGCAGCCACACTATTTTACCATACCCCAACCGTGCCATATAACTGACTTATTATTGCATTACTATTTTAATATTGTCTAAAATTTTATACTACTCCAAAGATATTCTTTCCTGTTCTATTGTACCTTCTGATAAATTTCATTTCATAAGTTTTATTTTAAAAAAAGAAAACAGAACATATCAACAAGTTGTGAACAAGAATACATTTGCTAAACACAAGCATTAAATGATTAAATAAAACATTTCAAATCTATTATTACTAAATGCCAATCTGTTCAGACTGCTGGTTCTTAGAAGGAAACTTTTTCAAAAAAAAAACACACACACACATTACTTGGTTCTCAACCTAAAACAGCAAAATGAGAACCAACAGTTTGACTTAATCTCTATCACGCTCATCAATGACAACAATCTCCACCAAGTGAGTTATACTCATATGTAAAGCAATCACACAAGAATTTCAACATCAGTCTTGAATACTAAGCTTCTCCATTAGAGAACAAAGTTTGAACCTTACCAATGGACTGGGTGTCAAGGTTGAAAGGAGCAATTTGCTGTATAGCAATTGTTCTACAATGCCTCAGTGGCAGGAATAAGGGGTAGTCTTGCAAATGCTGTTGCTTGAGCTTCCTTCCCTGTGGAGAATCTGGTACTCCCAGTCTGAGATGCTCTTCATCTGTTAGTGAGAGATCTGTAGCAATTCCAGGGTGAATAGCAGATAGGGTAGGAGAGCCAAAAGCAAAAAAGTAGATGATGTTACCTGGTGTGATGGGGATTCAGTGTTTGTCACTGCAATAGTAAGAGTGTGTGTACCCAGCCCAAAACCACTGTAATCACTGCAGGTTATGTAAAAACAGTATTGTCAAAGTTTAATTTTGGTGCAATTATTCTACGCAGAAAAAGGAAAATATCAATATAACATTCTCTGGCAGCTAGGTTACATAGCTCCTGTCAAATTACATTTTAAATACTAACAGTTTACATATTTTTCTATACATTATTTCATTTCTTTTTTAAAATATGTTATTGATTATGCTATTACAGTTGTCCCATTTTTCCTCCTTTATTCCATTCTGCCCTGTACCATCCTCCCACCAGCACACGCCCCCCGCCTCTGCTGAGTTCATGTCCATGGGTTGTACATGTAAGTTCTTTGGCTTCTCCATTTCCCATACTATTCTTAACCTCCCCCTATTTTGTACCTACCACTCATGCTTCTTATTTCCTGTACCTTTTCTCCATTTTCTCCCCTTCCCTTTCCCCCTAAAAAGCCAACATGTGATCTTTATTTCTGTGAATCTGTTCCTGTTCCAGTTGTTTGCTTAGTTGTTTTTGTTTTTCTACTTTAAGGTTTGGTTGTCAATAGCTGTGGGTTTGTTGCCATTTTATTCTTCATAGTTTTTTATCTTCTTTTTCTTAGATAAGTCCTTTTAACATTTCATGTAATAAGAGCTTGGTGATGATGAACTCTTTTAACTTGACCTTATCTGGGAAGCACTTTATCTGCCCTTCCATTCTAAATGATAGCTTTGCTGGATAGAGTAATCTTGGATGTAGGTCCTTTCCTTCCATGACTTGGAATACTTCTTTCCAGCCCCTTCTTGCCTGCAAGGTAACTTTTGAGAAATCAGCTGATAGTCTTATGGGAACTCCTTTGGAGGTAACTGTCTCCTTTTCTCTTGCTGCTTTTAAGATTCTCTCCTTATCGTTAAACTTGGGTAATGTAATTATGATGTGCCTTGGTGCATGCTTCCTTGGGTCCAACTTTTTGGGGACTCTCTGAGCTTCCTGGACTTCCTAGAAGTCTATTTCCTTTGACAGATTTGGGAAGTACTCCTTCATTATATTTTCAGATAAGTTCTCAATGCCTTGCTATTCCTCTTCTCCTTCTGGCACCCCTATGATTCAGATGTTAAAACGTTTCAAGTTTTCCCAGATGTTCCTAAGCCTCTACTAATTTTTTTTGAAGTCTTGTTTTTTTTTATTCTGTTCTGGTTGAATATTTATTTCTTCCTTCTCCAAAATGTTGATTTGAGTCCCAGTTTCCCTCCCTTCACTGTTGGTTCCCTGTATTTTCCTTTATTTCACTTTTCATAGCCTTCACTTTTTCCTCTATTTTGTGACCATACTCAACCATTTCTGTAAGCATCCTGATTACCAGAGGTTTGAACTCTTCATCTGATAGCTTGGCCATCTCTTTAATGCTAAGTTGTATGTTTTCTGGAGCTTTGATCTGTTCTTTCATTTGCGCCATTTTTTTTTGTCTTGGTGCACCTGTTATGTAGTCAGGGCCAGAGCTTTAGGTATTCAGCAGGGCAGGGCAACATACTTTGCTGCATTGTGACGCCATATGTAGGGGAGGAGTTCGAGAAGGAACAATGCTGCCTGCTGGGCTCTCAGCCAGCTTTCAGTCTCTTCTTCCACTACCCACAAGCAAGTTGGGCCCTACTGGTGCTGATTCCTAGGTGGGTGGGTTTGTGTATACTATGGGACCTTGTGGGTCTTTACAATGAGCTCTCTTTATGAGGCTGGGAGTTTCTCCTGCCACCTCAACCCCCACAGGTTGTTTTTGAGTCAGAGGTTTTGAGGCTTTATTTCCCTGCACTAGAACCCTGGGCTGCTCGGTCTGTCTCGTTCCACTGTTGTTCCTCCCGGTTTACCCACATGCAAATGTGGGACCCCCACTCCATCAGCTGTCGCCTCACCCACCCCAATCCTCCATCCACCACCTTGCCGTGAGTCCTCTGTGCCCCGGCTGCCTATCTCCACCCCTCCTACCAGTCTTGATGAATGTTTCTTCTTTAACTCGATGATTGTTGGACTTCCATACAGTTTGGTTTTCAGGCAGTTCTTGTTAATTTTTGTTTTTAAATGTGTTGTTCTTTTGGTTGTGTGAGGAGGCATAATGTATGTACCTATGCCTCCATCT
Source organism: Phyllostomus discolor (assembly GCF_004126475.2). NCBI lineage: Eukaryota > Metazoa > Chordata > Mammalia > Chiroptera > Phyllostomidae > Phyllostomus > Phyllostomus discolor. Next base: position 55,870,044 of record NC_050198.1, on the reverse strand, counting down.
TGGCCAAAGTCCCACATTATTTCATTTCAATACAAAACAAAAGATAGCCAGATATTACAGTTACAGATTATTAGATAGCTAAAAGAATAGGGGAGAATTCCAGAAGGAATACTCTAGCTTTCATTGGACTATCAAGTACTACTGAAAGACATGGAGAAGGTCCAACTAGATTTGCATAGAAAGGCATTAAAAGAGTGCTCTCTTAAAAATTCTGAGATGCAGGAGGGATTAATGTATATTCAAGGTCATAATGATCATAGTTAGAGATATCTCTGGAGAAAGACATCATAAGCGACCCAGAATAGCCACAGTAATTTTGAGAATGAAGAACAAAATAGGAGGGATCACAATACTAATACCAAACTATATTACAAGACCACTATAATCAAAGGTGATTTTAGTTTGGGGAAAATCCAGAAGTTGCATGGCACCAAATCTGCACTGTAGGGAGCCTGAGTCACCTGGGTGATTTGATGTTTTGCCAAAAAAACTCTGCAAGAGATGTGATACACGAGCAGGTGCATTGTCCTGGTGAAGCTGCCAATCACCAGTTGCTCATATCTGTGGCCCTCTGAATCTTCCCAATAGGTTCTGCAAAGGAATGTTCAAGTTTAATTCAAAATTTGATGTGGATTTGTTGCTCTACTCACTCAGTCATTTTTTAATACAACGGCCACAGAGTACACACGTTCACTCAATGGCATCTACCACCCCAATGACTAGTACAGTGAAGTTGTCAGTCTTCATGCATGTGCATTCAAGTCCTCTCTCCTTGGCTGCCAGGTTACATTGATGCCGGGCTAACTATTCTCATTATGTTAACAATGGTTGGACGTTTTCTGGGCAGACCTTAGTATACAACATATTGAAACCCTGGAATATTAAGTATAGAGAAAAATATGAATATTACCATTGAGAAAGAACAGATTTACCTAATCAGGAGTAATAACAAGAGTGACATCAGGCTCTTCATTAGCAACAATAAATGTTAAAAGATGATGGAATAATACCTTTTATATGCCAATGGAAAAATCATTGTGTATTTATAATTCTATCCCTATCAAGATTTATACAAGGATGTGACTAAAAATCAGTTTTTTTTCACAATAGCTCTGAAAGTCACTTCTCAGAAATCAGTTTCAAAAATATTTCTTCAATTTAAGAGCCCCAATATATATATATTTTTAAAGATTTTATTTATTTTTATTTTTAGAGAGGGAAGGGGGGGGAGAGAGAGAGAGAGAAAGAGAGAGAGAGAGAAACATCAATGTGCGGTTGCAGGGGGGTTATGGCCTGCAACCCAAGAATGTACCCTGGCTGGGAATTGAACCTGGGACACTTTGGTTCCCAGCCCGCGCTCAATCCACTGAGCTACGCCAGCCAGGGCTGAGCCCCAATATTTTGCACAAGAAAAAAAAGCAACCTCTCACAATTACTCCCTATTACTTAAATTTTTTATACTTTTTGAAAGAGCTCTTTTCAATGTAGATTTCAATCAAATATGCATACACTAAGAAAAATATTTCAAACTCAATTTTCAACCCAAACTCCTTGACATCTTTCTTCTCCAAAAGCATTGTTGCTTCAGTGTTTCTTCAGTCACAAGAGAACTAAAAGCCATTTTTACTATCTTTTGAGTCAGCTATACAAATGTATAGATTAGCCTCCTTTTGTCTCCCATTTCAGCATAATCGATAATTAAATGTGATTCATAAATCTCCATTCTCTCCTCAAAATCATTGGTTTCTAGGAGTTAAAGGTGATTCCCTCTTGTCTCAGGGATTTTCACTCAAGCCACTCATTGTGCAAGTTTTGATTATAAATGCAGGAACAACTAGCATGTCCTAACTATCACCTGTCAAAAGGGATTGTAAAATCCTATCAACTGTTAAGACTCATTTCAATTTCAGAGATGTTAAAATATGAAAAACTGTAATACTTAAAATTGAAATATGGTATCTTTAGTAAAGTTAGTGCCATGGGTATAAATGAACACCTTCCCAAGGGTAACTCTGAAGGACAATATCCATCTGAATGTGTTAATTATGACATGTTGCTAAATCATATATACACCTAAAACTTCAAACATGTAAGCTCCAAATGGTTATTTGAAGTATAATAACTCAGTCCTGGAAGGCATAGAATGAGAGACATTCTAGGCAGATAAGAGTACTTGGTATATTTAATCTACTAGACTAAAGTGGTAGCTCTACTAGTGCTAGGTACCACTCTCATGAGATTATGTATTATAAATTATATTACAATAATGGTATATTAGTACATATCTTATGTAATATCTAGTTATACATTATAAATTTATAATATATATTTACATAATACTTTAAATGTCAGCAGAAAAACTCATTGTTGTCAAACCATGGATTGGTACTGTAAGAGAAATTGACACTTTCAGATTTAGATATTGTCATCAAAGTCATACTGCAGGCCAAAGAAAAGTCTTCTGGTAGCCATTAAAAGGTGGAATTTTCTTTCTGTGCCTTTGCATTTGTGGAATTTCTATTCTTTTGGAAGTAACCTGAGAAACTCCCTGTTAAATATGCATGAACTTTTAAATTTTTTCTACCTTAGAAACTTGAGAAAATCACTTTTGAACTAAAAATCCATTTTTGTCACTAAGAATTTGAAGCTAAACATTTTCTCCCTTCCATCTCATTTACATCTAAATTGTTCATATACATATACTTTTAAACAACCTATTTTGCTTAAACATTTCTTTCCTTATGTTTTATTATTGTTTAAGTACAGTTGTCTCCATTTCCACGCCAGCAATCCCCTCCACACCACCAATCCCTACCTCCCACTTTCAATCCTACCCACCTTTGGCTTTGTCCATGTGTCCTTTATACATATTTCTTTATGACCCTTTCCCTTCTTTTCCCCATTATCCCTCTTCCCCTCCCCTCTGGTTACTGTCAGTTTGTTCTTTATTTCAATGTCTCTGGTTATATTTTGCTTGCTTGTTTTGTTGATTAGGTTCCACTTATAGGTGAGATCATTTCTGACAATGTGTTTTAAAAAAGTCTTCTGTTATTACCAGGGATTATAATTTCTCATTATAATCCCATTGCTTTTTTTTATATACTGGGTTGGCCAAAAAGTTCATTTAATTTTTCTCATACGATAGCTCTACTAGTATGATAATCACTAGCTGTGATTAACTTCAGTGGAAACAATTTTGTTAGATTGTATTGTGACAGCTGTCACATCAGCATGTGTTTTTTTTATTAAAATTGGAGAATTTTTGTGCAGCCATTTTAATACTGAAGATGGAAGATACACAACATTTTCAGTGTATTTTTCTTTATTATTTCAAGAAAGGTAAAAAAACATGACTGAAACGCAAGATTTGTGCAGTGTATGGAGAAGGTGTTGTGACTGATCGAACATTTCAAAAATGGGTTGCATAGTTTCTCAGTACTATTGGTATTTTGTCCAAATAATTCTTTGCTGTGGGACTGTCATGCATTAGAAGATATTTACCAGCACTCCTGGCTTTTACCCACTAGAAGCCAATAGTGGGACATAGCTAACATACTCAAAATATCCAAATCAATAAGGTTATTGGTGAAAATAAAAATTGTCTTTTAATTGGAAAGCATTATGCTAAGTGAAACAAGCCAGGTGGTAAAAAAGAAATACCATATGATCTCACCTATAGGTGGGACCTAATCAACAAAACAAACAAGCAAGCAAAATACAACCAGAGACATTGAAATAAAGAAACAATCTGACAGTAACAAATGAGAAGGAAGGAGAAGGATAATAGGGGACAAGGGGGGGACATCAAGGAACATGTATGAAGGACACATGGACAAAGCCAAAAGGGGTGGGTTTGAGGGTTGGAGGTGGGGATGGGTGGGGCAGGGGTGTGGTGTGGTGAAAATGGAGACAACTGTACTTGAACAACAATTTTTAAAAAAGTAAACTCTCATTTTATGGAAAAAACTAAACAGACTTTTTAGATTATTTAATGCAACACAATATTTCAAGATTATGTTGTTAGGAGCATAAAACCACGGTTGGTAATCTCTTGGTAGATTTCCTTCCTTTCAACAGTGTGAAATGTTTCTTTATTACTAAATTTCCCTGAATTATATACATTCTGTCTGACATTAATACTGCTTCATCATTTTCTTTCAGGTGGTATCTGTCTTGTGTATTATTTTCCATCCCCTTGTTTTTAACCTTTCTGTGTCATTTTATGTATGGTTTTAGTAAATAACAAAGATGAAAAATTTTAAATCCCATCTAAGACTCTCTTAATGAGATTAATTTATTCATATTTATGGTGACTACTGATACAATAAGACTTACTTCTTCCATTTTATTGTTTTTTAATTTGCCATGTTTTATATATCTTTTATCTTTTTCTGAATATTTGAATTGATGGAATTTATTACCTTTAGTTTTCCTATGCCTTAAAGCTATATATTCTAATTATATTAATATTTGAGTTTCTCTTGAATTCTTTCTTTTAATACACAGACAAATCCATGTTTTTCTAACAAAACCTGAAATTAATCAGTATTCTCTATCCTTTTTAACAAACAGGACCTTTGCACACTTTAACTTCCCTATGCATACATAGCACTGCTTTAGTAAAAATGGAAAACAAATATGTACTTCCCATATCTGGCTAAGAGTAGGAACATCTGTCTTTGTTATTGTTGAATTCCTCCAGCCAACGTCTAGTCTATCTTCAGAGTGATCCTTTCCTTATCCATACTGCCTAACTGTACAGCATAAAGTTAACAAAGCTACAGCTTTTTATGTTGGTCTCACCTTACGGTTTTATATTGGACACCTTAATGCAAGCACACATGTTCAAATAAAGAAATAATGGATGGTAAAAGGCTTCTGCAGAAAATCCACTACACTCAAAAGAAATTATTGGTATTCACTGAAAAGGCCCCTGGAAATGGGAAGATAGGTGTTCCCTCCCTAGCAGTCCAACATAAATGGGGCTTGCTGAATTAGATAAACTATTGGACAGAAAAGAAAAATTTAATGAGTGCCACTGCCATTAATGTTGCTTCATTTTTCTTTTAGTGATCAGACTGTGCTAGTCACTTTAAATGCATTGGAATCTCAGTTTATTCACCTCTAAAATTCTTGCAGTTCAATTAAGTAACTAAATATATTACAATAAATTTACAAATGGTCCTCCACATATATTACTTTCTCTAATTTAATCTAAAGTACTATATAAAAGCTTTCCAAAATATAAAGCCTGGGTTCTCCTTGCTGTCACTAGAAGATCAATACATCAGGGATATTTATGGAGCAGTCTCTTAGCTGGCCCAGAGAGTGAATGTAAAATGGATTTCAAATTACAATTCAAAAAAATTACTACATAGAAGAAAGCTAAGATTGTGGCCTAAGTAAACAGAGCTCACCCCCACATACAACCACATCAAAATTACAACTAAACTACAGAATAACCATTATTCAGAACATCAGAAATTGAGCACTGATAGCATAATTTGTATCAGTGCATAACCTTCCAAAGGAACTACTTTATTTTATTGTTATTAAGATTTTATTTATTTTTAGAGAGGGAAGGGGAGAGGAAGAGAAACATCAATGTGTGGCTGCCTTCTCTGTGCCCCCCTACTGGGGCCCTGTCCCACAAACCAGGCATGTGCCCTGACTGGGAATCAAACCAACAACCCTTTGGTTCACAGGCTGGCTCTCAATCTACTGAGCAACACCAGCCAGGGCCCTAGTCATTGTTTAATACCATGCTATTCAGTATCTATGAATTGAAATGTTGAGATTTTTTCCTTCAGGTTGGTTTCTAATTTCAAGCCATAGTGGTCTGAGAAAATGTTTGATATGATTTCAATTTTCTTGAATTTTCAGAGGCTTGTTTTTTGTCCTATCATGTAGTCTCTCTTTGAAAATGTACCATGTGCATTTGAAAAGATTATGTATTTTGATTCTTTGGAATGAATGGTTCTTTATACATCTATTACATCCATTTGATCTAGTGCATCATTGAGTACCACAATATCCTTCTTGATATTTTGTTTGGAAGATCTATCCAATGTTCAGAGTGGGGTGTCAAAATCCCCTCTATAAGTGTGTTGCTGTCTGTATTTTTCCTGAAGTCGTCCAACATTTTCCTTATGTTTTTGTTCCCTCTTATGTTAGCTGTATATATGTTTACAACGTTTATGTCTTCTTGATGGATTCTTCCCTTGAGTATTATGAAGCTTCCTTTTCTGTGTCAGTTTTTAAATATTTTATTTATTTTTATAGAGCAGTAAAGGGAAGGAGAAAGAGAGGGAGAGGCATTAATGTGTGGTTGCCTCTCTCATGCCCCCTACTGGGGACCTGGCCTGCAACCCAGGCATGGGCATTGACTGGGAATTGAACTAGCAACCCTTTGATTCTCAGGTGGGCACTCAATCCACTGAGCCATACCAGCCAGGGCCTCTCCTACTCTCGATTCCTTCTGCTGTGTTCTTCAAATCAGAAACTGTATTCTTCATTTCCTTCTGATTCAGTGATAGTTTCTATTTCCTTTTTCATGCTGATGTAGTTCACAGTTAGTTCCTTGTAGCTTCCTTGTAGTTTTTCATAATTCTCACTAAGATCATTGAGCTTCCTTTTAACCACTGTTTTGAACTCAGTATCGGATAGTTTACTTGCCTCTATTTCGTTTAGCACTTTTTCTGGGAATTCCTCCTTTCCTTTAGATGGGGCATTGTTTCTTCATCTTCCCATTTTTTGAGAGGTTCTTATTGCTTGCTTCTGCTTCTTAAATTGATCTACGTTGACTCTCTGTCTTTGTGGTGTGATCTTCTATAGTAGGAGACCTGTGTGATTCCATGGTGCAGTCTCCCTGATCTCCTGAACGTAATAGACACTTGGGGTGTCCTTTATACCTTTTATGTTGGCTCTCTGAATTTCACTGTGGTAGTGTCATTCTTTGGTGGGTCCTTTCTTCCAGCTTGTTGAGTGAGGGCCACTCCAACTACCACATCTTGTATGCTGTTGTGCAGGTGCTACCAGAACAGAACCACAAAGCCCAGGAAACAATCCCACAGCCACAAAAATAACTCCCATCCGCAATCCCACTACCAACAGCAAATGAACCAGTATTCATAAGGGTGTCAAGAGATTACAAATATTATAAGAATGGAGAGCAAATATGAGATGAATAATTGAAAGAAAAGTGATTTTGAGAGCATAGAGTGAGGAGCACTAATTAGAGGAGGGAATCGGAGCAATGCAAAGAGAGAAAATAAAATTTACATCATAAATAGAAAAGGGAATGAAGAAGTCAGAATGGAGTAAGAGAAGGGAAGTGTATAGTATTAGGTTTAAAGAGAAATTAAAATAAAAAAAATAAAGTGAGAAGAATTGGAAAAAAGTAAATAAATAATAAAAAAATAGGAACCAAATCAGAAAGATCCACCATAGCACTATCAACAACAAGTGAGCTAAAATTAATATAGGTGGGATGGAAATAAGAGGAAAGAAGAAAGAAAGAAAGAAAGAAAGAAAGAAAGAAAGAAAGAAAGAAAGAAAGAAAGAAAGAAAGAAAGAAAGAAAGAAAGGGAAAGAAAGGAAGAAAGAAAGAAAGAAAGAAAGAAAAAGAAAGAAGGAAGGAAAGAAAGAAGGAAAGAAACTTAAGAGATGTCTAGAGGAAAGCAAGTGATTTAGAGATGATAGAGGGAGGAACGAAAACCAGGCTAAGTCTGCGAAAAATTAAAAGCTGAGATAAAAAGGAAAATAAAAAAAGAAAAAAAGGAAACAGGACAGGATGAAAAGGAAAAAAGATTTAAAAAGATTAAGATAGGGCAAAATTAAAATTAGAGATAAAAGAACAGTAGGAGAGTGGAACATAAAATTTGAGATTTGAAATGCAAAATTAGTGAAGATCTAAAGATAAAACTGAAAAAATGCAACAACAACTACCCTATGCACAATTAATGAGCAAAGACTGTTAAATATGGAGAGAGAATGTGTGTATTTTAAGAGCAGAAAAATTAATGTGAGATGATTATTGACAGGAAAATAGGTTTTCAAAGGCTTGATGGGGGAGAAATGGTAAGTGTGTTGAATGGAAACACATTGTAGCAAAAAAGAAAACAAAATTTAAAAGGAAAATAATAAGAGTAAAGAAGAAGGTAAAATGGGGTAAGAGAAGGGAGGGGCAAAATATGTGAATTAAGACACTATAGTATAAAATCTAGTGTCTTAATATGCCCATACCTGAAGGACAAGAAATGAATGTTAGAAAGATTTGCAGGAAAGAAAATACTGCAAATCATAGAGAAGACCACGGTGGATTTTGTCTCAGTAGCACCTAGTGTTTACCACTGTTTTTTCTTTCTGGATCTGCCTCTGCTGATGTCAAATGTTGACCCCATCTGACCTTAGGCAGCCTGTTAGTGACTACCAGGGGTCTACTGTCTCTAGCTGACACCTTCAGTTGTTAACCTAGTCACTCTGCACTCAGCAGTCAGGCTTAAGGACCACAGAATAACCCTGACAGAAACCCTCCTGGGGTCAGGGCTATTGTTTCCCCTCAGGCTGCAGCCACTCACAGGGGAGTTGTCTGCCTGAGCAAGATGGCTGCTGCAGTATGGAGGATTACTCAGTACTGGGATTCCAGCAGGTACTGTCTCAGTTCTCTCTGGAAAGCCTCTGTCCTGTCTCTCCTCAAGCATCTCAAATCCACTCTTCCCACTTTTTTGCCAGAGCCCAGGGTAAGTGGCTGCAAATGAAAATTTATGTGCAGACCCTTTACACGGCTCTTTGCATCTCCAGCCACCCGTCTCTGGCAGAGAGCAACCCTGCCACTTTTGGCAGTGGAATATTACTTTTCGAGCTCTGGTAGTCTAGGCTGGGGAATCTCAGCTTAGGGTTTAGACCCCACACTTCTCAGGAGGCTTCAACCTGTTGTTCAAATATCCCTCTGGTGCTTCAGCCACTGCTGATGGGTACCCAGACAGCCCTCCCGCATCCACTGTACTCCCTACCTGTCACGTTGTGCTGAAGCTCTATTTTTTTTTTTTTTTTACAAAACAGAAAATAATAAGTATTAGTAAGGATATGGAGAAACAGGGATCTTCATACATTTCTGGTGGAAATACACATATGAAATGGAAAAAAAGGGGGAGAATCTTGGAGGAGCTGAGAAGGACCCAAGAGAAGACAGGATATGTGTATGAGAGAGCGATACTCAAGAAAGAGTGGGTGTGAAGGGCAGAGAGACCCAAATAGAAAGCATGGCTATGTGTAAGGGGGCAGAGAGGACCCAAGAGAGCAGTGCAGTGGAGACAAGGGTTATACACAGGGGGAAGGAGAAAGAGAAGAGAGGAAAACACTAGAGAGAACTTGTGAAAAAAAAAGAAAGAAAAATTAGCATTCAAATGAAGAGACATTCTGAAAGGCAAACCTACCTTAAGAAGGACTTTCCCCAAAATGTTGGAGAAATAGAGCAAACAAACAAAAAACTGGAGAATTCTGAAGCACAGTATTCATAAAATCTCTATACAAGCATACATTGCTTGCAAGACATTGGCTTAGGCAACAATTTTGGGATATGACTCCAAAAGCAAAAGCAATAAAGTAAAAAATAAATAAATGGAACTATATCAAACAAAAACACTTCTGCATGGCACAGGGAACTATCAACAAAATAAGAAGGTAATCTAAAAAATGGGAGAAAATATTTGCAAACCAAATATCTGATAAGGAGTTAATATCCAAAATATATAAGAAACTCAATAGCAAAAAAAAAAAAAGCCCAAATAATTTAATTAAAAAATGAACAGAGGACCTGAATAGACACTTTTCCAAAGAAGATATACAAAAGGTCACAGGTACATGAAAAGGTGCTCAACATCATTAATCATATAGGAAATGCATATCAAAACAAGGAGATAACAACTTAGGCCTATTAAAATTGCTATTAATCCAAAAGACAAGCAATAACAAGCGTTGGCAAGGATGTAGAGAAAAGGGTGCCCTTATGCACTGTTTGGTAACAATGCAAATCAGTAGAGCCACTATGGAAAATAGTATGGAGGTTCTTATTTTTTCTTTTTTTAAAAGATTTTATTGATTTAATTTTAGAGAGAGAAGGGAGGGAGAAGAGAGGGAGAGAAATATCAATGTGTGGTTGCCTTTGTGTGCCACCTACTGGGGACATGGCCTGCAACTCAGGCATATGCCCTGACTGGGAATCGAACCAGCAACCCTTTGCTTCTCAGGCCTATGTTCAATCCACTGAGCCATACCAGCCAGGGCTGGAAGTTCTTTAAAAAATTAAAAATGTGACTACCGTATGATCCAGCAATCCCACTTCTGAGTATTTATCTGAGAGAAAGGACATCACTATCATAAATAAATATCTGTACCCCCATATTCATTGCAGCATTATTCCCAATTGTCAAGACATAAAATCAACCTAAGTGTCCATCAACATTGTTCATCAACAGAGGACAGAATAAGAAAAATGTGGTATATGAAAATGTGTATATGTGTGTATACATATAAAGAAATATTATTCAAGAATGAAAATGAAGGAAACCCTGTCATTTGCAACAGCATAAATGGACTTTGAGGACATTATGCTAAATGAAAGAAGTCAGAGAAGACAACTATGTTCTCGCTTACATGTGGAATCAAAAAAGCCTAATTCACAGAAACAAAGAGTACAATGGTGGCTGCCAGCGTCTGGGGAAATAGGGAGATAATGGTCCAATAGTACAAACATCTTTTTCAGGTGAAAATTAAAAGAGATAAATTAGGATAGCATGTGGCACATGATAAACCCCTATTAAACAATAGTTATTATTATAAATAATAGCTAATTAATAGCCAATCTTATAATAATAAATTACATAATATTAAAATAATACAATTAGCTAAATAAGACATGTTCTCGGGATCCAATGTACAGCAGGTGACTATAGTTAACAATACTGTATTATAATATATACTTGAAAGTTGCTAAGAGAATAGATCTTAAATGCTTACATCCCAAAAAAACCTTGATGAATATGTTAACTAACCTTGTTGTGGTAACCATTTCACAACAGGTATGTATATTAAACCATTGCAATGTACAGCTTAGATTTATACAATGTTATATGGCAGTTACATCTCAGTAAATTTAGAAAAATAAAGTGGCATAATTACATGATGGAATAATTCACAGCAAAAATATAACTAACTTTATCCACATAATGTCAATATAAATAAATTTCAAAACAATACTGACCAAAACAAGTTACAGGAGACTAAGTACAGTATACCATTTATGTTCATGTTAAAAGACATACAAAACAATATATTACAATTTACAGCCATCTGCATTTGAGTGCACTTAAAAACAGGAAAAATACATTAACAACTTCTGAAGAACAATTATCTCTGAGATGGGAAGGAAATGAGATTGAGAAGGGGCACAAAGAAGTAGCTATAATGTTTTAGTTTTATATATATATATATATATATATATATATATATTTCATTTATTTTTAAAGAGGAGAATGGAGGGAGAAAGAGGGGAAGAGAAACATTGATAGTTACCTCACATACCTGCCCCAACTGGGGACCGAATCTACAACTCAGGCATGTGCCCTGACTGGGAATCAAACCAGCAACCTTTTGCTGTGCAGGATAACAACCAACCAACCAACTGAGCCACACCAGTCAGAGCTGTTTTAGTTCTTTAAAAAATAATATCTAAAGAAATTATGGCAAAATGTTAACAACTGTTAAATCTTTGGTAACACATGGATGATGGTGTATAACAGTCTTTACTTTTCTGGTTAAATGTTACGATACAAAATAAGATAATATATTGCTTTGAAAAAGGAGATATGCTAATGTAGGCCAATTATAACTTTATTTTCCCAATCATCATAATTGCCACCTTTAAAAAAATTTTACAGATGTCTTTTATTTATATTTGCATTTTTAATCATTTTTATTTTTCAATTAGAGTTGACATACAATATTATATTAGTTTCAAGTGCATACCCCAGTGATTAAAGACATTATAGAACTTAGTGATCATCCCAATAAAACTCATACCCACCTGATACCATACACAGTTATTAGAATATTACTGACTATATTCCCTAGGCTGTATTATACATCCTAATGACTATTATATAACTATCAATTTGTATTCTTAATCCCTTCAGCTTTTTCACCACTCCCCCCAAAGCCCCTCCTACCAGGCATCTGCCAAAATGTTCCTGTATCTGAGTCTGTTTCTGTTCTGCTTGTTCATTTATTTTGTCTTTTTGATTCAACTGTTGATTTACATTTACTTACTGCCACATTGTTCACATTTTTATCTTTTCCTTCTTTCTCCTTCTTCTTCTTTGAGACCCTTTAACATTTTCATATAATATTGGTTTGGTGGTGATGGACTCCTTTAGCTTTTTCTTGTCTGGGAAGCTCTTCATGTGTCCTATTCTGAATGATAGTATTGCTGGATAGAGCAATCTTCATTGTAGGTCTTTGCTTTTCATTACTTTGAATATTTCTTGCCAATTCCTTCTGGCCTGTAAAGTTTCTTTTGAGAAAACAGTTGACAGTCGATGTGAGCTCCCTTATAGGTAACAAAATGCTTTTCTCTTGCTGCTTTTAAGATTCTTTGTCTTTAACCTATTGCATTTTAACTATGATATGTCTTGGTGTGGGCCTTTTTAGGTTCATCTTGTTTGGGACTCTCTATACTTCCTGGACTTCTATGTCTATTTCCTTTACCAAGTTAGGGAAGCTTTTTGGTCATTCTTCTTTCCAAATAAGTTTTCAATTTCTTTTCATTCATTTATTTATTTTTAGACAGAGGGGAAAGGAGGGAGAAAGAGAGGGAGAGAAATATCAATGTGTGGTTGCCTCTCATACTCCCCCACTGGGGACCTGGCCTGTTACTCAGGCATGTGCCCTGACTGGGAATCGAACCGATGACCCTTTGGTTTGCAAGCCGGTGCTCAATCCACTGAGCCACACCAGCCAGGGCAGTTTTCAGTTTCTTGTTCTCTTTCCTCTTCTGGCATCCACATGATGCAAATGTTAGTATGCTTGAAGTTGTCCCAGAGGCTCCTTACACGGTCCTCATTTTTGTGGATTCTTTTTTCTTTTTGGTGTTTTGTTTTCATTTTTGCTTCCTTATATTCCAAATTGCTGATTTGATTCTCAGATTCATCTACTCTACTGTTGATTCCCTGTAAGTTATTCTTCATTTTAGTTAGTGTATCCCTCATTTCTGACTGGTCCTTTTTTATGCTGTTGAGATTCTTACTAAGTTCATTGAGCATCATTATAACCAGTGTTTTGAACTCTGCATCTAGTACATTGCTTGTCTCCATTTTGTTTAGTTCTTTTACTAGAGTTTTGTTCTGTTCTTTCATTTGAGATATACTTCTTTATCTCATTTTGGCAGCCTCCCTGTGTTTGTTCCTATGTATTAGGTAGAGCTGCTATGACTCTCAGGCTTTGTTAAGTGCCCTAATGTAGTATGTGTTCTGTAGAGTCCAGCGGCACAGCCTTCCCAATCACTCAAGCTGGGTGCTTGAGGTGTACCCTGTGTGGGCTGTGTATACCCTCCTGTTGTAATTGGGTCTTGACTGCTATTGGCATATCAATGGGAGGGATTTACCCCAGGCCAATCAGCTGCAAGCACTGGCTCTGACCCTCACCACCAACCAACCTTTGACCACCATGAAGGATCAAATGTGCAAGGCCAAACCCACAGAGTAGCACTTTCTTCAGTGGGGTTCTGGTGCCCATTGAATCCACCCCTGAGTGTGTCACTTGTGGAGGTGGTTGGGTGGTGATGCTTCAAAGCTATCTGAAACTGTCCACTGGGTGCACTTGCCTGGGACTACCTGAGAAATGCAGGCCAAAGTCAGCCACCACCTAAGTTCTGCCTGGGGCCACCTGGCGTGAGCTACAAAGCGATCTGCAGGTGACTGCTACCTGTGCTGGGCTTTGTGGTACCCTGGAAAGGCCTAGCTGCAAACCAAGGTCAACTCCTGTTAGTGCCAGGCCTGGGGCCAGTTAGCAAGAGATACCAGCACACTGGGGCCAGATGGTGCTTGTTTCAAATATTTTAGGAGTATCTAATGCATGAGCCAAGCCAGGCCATTTGTATGGAAAAGCCACTAGAAACAGCTTGGGTGGGCCAGAATGTTGGGTGGGGCAGGGTTTTAGGGAATCACCAGAGCAGGGTACACAGTGTAAGCCAGGTTGACGTAGTCTCAGATATGGCGCCAGCCTTCTGGCTCTGTGTAGGGAGGCCCAGCCAAGGAACAATGGCCTCTGCCAGCACTTCTGTATCAGATAAAGCCATCCCCCAGCTCTCTCCCTGATGCCAGACAATTCAGAACCTCCCATATGTCTCTGGTGCCTTTCAGGCTGCTGCCCTAGTGCTGGAGTTCAGAGGGAGTAAGTCTGAGTAATTCCATGTGTGGGCCCTTTCAAAGGAACTGCCTAGGACTGCAGAAGCCCTCTGTTTCTCACAGCCTCAATTTCCACTGATTTTTACAGCTAGAAGTTATGGGATTTCTATTCATGGCACTGGAATGCTGGGATGGGGTGCCTGGTGTGAGCTGGGACCTGTTCTTCGTCAGGATGGGACCTCTGCCACCAAGATACTCCTCACAAAATTGATCTGCAACATGTGGGTGAGAGACCATCCTGTTCTACATCTTCACTCTCGTTTCTGCCCCTCCTACCAGTTTCAATATGGCTTCTTCCCTTAATTCCCTAGTCATAGGACTTCCATTCATGTATATTTCAGGCAGTTTTGAATGATGATTGTTCTGTAGTTTAGTTATAAGTTTGATGTGGTTGTGGGAGGAGGTGAGTACCAACATTTTTTAATTATAAATGAATACACACTCATATAATCTTTGGAAAATGTATTCATAAAGAAAGCTAATCAGCTTGAGTGTTACTGTGTCACTCAAATATGCTTGAATCTGCTATGATTCATATTTTTAAAAAATAATTTTGAAAAATTTTATATTTATTAGTTTAAAAAATGTATTCAACCTAAGTCTCATATGTATAATGAATATTGTGGTTAATCCCTGCTACTCCAGCACATAGAAACCTACAGGCAAATCTATACATTCAAGGGGGCAAAAAACTCACAGCTGCTGTCTATATACCTGGCTTTCCTGTTAGGATTCCTCTTGAGTTTCATTAAAAGTGAAAGAGATATAAATGGTTTTAAACAGCCAAGACTTTACAGTGCTAAAGATTGCATGGAATAACTAGAAATAAATCTTTTGTTGGTTTATCTAGACTGAGTAAATTATGGTCATCTCATTCTATGAACTATTAGGCTACAATTAATAATGAAAAATATGAAGACTATCAACATGGAAAAAATTCCACAACAGTATCAAATAAAAGGAATAAATATTTTATAAACAAAAATGAAGATTATGTAAAAATATTGGTACATATACATACAAAGGAGAATAGAAATATCAGTTATTGTGGTAGCCAAATCAAAAAAAAAATTCTCATCTTTAATTTCTTTAATGCTAGTTTAATAAATTATTTAACTAGTGTTTTAAAGCAGTTCATCTATATATTATAAAATAATTATCTAAACTATATCGCTCTTTCATAGCTATAACCCACAGAAACTTTTAGGTGTATTTTTTTTAACTTTTAGATCTCTCAACTTTCATTACTCTAAAGTCAACCTAGAAGTCAAAAGCTGGAAAATCTTTTACCTCTGTTTCTGGGATAGGCAATACAGGGAAGCCCTCATCCTAGTTCAACTTCTGCCCCTAGATCTGACCTGCTATCAAAGCAGGATGGACAAGAATATTAGACTCAATCAAGTGAGTTCTATCTTACTGAACCTCTGTAATTTAGTATTCCTCAAGCCCTAAGTTTCTATATTTACAAAATTCTCCAAGGAAGTCAAATACTTGAATATTTATCTCAGATCCAGGACCCATCTCCTACCTTCTTAACTCATCAACCCTGGAGAATACAATGCTTAGCATTGTATTTCACCTTGCCAAGAGCAGGCCAAACCTTGAGGTGGTGATTATATCCATAAAGATAAAAAGCATTTGTTTCTCAGGAAGAAAACTACTATTTATTGAATACTTGTGAGCCTGGCCCTGTACCAAGTACTTTGTAGATTCTACATGAACCACCATAGACCACAGAACCAGTTCCAGGAGTGAGACAAGGAAATCTGCATTTGTAACAAATATCCTAATTAATTCCTAAACGCACACAAGTTTGAAAATCAAAGGTCTAAGGGCCAGCGTTTTTCAACCTGTGAATGACAATTTATTAGTGGGTTGTGATCTACATTTTAAAAGTATATATAATGGAAAATATTTGAGTCCACTACATGTACTAAGTACTTATTCTGCAAAACAGATATCAGTTATATATCTGTATTATGTGCTGGGTCACAACATAGAATTTATTTACTAACTGTGAATCACTGCCAAAAGGTCTGAAAAGCATGAGCTAGGTATTATGGACTTAGAATATTGCAAAATGAGGTGGAACAGAAACAAAAAAGCGAAGAGATAGCATAACACATATAACTTAAGCTCCTTAAGTACCTAGCCAAAACAAAAGACACTTAAACTCTGATCATCTATAGGGATAAAGCTCAAGAAACAAAACAAAAGAAAAAGAGGGAGAAAGAATAAGGGGTATTATGGTACAAGTAATTTGGCCAAAAAGCCAATAACTTGGCTTTAGAGAAAAATGACTATTTTACCTCCGTTTTTGTTTGTTTACCATGGTAACAAGTAGAATAAACACATTACTCCAGCTTCCCTATCCCCTTCCCCATATGTGGTGAAAGTTAGAAAAACATGACAGCAGAAAGAAGGAAATTATTTTACTTAATTCATTATCGAATTCCAAGCCCTGGATAACCAAAAGTAACCATCCGTTAAAATCATTCTATGTCTTCTTGCTTACAAAACTCAAATAAGGAATGCAGGACCCCACCAGCGAACAGAGCTAATCAGTTCCAATACTCCAAAGCCATCTCTGTTTTACCCCTTTGATTAAAACCAAACCACGGAATCTGTCGGAACCTACGGTCACTAGTGTACCTCTAAGTGAAGATACTCTGATTGCCAGAAAGTGACAAGACAGAAGCGCACCTGCATTTCTCCACTCTCAGGCGGGAAAGCGGGTCATCGGGTCCTGCGATGTCCCGGGAAGTGGGAGCCACGGAGAGTTCCAGCTGGTGCCTAACAGAACCCACGTGACCGCGGAAGGGGTGCTCCAACTGCGGCTCCAGACACAGACTTGCCCACAGCCGCGGGGGGAAAAAGTGCGATCTCACTCTACACACATGAGCACTAAGCCAGGGCGGAACCAAAACTCTTGTCTCTGTCTCAGGGTGGGAAGGAGTCTTGGGGAGCAATTGTAGAGCAGCCGAAAACCTCTGAACCGCTGGACCACGGAGCCTACCCTTCCGCTCCAGCAACTCTGGAGTTGTCCAATCTGGAATCCGGGTACTGGAAAAGTTTAATGAAGAACAAGCCTGCGCACGACCCGGACAAGCAAAAACCCTTGGTGGCTAGCGCTACTGCCGATCACTATCAACACCCCAAAGTAATTGGGTAGCGGCCAGAAAGGCGGGCTGGGCTCTACTGTGGCCGGAAATAACCGGACTCCACAGAACACAGTTCCCGCTGGAGTGACGTTGGCCAACACAGAGCTGGTCGACCTAGTCAAGAGGAAAGGGCAGCCATAGACCTTGACTGGCAAGCGCTCGGATTGGTTGATTTTAGTATTGTTTCAAAGGAGACTCTTCCACAATTGGCCACGAAAGTCAAGCGGAAACCCGGAGGTGGGTGGGCGGGGGGCGGGGGAAACGAAATTGTTACCCAGGCAACAGACGCAGAGCTCTGGGCTATTTTCTGAGCCTAGCCTGTGACCAGAAAACTGACCCAGGTGAGGAACCCATACCTTACAAGGGGGTGGAAACAAAGGGTCCTCAGATCTCGTGGCTATCAGAGAAAAGTGGGGAGTACTCTAGGTACTTAACGCTGAGAAATAGCCCCCGCCGCCCACCCCAAAAGCTGCAAGTCGCAGATAGAACAAATCCTAAATTCCCCTGCCCGAGAAACTCTAAGCAAAAAGCTTTAACAAAACTCAGTGTTATCAGAATGTGAATTAGAGAGGGGGCAGTTTTACCATACAGGGGATGGATGCTGATCGAATGTCAGAAAGCAACAATAAGCAAGTGTAGGCTTCTCAAAGCCTTGTACTCCACTCACACACTTAAGACGATTGTAACACGAATTTGAGAGTCAAAACTACGTGTCCTGGGTAAATCTGGGTGCTCCAAGTGGGAGTTTTACACGTATAGGCATGATTTATCCTGGACCACCACGCCTTGGTTGGGATATAATTTTTAGGGAGTATAATGCTGAAAAAAATTGGCCTGTGCCATTGTTACTTGGACGACGTTTGGTGTTCTAGAACGTGAACGTCCTGGCCTGCGGGTTCTAACCGACTTTGGTCAGATCCCTTGAGGAGTGAGAGGCAGTCAGTCCATACTTAGTGGACTGGAGTGTAGTGTATAAAGACAACTTGTACCTATCAAACCTGCTACTCGTCAAGGGCTAATTGGGAAAGTACGGCCCTGTCATCCGGTAAGAAACTATCAAAAAATGAAATTTGAGTGAGGGGAGAAAACTGAATTTGACCAAGAGGTGGGGGTCATGTCTCCTAAGAGTTTCCTGTTGTGCAAAGGATTCAGGACAGAGACTATTTCCTAAAGAATATGGAGAAAACAGGACTCTTGGGGAAATTTTTCAAATTACTGAAGGAAAACTTTTTGTCCCAACTACTTTTTAGATAGAGGTGAAACTTGAGAATGAGACAGAGAAACAGGAAAAGTTATTGACAGGTGTGTTAAGTTTGGCTAAAATCAAAAAGAAGCTCATTTCTTGACCTTTAGGTTTATGAAAAATTCCAGGTACTTTCAAAAATAATCTTCCATTAAATATATTTTAAGTTTGTTACAAAACTCTTTTAAGTCCTCATAGTTCTTCATGCCTTGGTACATTGAGTGGCAGTGAAATTTAGAGACATAAAAAAAGAACCCATTCTTAGTTTTGTAAACATAAAGATGAATTATTTTAACGGACACAGATTCATGGATGTGTATAGTTGTGAAAAAATGTAAAAAAGGGGAAATAATTAGCTAGTATATTATAATTTAATTCAGACATAGGCAAAGGTGATATTTACTTTTGTGTTTTCCAAAGAATATTAATACCACTATTGCTAAATAAGGCATTATGTAAGTAAAGTTGCAAAACAAATGCCAAGTTTATTTAAGAGAGTACATGGATTTTTGAATACTTGGAGATATTCAGCTATAAATAGTGCTTTATAAAGGAGTATAGATTTACCTGTTAAACAGCTTCCCAAAGGATTCTATTTGGAGATTCTTTATTATTATTTTATTTACTACATATAGTTAAATTTATAAAATAGCATTATTTTTTGAATAGTCTAAAAACCACAGTTTTCACTAATTTAACCTGGACTTCTCTCCAATTAGTTCAAGTCAAAGAGCCATCACCATTGATACTGTGAATGGAGGCAAATCAAATAGAAAGCATGACCCTAACCCTCACAACCAAGTTATTGATATTGCTTCAGTGCTATTGGTCTGGAGCTATTCTGGTTGAGCTTGTATAGTCCCTAACTGGTTCCAATGTTTTGGTAATGAGCCAGTTTTGAAGTGACCAGCTCTTTAGCTCACTGTGGTCCTAAGGGCTCCCGTTGATATAGGAAAATCAGAAACTCTGTCTGGAATATGCTTCCATTGGGATTGGCCTAGCAAAGGAAAGTGAAATAAATAAAAACAAAGGGCCCAGAAAATTTATTTTCCAAATAACCAAATCTCAAGTAAAAGATTTAGTAATACATTTTAAATGAAACTCCTACTTAAATTTTTCTTTTTTTTTTTTTTTTTTTTTTTTAAATTTTTCTTAGTTTAAATTTATTGGCCTATTTAAGTGGCAATGTGATTCAAACATAAGCATTGTGACTCTAGAATATATTTTTATCCCTGCACTACACTGCCTGAGTAGTCTGGGCAAAAGGAAGAATATATTCCAAGGGCAGAAGATTATTGGGTATTAATTTGGGTAACTGTTTAATAAATAGTTCAGTTTTTAACAAAATGCAAATTACATGTAGGAGAATTATAGGAGGGAAGGGAAGAAAATTAAGTTGGGGTAATATCCTGAAGAACCTTGACTGCCGGTCTCAAGATAAACTTAATGTATATCAAATTTACAAATAACATAGCTCTACAAATAAATAACACTGCATAGTTCATAAAGAAACATCTTGACTTAGTTTTACCAATGTTATCTGTTTCTGTCAAATGAATATCTTTAATATCTTTTAAATAAATTCTACTAAATTATTTGTAATGTGTTAGACTTCTAAAAAGCTAGTAGAATATTAGTTCCATTAAATTTAGAATTTTTTCAAGAATTCACCTTGTTTTCCTCTTTTGATGCTACTGGTGATTCTTTTGTTGTCTCAAAATTTAATATCCACAAACCTGTCATGATTTATCATATTGTGTTTACAGATTATTATTACAGTGGATTTAATACAGTTGTTTTGCTAAAGTGCCAATTATATTGTGATAACTTTACTCTAATTTAGCTTAGTACAAATGTATGTTATTTTATGCCAACATAACTTGGAATTTAAAAAGTCAAATTCATAATATGCTTCAGATAAATAGAATGTTACTATAAATTATTGTGTGTGATTTGTTTAACAAATACACTCAAACATATATGTCCCAAGGAGTGGCATCCCCTTTAAAGCAGTTGGAAGACTACACACTCATTTTAATGTTCTTGTTATTGCTCATAATACTTTGAAACTACTCTCTTAGAATTGCCTTGAGGCCAATAATACATTCTTTTGAATATCCTCACTGTAGCAAATCTTCATATTTTGAAAGTGGATGTGATATCTAGATATATCTAGAAATTACTTGGAGATAAATCTCATGTGTTATGAAACTGAGTCATACCATAATGGTACCTATGTTTTTGGTAGTACATATTAAGGAATTCAAAAATATTTTGAGCATTGATAGCATAATTTTTATCAGTGCATAACCTTCCAAAGGAACTACTTTATTTTATATTATTGTTATTAAGATTTTATTTGTTTAATTTTAGAGAGCAGGGAAATGGAAAGAGAAAGAGAGGGAGAGAAACATCAGTGTGTGACTGCCTCCTGTGCACCCCCTACTGGGGGCTTGGCATGCACCCCAGGCATGTGCCCTGACTGGGAATTGAACTGGCAGCCCTTTGATTCACAGGTCTGCGCTCAATCCACTGATATACACCAGCCAGGGCTACTTTATTTTATTTTTAAGTATGTATTTTTGATTATACTATTACAGTCGTCCCAATTTTTTTATCCCCTTTACCCCCCTCCTCCCTGCACTGCCCCTACCCTCCAGCATTCCCCTACCCACTCAGTTCATGTCCATGGATTGTACATATACATTATTTGGCTTCTCCATTTCCTATACTATTCTTAACCTACCCCTGTATATTTTGTGCCTACCTATCATGCTTCTTACTCCCTGTATCTTTCCCCCCATTCTTCTCCTCCTCTTCCCCACTGATAACCCTCCATGTGATCTCCATTTCTGTGATTTTGTTCCTGTTCTAGTTGTTTGTTTAGTTTGTTTTTGTTTTGTTTTGTTTTTAGGTTCAGTTATTGATAGCTGTGGGTGTGTTGTCATTTTAGTCTTCATAGTTTTGATCTTCTATTTCCTAGATAAGTCCTTTTTAAAAGATTTTATTTATTTATTTTTAGAGAGGGAAGGGAGGGAGATAGAGAGAGAGAGAGAGAAAGAAACACCAATGCGTGGTTGCTGGAGGTCATGGCCTGCAACCCAGGCATGTACCCTGACTGGGAATCAAACCTGCGACATTTTGGTTCGCAGCCCGCGCTCAATCCACTGAGCTACACCAGCCAGGGTTTATTCTGTATTTTTGACCATCTTCTTTTTCTTAGATAAGTCCTTTTAACGTTTCATATAATAAGCCCTTGGTGATGATGAACTCCTTTAACTTGACCATATGTGGGAAGCACTTTATCTGCCTTTCCATTCTAAATGAAAGCTTTGCTGGATAGAGTAATCTTGGATGTAGGTCCTTGCCTTTCATGACTTGAAATACTTCTTTCCAGCCCCTTCTTGCCTGCAAGGTTTCTTTAGAGAAATCAGCTGATAGCATTTTGGGAACTTTTTTATAGGTAACTGTCTCCTTTTCTCTCGCTGCTTCTCAGATTCTCTCCTTATCATTAATCTTGGGTAACTTAATTATGATGTGTCTTGGTGTGTTCCTCCTAAGGTCCATTTTTTTTTGGACTCTCTGGGCTTCCTGGACTTCCTTCAAGTTTATTTCCTTCGTCAGATTGGGGAAATTCTCCTTCACTATTTATTCAAATAAGTTTTCAATATCTTGCTCTTCTTCTTGTCCTTCTGGCACCCCCATGATTCAAATGTTGGAACACTTAAAGTTGTCCTGTAGGTTCCTAAGCCTCTCCTCATTTTTTTGAATTCTTGTTTCTTCATTCTGTTCCAGTTGGATGTTTATTTCTTCCTTTTGTTCCAAATTGTTGATTTGAGTCGCAGTTTCCTCCCCTTCACTGTTGTTTCCCTGTATATTTTGCTTTATTTCACTTTGTGTAGCCTTCATTTTGCAATAGAGCACAGTCTTTTCTGAGAACATTCTTATTGCCAGTGTTTTGAATTCTGCATCAGATATGTCGTCTGTCTCCTCGCCGCTTTGTTTTTTTTCTGGAGTTTTGATCTGTTTTTTTTTTTTTTTTTATTTGGGCAATATTTCTTTGTCTCAGTGCACCTGTTACGTGGTAAGGGGTGGAGCCTAGGTATTCGCCAGGGAAGGGCAACCCTCTTTGCTGAGTTGTGGTGCTGTCTTTCGGGGAGGAGTCAGAGAGGGGACATACTGCTCACTCTGCTCTCATCCACTTTCTGTCACTTCCCTCGCTTCCCACAAACAGATTTGTGGAAAGGGAGTACTTTAAAATATAAAATTTGTATGAAGTTAATCATACTTCATTCAGTGTTCATTGACTGCTGACTACATGCCAGTTTCAGTTATTGAAGATATTTAGCCTACAGGTATAGCTTCCTACCACCTACACTGTTCTGCTTCTCACCAAATGAGAACCAGGCCAGGGCTTCTTCCCAGTGTGGGGATTTATAATTAATCTACTTTCCCTAAATCCAGTATCCAGTGTACTAACTGAAGCACAGGCTTTCTTTATAACTTGTACTGTGGATGCCCAGGTGACATGAGAAAGCCTTTGATGCAGTACCTGGTTTGTTTTCCCTTTCCTAGCTGTGACTGTTAGTCCTGCCCTATTCTATAACTTGATCTATCTGCAAACTCTCCCACAATCCTCATGAACTAAACCCTGCCTCCTATCCCCCCACCTATGGGCCAGGGTCTTACTTCACCCTAAGTGGGCCTCCCTGTAACCTTGACAATTCAACCTTCCTTCCCTGAAACATTGATCATATCCTGAAACTCCCCTGGCCATATTTCTGCCATATTTTCTGCAAATCAGGACACATGAATAGCAGTTTTGATTACCATCTCAGACACTATATTTGGGACTTCTGAATACCCTTCTTCCATGTTAGCTCTACTGGTTTCAGTTTATTCCCCCTCTCACCAGCCCACCATTGAGATCTCACAAGCCTCATCATCAAGTATCTGTGGGTTCTGGCCCTATGTGCCAGGCAATAATGATATTTTTACATAGGGTTTCACAATGTAGCAAACTTGTTCAAAAATGTTGCATAAAATGGCATCACAATTTTATTAGGTAGGTAATGCTGAAATAAAAAAAAATTGCTGTATTTTTTAAAAAATTCTCACTGTACAATCTCAACTCAGAATAGTAATTATATGATTGCATCTGATATTTGCATCGATTTCCCCCTTTTGTTGTCAAAGGTAGAAAATGTTTTAAATGTTTTGCTTTTAATGTTAAGTAAATATTATTCATTTCCATAGCAGACTACCAGACCATACTGTGAGAAAAGATTGGGTTTTTTACCTCTTAATTTCACTTTTCCAATTTAGTGAGTTTCCAATGAAATGAGTTTTATCATTAACTTATTCAACATAATTATTAGAAGTGATATTCATGCCCAGAAATATAAAATTTTTAAAGAGCCAATAATACCTAACAGGTGTCGAGAGCTGACTATGTACCAGGCACTGTTCCAAGCTCTTTTACAAGTATTGAACTACTTAATCCTTGTAAAAACCCTATGAGGTAGCACTATTATTATTATTCTCATTTTATAGATAATAAAAATGAGACACTGAAAGTTTAAATTATGTGCCAAAAGGCACAGAGCTAAGAAGTAAATGATACATAACAAATCTAAACAGCATGACTCCAGATCCCTTACTCTTTTTTTAATAATTATTTTATTGTTGCTCAATTACAGTTGTCTGCATTTTCCCCCAACCACTCAAGATATCTTACTCTTAACCACTGTGATATACTGCTTCTATACTTGGATGTACAGGACAATTTAACATTTAATTCATATTCTTGATATCTCCTATAATCATTAAAATCAGTTTTCCATTTAAAAATGAAAATAAAAATAATAGTTAAAATAAAACAGAATGTTTGTAAAACACCATTTGCATGCAGATTGATTTTGACAGGTGATTATGCCAGTACACATTTCAGAATCCCTTTTGTATTCCTGTTCTAGACACAATGGAAAAAAATAGCAATTTAATTATAGCACTAAAGTAATGTTTCATGTGAATTAATTTTATAAAACAATATTTAAAATATCAGAAGAAATATAAAAAAGAGTCCTATTATGTTTATGCCTAAATCACTAAAAATAGGCCTAATTCTACAGTATTTATTTAGGTTAGTCACTCAAGTCTGACACTTCCATGATTTTTAAAGATCCTGAATTCCTACTCCAAATATAACTGTAGAAATTATTTAAAAGAGTGATGTCAGGTTAGTAGGATTATATGTAGTTGTGATTTTCTTATTTATACTTTTAATGTATTATTTCCTAAAATTTTCACAATACACTTATACTGTATCATTATTATAACCAGCAAAACAATTTATTCTGTGTGAACTTTTTTCTTCTTGCTTTTTTTTTTAAATTTACTGAATTTTGGGGGGTGACATTGGTTAACAAAATTATATAGGTTTCAGAGGTATAATTCTATAATACATCATCGGTATATTGTATTGTGTATTTACCAGCCCAAGTCAAGTTGCCTTCTGTCACCAGTTATCCCCCTTTACCCTCTACCACCTTCCTCTCTGGTACTCACCATATCGTTGTCTTTATTCAATGTTTTTTTTCTCCTTAATCCCTTCACCTCTTTTTACCCAACTCCTCTACCCCTCCCCTCTGAGAACTGTCAGTCTGTTCTCTGTATCTATTAATCTGTTTCTATTTTGTGAACTAGCCCATTTGAGTTCTCTAGTGGTAATAAAATGCTAGATATCATCTACAGTTAATTAAAAATTTAAATAAAGCAGAAAGTACAGGCTTAGCTGAGGCAAAATGTGAAGTAAGTTCCTTGAGTCATAGTCCACAACAAACATTCTTTTCAGTTCATTAAAGGGAATATACAGCCTTACATGAGACAGCATATATAAGACAGATAAAAAGGTAGTTTACACAAGTATGTTTCTTGTACAATAATGATGTACATTCTATATAACACGGACTCCACTCTCTCTGGAGGTAAGGCTAAAATCTGCATTTTTAAACAACTCCACAAGTATTCTTAAGCACACTAAACCTTAGAACCATTATAGTAGGTGCTCAATAAATGCTTGTTAGGTTGAGCATGAAGTTTGAGTAAAGTAAGCTGAATACTTGACTTTACTTGCTGCCCCCGGTCTGTGCATCAGCTAACTACATATATAACTGAAGGAGTTTACAAGGATTTTCAAGGAAGAATAAGAAATAATGGAGTGACCCAGGGAAATAAGGGAGATATGACAATAAAAAAACATGTCTTAAATAAAATAGAAAACTAAAATACCTCTTTCTGATTATTTTCTTCCTCAGAATATCCAACTGGCAAATATGGAACCTGAATATACAGAAACCGAAAACATAAAATTAGAAAATATGGAAACTGAAACTATTTCTTCAGTTTCAACTCTGCAAGCCCTTTCTAAGCTACTTTATCCTGAAGAAGAGGATGATTTTGAGTCCGAACAGGTGGTTGTACTTACAGATGAATTAGTTCTGTTCACAATATACTGTAAAACTGTGTTTGAACAACTTGTTCCAACCTTACTCTGAGAGTAAGGCTATGTCATTTGATATATTTGCAAGAGGTCACAGAGTTGATTATTCATGACAGTAAAACCTTTAATACATTTCTAGAAAACATAATTATATATTTTTTCTAAACTACCTGAATGCTAAATAGGAAAAAAAAATCATTCTGTAACCATGGTAACAATAGCCACACTTCAAAATGTTTGTCATTTGTATTTATGGCCAAAGAATGCTTGACAATCATTACAAAGTGTGTTAGCTAGAATGTTAAAGCATAGACAGTATTTCTATAAAACAAATAATTTCAACTAGACAATATTAATTATACCACCCAAATTCGGTCCCCTTATTTTTTATTTGTCTACAGATGAAACAGAACAGAAAATATTTTGAGACAAGTAAGGGGATGTACTACCCACAGCCTACTAAAATTGATTTCCTGGTACATGCTCATACAGAACTGTGGGATATAATTACATAGTTGAATAGCATTTGGAGTCAGGACAGGTAACCCCAGGGAAACTTGCAGCAACAAAGATGGGCAACATTTTGAATATGAAGAGTTCCATGAGCTGACCTTTGGGCACTCCACAGTTACTGCTAATATTCCCAGTATAATCAAAATACATTTTATGTAATCCCCCAATCTCCACTTCCTACTCCTTAGATATCAGCAAACTTTGGCTATTAGACTGCCTAAGACAAACAAAATTTGGGGTAGAAATCTTATACTATAGCAGAATATATCTATTTGCTTTCACTATTTTTAATAAAGTTTTTCATTATTATAACAAGTTTACCATAAGCAAACTATCTCCCATGAAAGTGCATATCAATTTGCTCCTGCCAAAATTCTTCTTTGCCATTGTGTGGAAAAACTATTATAATCAGAATGGGCAGCAAATTTAGTGGCTCAGATGCACAGTGGACCTAGCTTCCACCCTTCAGGAAGAGCTTAGGTGGAACAGAGTAGAATCAAATAAGATGTACAATGGAAATAAAATTTGTGGAAGAGGGGAACTGAGTCAGCTTGGAGCCAGAACCAGAAATCAAGACTTTTGAGACAGGGAAAAGTCCTAGTAGAGGTCAAAATAAGGAAAAAGTGGATGTTAATAACACCTTAAATATCTACAACAAATAAGACACAGGAGAAAAAGTTATGAGCATGTATCAGTGAATTTGGGAAGGCAAGCTCATTTTTGCTGACTCAGCTGAAATAGAATGATACATCCTGGGAAAGGTGTGGTTATGTCAGATACAACAAGTATATTAAGTATTTGAGAAACAGTGCTCTTGAACAAGAAGTAGAAATTGTATTTGAAACAGATTCAGAAATAAGGAATGACTCTGGTAACAAAGCCTGTTCCCTTTGGCATTTTAGTATGGACATAGTTATTTGCATCTAGAGTTGTTTCTTGGATAATGATGAGTGCTTATGAGAATAGAGAGACTAGGACTATTTTGCCAAACTGTATAATTTATAGAGGAAAACTATAATAATGTGTGATTCTGTATATCTGGGTTATAAGCAATTTTGAGATAATTGGTCATTCAGACACCTCAGTACAGATATCATTACAAGATACACAGAATTGGATTATCAGAACAGTAGGAGAATAATTAATGTTTTTAATAAACTAGTAAATTTTCCAGGCAAAAGTAGTTTTTTTTTTTTCACTCATTAACCTTGGGAACTATGGCATGATTACAAGAGTGATATATTTTGAAAATACAGTCTCTGAAAATAACATTAGAACTGTTGCATACACATTGGTTCATCTATCCCCACCGTGAATTGTGAAGAATCTGGCAGATTGGGAAGATAGTACATCTGTTGTTTTGTTTGTTTTGTTTTGTTTTGTTTTGTTTTTTAATTCACAAAGGGATCTTAAAGACTGTGGGAAATACCATTCACTGCTCTTCACAGACATTGTAACAAGGATGTTCTGACTCTCTTACATATTGCAAAGTGGCATGAAATGCAGTGATAAATTGCTCAGATAATTGGATATGGATTCATAGTGAAGGCTGACATGATAGTCTTGTAGAAAATACTTGCCAGATGATTTTATCATCTAATTTTATCACCCTGATCCATCTTTTCACTTCAAAGTTATATTTTTAATTATTTTCATTAAGTTAATAAACTGAAACACCCATGTTATGATATACTGATCCAATCATCACTGTCCATGGAGGGCATACCAATTTTTTCAGAAATGTTCAAGTTTTCATTTATACAGATTTTTTTTGTTGTTGTTGAAGGAGGCACTCAAAAAAACAAGAGGCTCTCATGTTCCAAGAATTCTTTACCCTAACTGACTATTGGTATTCCAGTGATTAATAATTTAAGAGAAGCACTACAAGTTTATATGACTTTAGTGCTTAAAAAGAAAAAATGTATTCCCAGTCAGGGTACATGCCTGGGTTGCAGGCCATGACCCCCAGCAACCGTACATTGATGTTTCTCTCTCTGTCTCTCTATCTCCCTCCCTTCCCTCTCTAAAAATAAATAAATAAATAAATAAATAAATATATTTAAAAAAGAAAAAATTTACAAAGTATTTTCTTGGGATATTCATATTAAAATGCCTGTAACATTAACCACATATATAGCACTTTCGAAGCACCTTTTGAAAAGGAATTTTTACTGTCTCAGTAACTTTTGACATTATAAATTAATTTCTGATTTATAGCTGTTGGAATAGTTTAGCACAAAGAATCCCAGGTGAGTTTTTCTACCAGCTTTCAAGGACAGACACTATTTCTCTTGCCTGAACAGGAGTGTATTAAGCCTTGGGAGATTGCTACGGAGGCCTGAGAAAAACGAGCTAGAGGTGCTACTTTCCCAGGACCCAAGGAGATAAGAAATTTTTTGACTGCCAGCAAATGAAGTGAATTAGAGCACAGAATCTGACATCAACAAGAACAATCAAATTTTTAAAATAAGATTTTCTTCAAACAGCAAAGAACCACTGAGAGGGACCAATGAAGTGGTTGCCACTATAATGATGTTATAATATGTGTTAGGCGTAGTTGAAAAAAGAAAGCTGTTCCTGTACTGGTGCATCAGGGGCAGTCCTGTGAGCATATATATGCTTGTGCAGACTATGGCAAAATAACCTTGAACCTGTTTGAAGACTTATAGTAGTTCAGCATATAGTTGACAGTATTGATTTGGATTTGCTGTTTAAATTTTCTAGTTCTATAATATGAAGTGGTGAGATGAAGCAGTGTTTCATACCTACAGCAAAGAAGTAAAAGATGAAATCAGGACTTTTTTTAAAGTACATTTTATTGATTATCGATTTGGCTATTACAGTTATCCTATTATTTTTCCCCTTTATTCCCCTCCACCCTGCACCCCACCTCCAACAAGCTTTCCCCTCCTTAGTTCATGTCCATGGGTCTTACATATAAGTTCTGTGGCTTCTACATTTCCTATACTCTTCTTAACCTCCCTATGTCTAATGTGTACAAACCAATTATGCTTCTTATTCCCTATCCCCCATCCTTCCCTTCTTCCTCCCCACTGATAATCCTCAGTGTGCTTTCTATTTCTGTCATTCTGTTTCTTTTCTAGTTGTTTGCTTAGTTTGTTTTTGTTTTCATTTTTGTTTTCTTTAAGTCTAGTTGTTGATAGTTGTGAGTTTGTTACCATTTTACTCTTCATAGTTTTGATCTTCTTTTCCTTACATAAGTTCCTTTAACATTTCATATAATCAGGGTTTGGTGATGATGTACTACTTTAACTTCACCTTATCTGGGAAGCACTTTATCTGCCCTTCAAGTCAGCAGGATAGCTTTTCTGGATAGAGCAATCTTGGATGTAGGTCCTTGCCTTTCATGACTGTGAATACTTCTTTCCAGCCCCCTCTTGCCTGCAAGGTTTCTTTGGAGAAATCAGCTGAGAGTCTTACGGGAACTCCTTTGTAGGTAACTGTCTCTTTTTCTCCTGCTGCTTTTCAGATTCTCTCCTTATCTTTAATCTTGTGTAATGTAATTATGATGTGCCTTGGTGCGTGCTTCCTCGGGTCCAACTTCTCTGGGACTCTCTGAGCTGCATGGACTTCCTGGAAGTCTGTTTCCTTCACCAGATTGGGGAAGTTCTCTTTCATAATGCCTTGCTCTTCCTCTTCTCCTTCTGGCACCCCTATAATTCAGTTATTGGAACATTTAAAGTTGTCCCAGGGGTTCCCAAGCCTCTCCTTATTTTTTTGAATTCTTGTTTCTTCATTCTTTTCTGGTTGAATGTTTATTTCTTGTTTCTGCTTCAAATCATTTATTTGAGTCCTGGTTTCCTTCCCTTCACTGTTGGTTCCCTGTATATATTTCTTCATTTCACTTTGTATAGCTTTCACTTCTTCCCCTGTTTTTACATCTATACTCAAATAATTCTGTGAGCATCCTGATTACCAGTGTTTTGAATTCTGCATCCGATAGGTTAGCTATCTCTTCACTGCTTAGTTCTTTTTCTGAGTTTTGACCTGTTCTTTCATTTGGGCCATATTTCTTGGTCTCAGTGTACTTGTTACGTTGTAAGGTGCAGAGCCTTATTTATTTACTAGGGTAGGACAACCCATGTCACTGCATTGTGGTGCAGTCTGGATGAACATTTCTTCTTTAACTCCTTAGTCATTGGACTTCTATGCAGTTTGATTTCCTGGCAATTCTTGTTGTTTTTTGTTTTTAAATTTTTTGTTATCCTTATTTTGGTTGTGCAAGGAAGCGAAGTGTTTCTACCTATGCCTCCATCTCAGCCAGGAGAAATCAAGACTTTGAATGAGTCATTTGATGTCTAAATACTTAAGACTCTATTTAATGCTTTGTTTTTGTTTTTATAAAACTTCCCCATACTTCTGTCTCCCATCTAACTGTGACCAGACATTGCCTATGCCCAAAGGTGTTGATGCTCTTATATTAATACTTGGTTTTAACCTTCAAAGAGATGAATGTAGTTCATTCCCCTGACCCCAGGAATCCATAATTCACTGAGTTGGAGCTGGGGATTTAGACTGATCAAAGGTCAATTCTGCCTTAGACTCTGTTAAACCAAATACTTTTTGAAAGACAAGTAAAACACATCAAAATAATACTTGACATCTGGCTCTCTGTTGTATAATAACTATAGGTAATTAAACTTAAATGCTTTATGAAATCTTAGCTGGAAAGCATATCAGGTTTAAAGTATTACTGGTCACATACATATACAAGTAGTACAAAAAGTTGGGCTTTTTTCCTTCTCTCCCAGTTTAAATGTTCATCTGTGATTGGAGCCATGGATCCTGGGCATATTGGACCACCAAAACAAGAAGAGCTTAAAGGTAAGTTATTTAATAGAGTATATGGGCCAAAATAAGTAGTACATTCTTTCTTTTGGGAAGAAAATTATAGGGAGAATAATACTAACGCTAGCACTTATTAAAGATTAACTCAATTGTAGAAATGATGAACAGTCATTTATATATAAAGATGCTGCTTTTACTCTACTGTTACAGGTAAGTTGTTTTTCTAGTCATGGAAATTAATTTGCCTTTAATTATTCATATTTTGGCATATTTCCTGAGATGGAAGGCCACCAGTCACATGTAGTTAAGTAACTTACTACTCAGGATTTAGTTACCAAGATGTTTAGCTTCTTCACCTTCTACCCTGCTATATTCTGGCAGTTTCACATAATTCATTCTTTATTTCATTCAATCAATATTTATTGAGAGCCTAGTATGCATTAGGCAATATGATTATCTCTGAGACTACAGTAGAAAGCAAAATAGAAGTTATCTGTGTTCCCAAGAGAACTACACAATTTTATATTACATTGAACTGCTTATAAAATAAAACCCATGGGGTAACTTATAAGAGTCACAAGTCCAATAACTAGAATAAATATTTTGAATGTATTCCCAGTAATTTGGCTTATACATTTTCATGGAGATGAGCATTTTATACATCTTAAAAACTAGAAGGGTTGCCCTAGCTGGGAAGCTCAGTTGGTTTAAGTGTTGACCTGATACACAAAGGTTGTAGGTTTGATCCCTGGTCAGGGCACATACAAGAATCAACCAATGAATGCATAAATAAGTGGAACAACACATTGATGTTTCTCTTTCTCTTCCTCTCTGTCTCTCTAAAATCAATAAATAAAAATTTAAAAATTTAATGAAAAACTTATAGAAGGCTCTAATTCTGTTGGTCAAGATCACAGTTACCAGAAGGCGGGCATAGAAAGGAAGTAAAGTCCTCTCATCAATTTAGCTAATTGTAAAAGATTTTATCTGAAAAATATATTTTAAATAATGGATAAAATGAGGTCTGAGGGGATGATTTTAAAATTTTAGTTATTACTACTCAAGAGTATATTTACCTCATTCAAGAGATATTCACTCCATGGAACACTAGTTGAGTTTAGATGCATTTCTGTGCTCTCTGTATTTCTGATAATCTAGGTCTAATAATCTCCCAGTTCTGAGGACAATGAGTAATATGTAAAGCATTATATATAAAATCTGTAATTAGGCTTTACAAAGCCTATGCTATAAACAGAAGCAGATAAATTTTAAAGGTCAGCAGAATTAAAAATCAGGTGAATTTGAGGAAGGATGCTTAACGTGACTCCAACTAATGTTCTGCACCTAATCTAAGCATCCATTTGCTGCCCTAATAGTTGGAACAAATGTAAGCTGGGTTTTATATGCCTATTTACTTTTAAACAGTTTGAGTTGACATGTAGAGACTCAGGTATATGCTCAATTCTACATAAAGGACAAGTGACAGAGTTTCTTTAAAGCTGATGCCTACATGAGGAAAATACTGGATTAAAAAATTAACATTTTAAGTTTTTTAACTGATGGTTTGTCTTAAAAATTATGTTATGCTTGAATAAAACGTATCAAATGACTTTTATACAATAAAACACAGTACAAGATAAGACATTTCTACCTAAACCAAAGTATGTGTTTGATTTGTTCTTTTATATAAAAATATTTACACGTGATTCTATTTGTTTTATTGCAAATATATTTTACATTATATTAAACACAATGTCATTTTATATATTAAATATATGTTATACACACACACACATAAAAGAGAAGGAGGGAGGGAGAAAGAGACTGGAAGATATACATCAAAATGCTCTCGTTCATTATCTCCAGGTAGTTGAATTATAGATTGTTTTATTTTCTTCTGTTTCCTTAAATGTCTTTTCTAAATTTCCTACAATTATTATTATAACTCTACAAGGTATTGGTTGTGTATTGATAAAAATATTTAATCAGTTGTTACTGATTGCACCCATATACAGAATCTAACGAACAAACTGAACTAACAAGCAAGACGGAGACAGACTTATATACAGAGAGCAAGATGACAGCTAGAGGCAGGAGGGTAGGGGGTGGAGGGATTGAGCAAAAAGGAAAAAGGACTCATGCACATAGATAACAGTGTGTTAATTGCTTAAAGGAGGGGAGTATAAGGGGCCTAAATGGTAATGGAAAAATATAATAAAGATTATGCATTTTAAAAAATAATCAGTTGTTACTAATTTAGCTTGTTTTTGGTAAAAGTAGAAAATACAAATAAGAAATGTTTTACTTTGTGATCCCCAACTGAGCGTACAAGAGCAATTTTGAGGGGAATGGGCAACAGCTTCAGCTTTCTCTTCCCTTTATTTACAGTTATTCCTCAAACCAGTGATGAAACTAGCGAGGCCATCTGGAATCCAGAAGAAGTTCCAGAAGGAGCAGAACACACTGACATGTGGGATGCTAGAGAAATACCAGAGTAAGTCAAATAAAGTCAAGAATGCATTTAGGGGTTTAAACTAAATGTGTCATCTGATACCATTCTATTTTTGACAAGATTTATAAAGTGACTTCTACCATGTGAAAGATAAAACTACAGCAACACACAGAAGGCATGTGTAATTGATGACTTTTTCCCTGCTAAAGCAGAAACAAACAATAAAACATAAGACCTTCCTTTCACTTATTATCTAACAAAAATGAAAAATACAGTCCTTTCTGTTATATATTTATGTTTAATGTCAGTTACTTATATAATGTGGAACTAACAGTAAGAAAATAGCCTATTAAATTACAAACATTCATACAAACTAAATTATTATGCCACATTTATATGTCAAAGATCTGTTTTTAATTACTCAATGTTCCACATTAACTATAACTATAAAACTGTGTCCAATGCCTCAAACAAATAAAGAAACTCTATGCTTCTATCTTCTAAGTCAGTTCTGAAAATAGAAGCTGTCAGAGATGGCAGATAATTAACTGGAAAAAAAGTATCCAGCTTTCAAATAAACAATGTCAAAAATTATAACCTTCGTAAAAATCAAATGGGATTTTAAAACACTTCAGTCTGCATTTTAAGAATGAAGAGAGTAAATATGTTATGTTTATACAGTATGCACACGTCCATATGAAAGATAAGAATTAAGTTACTAGACTTCTGGCCAAGATGGAAGTATAGGTAGATACACTGTGCCTCTTCGCACAACCAAAAGAAGGACAACAACAAATTTAAAAACAAAAAACAACCAAAACTTACAGAAAATCAAACTGTATGGAAATCTGGCAACCAAGTTGTTAAGGAAGAAACATTCATGCAGACCAATAGGAGGGCCAGAGACAGGCAGCTGGGCAGAAAGGACTTGTGGCAAGGTAGCAGCTGGAGGACCCAGCAGTCTCATATTTGCGTGTGGATAGACCAAGACAAACAACAGGGGAGTGAGATGGACCATACAACCCAGGGTTCCAGTGCAGGGAAATAGAGCCTCAAAGGCTCTGACTGAAAAAACCTATGAGGGTTGAGGTAGCAGGAGAAACTCCAAGCTTCACAGGAGAGTTCATTGGAGGGCCCCACAGGGTCCTAGAACATACATAAACCCACCCACCCAGGAATCAGCACCAGAAGAGCCTAATTTGCTTGTGGGTGGGGAAGGAGGGGACTGGAAGCTGGCAGGGAGGTGAGCAAGCCTCATTGTAACCTCTCGGGCTCCCCCCCCCACATACAGCACCACAGCACAGCAGTGTGGGTTGTCCCACCCTGGTGAATACCTAAGGCTCTGCCCCTTACAACATAACAGGCACACCAAAACAAGGAAAAAATGCCCCAAATGAAAGAATAGATCAAAGCTCCAGAAAAAAATATATAGCTAAGTGACAAAGAGATAGCCATCCTATCAGACACACAGTTCAAAACACTGGTAATCAGGATGCTCACAGAATTGCTTGAGTATGGTCACAAAATAGAGGAAGAAGTGAAGGCTATACAGAGTGAAATAAAAAGAACAAACAGTGAAGCGACTCAAATCAATGATTTAAACAATAAATAAACATTTAACAAGAACAGAATGAAGAAACAAGAATTTTAAAAAATGAGAAATATAGGAACCTCTGGGACAACTTTAAACATTCCAACATCCAAATCATAGGGGTGCTAGAAGGAGAAGAGGAAGAAGAAGACCAAGAAATTGAAAACTGATTTGAAAACATAATGAAGGAGAACTTCCCCAATCTGGTGAAAGAAATAGACTTCCAGGAAGTCCAGTAGGCTCAGAGAGGTCCAAAGAAGTTGGACCCAAGGAAGCATGCACCAAGGCACATAATAATTACATTACACAAGATTTTTAAAGATAAGGGGGAATCTGAAAAGCAGCAAGAGAAAAGGAGACAGTTACTACAAAGGAGTTCCCATAAGACCCTCAGCTGATTTCTCCAAAGAAACCTTGCAGGCAAGAGGGGGCTGGAAAGAAGTATTTAAAGTCATGAAAGGCAAGAACCTACACCCAAGATTACTCTATCTTGCAAAGCTATCATTTAGAATGGAAGAGCAGATAAAGTGCTTCCCAGATAAGGTCAAGTTAAATGAGTGCATCATCACCAAACCCTTATTATTATATGAAATGTTAAAGAAATTCATCTAAGAAAAAGAATATCAAAACTATGAAGAATAAAATGACAGCAAACACAACTATCAACAACTGAAACTAAAAAAAAAAAAAAAAAAACTAAGCAAACGACTAGAACAGGAACAGAAACAGAAGGACAGAAATGGAGATCATGTGGATCATGTGGAGTGTTACCAGAGGGGAGGCTGAGTGGGGAGAATGAGGGAAAAGGTAAAGGGAATAAATACCTAGGTAGATAGGTAGAAAATGGTAGGTAGAAAATAGCCAGGGGGTGGTTAAGAATAGCATAGGTAATGTAGAAGTCAAAGAACTTATATGTTCGACCCATGAACATGAAGTAATGGAGGGGGGATGGGGATTGGAGAGGGTGTGCAAGGCAGAGGGGAATAAAGGGGATAAAATGGACAATTGTAATAGCATAATCAGTAAAATATATTTTTTTTAAAAAGTCACTCATTTGTCATATTGTCTAATAAATGTCAAACATCCATATGAGGCCAGCCCCAAATTTGGGTAAATTTTCAGTTTTTCTTTTTCCTTTTTATTGAATATATTGGGGTGATAATGGTTAACAAAATTATGCAGGTTTCAGGTGCAAATTCCACAAAACATGAGCTGTACACTGTATTGTGTGTTCACCACCACCCCAAGTCAGGTCTCCTTCCATCCACAGTTATCCATGCTATACCCTTCTCCACCTCC
Organism: Phyllostomus discolor; assembly: GCF_004126475.2. Lineage (NCBI taxonomy): Eukaryota > Metazoa > Chordata > Mammalia > Chiroptera > Phyllostomidae > Phyllostomus > Phyllostomus discolor. The sequence goes on along the minus strand of NC_050198.1, from coordinate 55,833,013 downwards.
TCCTACCCACTCCCTCCAGCAATCACCACACTGTTGTCTGTGCCCATGAGTGTTTTCTCTTTTGTAATTTTTTGTTCAGTCCTCCACCACCCCACCAGCCCCTAATCCCCCTTGACAGTCTGCTCTCTATGAGTCTGTCTCTATTTTGCTTGTTAGTTCATTTTATTCATTAGATTCCACATATGAGTGAAATCATATGGTACTTGTCTTTCTCTGGCTGGCTTATTTCACTTACTTAGCATAATAACACCTTTCTTGTTTGATGTTCTGTAGAAAGAACATCCATGAAAGCTTTACAATAATAAGTAATTCAGTCAGGATATGAAGAAAATGGCTTTTAAAGATTTTTTAAAAATCTTTATTTTCTTTCTCATGCAATTATACTTCTAATATCCCAATAGGTAAAGAGGGAAAAAATGGTTAAAGGACATGGACAGGATATTCACAAAAGAATAATGGTTACTGGCCAAATAAAAAAAATAATAAGGGCCCAATATAAGTCACTACCCCAGAGATAAACATTAGGGTCTTTATTTTACAGAGTTTTAAAGTCAGATTTCATATTTGATTAGATTTAATGAATGAGAGGAAAGTGTCAAAAATGATGCTTGGGTGACAGGGTGAATAGTGGGGTAATTAACTGTAAGTGGGAATATAGGTGGAGGGGAAGTGATGAGTTTGGTTTTGGGTGTATAGATAGTGAGGTGCCTTTGGATCCAGGCAAATGGGTAAAGTAGGCAATAGGAAAAAATTGCTTCTGGAGATGAGAAGAGCAGCAGCAGCTAGAGCAAATCTGTTTGGGAATCATGGGCATATGGATCAATACCTTTCTATTTTGTTTAACCTGGCTTCATCTTTGTAAATATCTGGTAGAAGTTATAGTCTATTAAGAAAAGAAACACCCCATATCAAATAGCTACTTATTATTCTTGTTTCAACTCAGAGAAATCCTCTTTTCATTCTTGGCCATTCCTATTTGCTAGTGGTCAGAGTCATTGTACTCCTTTAGTCTTCCTGTCCAGTGATTTACCATTCTCCATTAGGTTAAATTAAATAGAAAAGGTCATTTGTAACTATTTGCTTACTTCATTCCATGTAAAATAATAGGGTACACTATGTCTTAGTGCTTCCATAAGCCATCCTATCTCTAAGGGCCCAAGTTTGGGGCCAAGGAAAGATTTGTGAATTGTCATGTGTGAGGAAAATCTTTCATTGAACTAAGAATCCTATAGGACTAGATTCTAAACATTATAGTGTAGCTGTGCTGACTACATTACCAGTGTTTCTATTGTAGAATTCTAGAGATAGAAAAAAGAGATCATTTAATTCAAACCCACCCTCTTCCATAAATTGTACAAATGTAGAAACCAAGATGCCATGAGTTTGTGACTTGATGAAAATCACATGGCTAATGACAGAAATGGTACTTAACCTGGATTTTCGAACTCTTCATTGTCGCTTAAATTTATCGGTGGAGAGTTTCTATCTATCCATCAAATCCTGTGTTATGGGCCCACTATTTTTCTGAGCCATTGTTTTCCTGGAAAGGATCTTCCTTTTTTTCTTCTACATCGAATCTTATGAGACTCTTATTAGAAGTTTTCTCAGTCCATTTTATTTAGCTCTAAAACAGTTAAGCTTCATTTTAGAAAAGAAGTAGATATGATATAAATCCTGCTTTACAGAGTTAGGTATTTTTGACTAAATTTCTAGATTTTTATTTCTTTATGTTCTGCTATATGCCTGAAAAAAAACTGTAAGAATTTTACTTACTTAGTCATTTTTTAAAGATTTTATTTATTTATTTTTAGAGAGGGAAAGGAGGGAGAGAGAGAGAGAGAGAGAGAAACATCAACGTGCGGCTGCCAGGGGCCGTGGTCTGCAATCCAGGCATGTGCCCTGACTGGGAATCAAACCTGCGACACTTTGGTTCGCAGCCTGCTCTCAATCCCCACTGAACTACGCCAGCCAGGGCAGTCATTTTATTTTTATTGCAATGGCATGTTCTCATAAGTCTCTAGTTTTCCTCTCTATGACAGGAAATTTCTCTTTCATTTGAGTTTCTATATTGATGACTTTTTCAGGTATGATATTATATACAAACAGCAGGTGGGAACTGAGGATATATTCCTAGGATTGACGAAAAAGGACACTTCAACAGCATGTTGTGAGGATCTAGTGGTAAGCTTCTCTCCCTTCCCCATTTTATGACCATTATAGCTAAATTGACTGCCTGTTGTATATATAACACTGTAGGCAAGACTGTAAACTCTTTAAAAATATTGGTTGATATGTTTCAAGTACTCAGGGAATAATGGAGCAGTTTAAATTTGGTAAATATGCACAAAATAAACTAACCTTACACATGTGGATAAGATTTACAAATAAATATAATAGAATCATATGATATAATACACTTTCTACTCCTATTAAACAGCCCAATCTGATTGGACTGAATTTCTTTCATTCTACTTCTATTTCATGCATACCATCTGAATGGTTAGTAATGTATCATGAGTTGACAGGCAATGAAAATGAAATATTTCCTTCCCTAAATCTGTCTTCTCTCTTATGACTGTTTCTTTTGATGACTTGGTTTACATTGGGAAATTTAAAAAGGAATTTTTTTCTTAATATTTGGAACTTCTGATTTTAAAACTCTAAACATATACCTAAAAAAGACATCTAAAGTGTCACTTGGCTTCCTAATCTGAATGACACTACAGCATATTGGATAGCATCCTTTGCCAAGCCACCATTTCTGTATAATTACAATGCAACACCAACAATATCAATAGAATACACCTTATTTTTGCTAATTTGAGCCTTGTGATAATCTTGTTGAAAAGTCTATGTCCAATGAAAAGTGTAGAATACAACCCATTTTGACAATATACACTAGTAATTCTGATGCTAAGAATTTATTTTTTGAGATCGGAGGCTGTGCATCAATCTTTTCCCCTTCCTCTCTTACAATACAGTATGGTATAGGGTACTAAGGTGCCCACAGGAGATACTTAATATTTTTCCTTAAGCAAATGTCAAATAGAACCTCTCTTTGGCATGAAATTCAGTTTTAATGTCATTAGCAAGATCTAAGACATTAAATTGAATCAAGTAACATAATGGGAATAGTGACTTTAAGTACTTCAAGAGATTTTTCAAACTCGAATGAGTTAAGGTTTCAAGTGATCTTGAAATAATTAGCTCCCAGGGTTTTAGCAGTAATATTCAAATTCCTCTCTCTTAAATTACTGTAAAATTATGTTTTTGATGTCTAATATTAAGGATTGCTCTAAACACTGGAGAAGTTCTAGGCCCTAAATAAATAAAACTGTTGTGGGCCTTTCCATTTCTCTTATGCAAATTGCCACTAGTATTAATGATAAAGGTATACTGAATGATGCATCTTGGAAACTAAATCACACCTCAGAATAGGAATATACAATCTAAAACTCAAAAGTATATACAGAAATCGACTTGATACCTCCCCCCAATGAACTTATAATTAATCAGGGAGACATAAATGTCTTGTTTTATTATTAACAATTAAACTCAGTGTTGACAATTATATGTTTACCACCAGTTCAGAGGGTTTGGATAAGGAATGAACACTACTGAATGGCAGCAGCAAATGAAACATTTGTTGATGTAATGGAACTTTACCACATTATATTGTTCTTTTTTCCTTCTTTCTTTTTATATATTCAATCTTTGAAGATAGTGAATACTACTATGTACCAGGCACTGTCCTAAGTACTAGATATACAGAGATAAATAAGAAACAATTATACTCAAGGAACTTCCAGTAAAGGAAATGGACACCCAATAAATCACTGCAGTTCAATATGGTCAGTATATATTTAGAGGTGTATGTCAGGTACACAGTGACATAAAGCAGAAGGGATCAACTCTATTTGGGTGGATAGGATTTCTACAGTGGACAACATTCCAAGAAGGACATTCCAAGTAGAGGCAAGAGCATGTGGAATGGTAACTGGGCATGAAGTAGCATGGCCTATTCGAGTAAGCAATGATTATAACAATAATAAAAGAATAATTGTAGATAGTGGTATACTGGTAAGCTGACTCAAAAAAGAAAAAAAGAACTCATTTGTAGCTTCAATTTTATCCCATAGACATATTAATGATGGCATCCACTATCATTGCTTAACCCCACAGGCAAAACACAGACGAAAAAGGTGGTTGACATTACCTCAAGTATTTCTTGCTCAAATTTACAAGCTTATTATTCCTGTTGATTATATGTCATTTTCTCAAATCTAAGACATCATCAAATTGCAAATGTGACATTTATTTAATAATAAAGGAAAATAGGTATGCTACCACATTAAATGCACATGTTGATTGTGTGTTACATCTCAATATCAGAAATATTAAAATACAGGGAAAATTGCACCTTAGAATTGACTAAATATGCTATTTGGGTCCTGGACACGGTGTACATGTAACAATTCAACCCAGAGACTTTAAGAAAGGGACATTTTTTAAGCTGAGGAAGCTTTAATAGTAGTACAGACAATGTTTATATACAAGGAGTGATTTGAGGTTTAAAATTTATGAGGATCACCCTGTATTTTACCTTTCCCAAACTCCAAATAAGAAAGCAGGATATATGAGTCCTAAATAAAGCAATTACACTAAACAAAATTCTGCATTACTGATATGTATATCTTCAGCAAGCCTTCCATTCTTTCCATCATACCCCAATCCAAAGAGCTCCATTATCCAAATTCTGCCTTATGCTCTACTCCTGAGTTGATAGCTAACAAACTTCCCTTGCCTTAATCTATACATAGACATTTTATTTTTAATAAAAATTGTGTGTGTTTAAAGTGTATGACATGATGATTTGATATACATATACATAGAGAAATGATTACTACAGTCAAGCTATTAACACATCATCTAACATAGTTACCATTCATGTGAGTGTATGGTGAGATCACCTGAAATCTACTTTCTTAGCAAATTCCCCTTACTCAATACAGTATTATTAACTACAGTCATCACACTGTACATTAATTTTAGAGCTAGAGTTAGGCCAGTGGTTTGCAAGTTTGTTTTGTTTTGCCTTGTTTTTAGCTGTCAACCATTTTCTTCAAGTAAAATTCTCTAAGAAAACCCAACATATAAAATACATAAAACCACCCTCATCTTGGTTAAAAGGTTACTATCACCCATGCAGCAGCTCCTAGGAGAAAAAAATCGGGGGTCCCTTGGAACATAAAGATGATAATCTAGCCTTTCTTCCTTAGATTACAGTTCATTTAAGAAAATAAGGTCAAGCTTACAAGGTAATTTATATGAGCATTATAAAATGTTCATATAAATTAATGGAAAAACAATAAGGGAACTAGAGGGCTTTTTTCTCCTACGTGGCATGTCTATGTTTTTCTTTAAACCTCATGAGTAGAATACCCCTATCTTGTTTTGTTTTATTTTATTTTATTTTGCTTTGGTTATAATGGGTTTGATATTTATCCTTGACTATATATGATTGAATAGTATTTATCACTGTTTGCTATATCTTTTGAAAATTCAACAAATACTAAGCACTTACTATAGACCAGACACTCAATATATATAGTGTTGGAAAAATTGATGTTTCTCTTTCTCCCAAAGAGCTTACTATCAGGAGATCAAGCAGGCCATAAGCAACAGCACAGACCTTCATAGATCCATGCAATAAGGAAACAATGCAATCAAATGGGTATAGATTATTACTTACACATACAGCATAAATAAGATCAGCACAGTGTCAGCTCCTGATATTCCTGATAGCCAGCATGTATACCCACGGTTTGGGGAAGGGAACAGAAAAGTCCTATGCCTCACCGTAACCAGGGGGTGAGATGACAATTTGCCTTCTGTAGCCTTCTGCAAGATAGGGAGCCTCCCACCAGGAAGGAAAGACAGATAAAAAAGAGCCTTGAAGCAACCCCTCACAAGACTGCCTATCTTCCCACTTGTGAGAGGATCACTGTATGTTCTGCCAAGACCTGGGGTGGACCACAATTTAGCCTTGCCTACGTTGTCTATGTAAATAGTGCAAAGTCACCAGAATATCAGAGTAAAGCCATTTCAATACATTTATAGTCTATGAGTAAAAGTGATTTTTCTGGTTGTTTTCACTTAATACAATAAGAATAGCAAATAACTTATATAATGCTTACTAGGAGCCAGGAATTTCTCTAAGAACTTTGTGCATAGTAACTCATCAATCCCCACACCAAAACTCTATGAAATCAGTGCTATTATCCCCATTTTACTAATGAGATTACTGAAGCACAAAGAGGAAACTTGCTTAAGGTCACACATTTAGAATCTGGAAGAACTACAATTTTCACACAGGCAATTTGAATTTGATAGAACTATGTACAAAATGATACAGGCACAAAGAAGAGGAAAACCAAGCTCACTTCATAATACAGGTGGCATCTGACTTGCACATTTTTATTACAAATCCTATTTTTTTCATTGTTGTTCAAGTACAGTTGTCTCCATTTTCACCCCACAGCTCTTCCCTTCCCCACCAACTCCCACTGCCCACCCTTAATCCTACCCTGCTTTGGTCTGTCCATGGGTCCTTTAAACATGTCCCTTGATGACCCTTCCCCATTTTCCCCCGATTATCCCTGTCCCCACTCCCCTCTGGTCACTCTCAGCTTGTTATTTACTTCTGTGTCTCTGGTTTTATTTTGCTTGCTTGTTTCTTTTGTTGATTAGGTTACATTAATAGGTGACATAATATGGTAATTGTCTATTGCCTCCTGGCTTACTTCACTTAGCATAAAGCTCTCCAGTTCCATGCATGCTATCCTGAAGGGTAGGAGCTACTTCTTTCTTTCTGCTACATAGTATTCTGTTGTGTAAATAAATGTACCATAGTTTTTTGAATCACTCAATTACTCATGGGCACTTGGTTGCTTCCAGCACTTGGCTATTGTAAATTTGTTTCTATGAACACTGGGGTGCATAGGTTCTTTTGGATTGGTGTTTCAGAGCTCTTAGGGTATAATCCAAGCAGTGGAATTGCCAGATCAAAAGGCAGTTCCATTTTTAGTTTCCTGAGGAAATTCCATACTGTTTTCCACAGTGGCTGCACCAGTCAGCATTCCTACCAACAGTGTCCTAGGGTTACCTTTTCTCCACAACCTCACCAGCACTTGTTTGTTGATTTGTGTATAATGGCCATTCAGAGCGGTGTGAAGTGGTATCTCATTGTGGTTTTAATTTGCATCTCTCCGATGGCTAGTGATGCTGAACATCTTTTCATATGCCTCTGGGCCCTCTGTATGTCCTCCGTAGAGAAGTGGTCCTTTGCCCATAATCTTAATTAGGTTGTATGTCTTCCTAGAGTGGAGTCATGTAAGTTCTTTTTTTTTTTTTCTACCTCAAAAATCTTATAGACTTCGTTTTAGCTTTTTTAAAAATATATGTTATTGATTATGCTATTACAGTAGTCCCATTTTCCTCCTGTTTATTCCCCTCTGCCCTGTACCACCCCTCCCACCCACATTCACCCCACCCCTTAGTTTATGTCCATGTAGTGTACATGTAAGTTCTTTGGTTTCTCCATTTCCCACACTATTATTAACCTCCCCCTGTCTATTTTGTATCTACTGAGTTCTTTAATATTTTAGAGATCAGACCATTCTCTGAAGTATCATTGGAAAATATATTTTCCTATACAGTTGGTTCCCTTTTACATTTCCTGATATTTTCCTTAGCCATGCAGAAGCTTTTTTATTTTGATGAAGTCCCACTTGTTTATTCTTTCCTTTACATACCTTGCTCCAGGGGACATATCAGTGAAAATATTGCTGCATAGAATATCTGAGATTTTTCTGCCTGTGTACTCCTCCAGGACCTTTATAATGATGCAACTTATATTTAAGTCTTTTATCCACTTTGAGTTTATTTTTGTGTATGGTGTAAGTTCTTGGTCGAGTTTCATTTTTCTACATGCAGCTGTCCAGTTCTCCCAACACCATTTGTTGAAGAGGCTATTTTTACTCCATTTTATGCTTCTGTCCCTTTGTCAAATATTAATGACCATAGAGACATGGGTTTATTTCTGGGCTCTCTATTCTGTTCCATTGATCTATGAGTCTGTTCTTATACCAGTACCTGACTGTTTTAATTATAGTGGCCTTGTAATATAATTTGATATCAAGTATTGTGATCCTTCTTAATGTGGACATTTTGATGATGTTTATTCTTCCAATCCATGAACATAGTATATGCTGCCATTTATTTGTGTCTTCCTTATTTCCTTTCTTCAGTGTTCTGTAGTTTTCTGAGTACAAGTCTTTTACCTCCTTGGTTAGGTTTATTCTTTGGTACATTATTTTTATAGTTGCTATAGGAAATCAAACTTTTTTTCTTATTTCTGTTTCTGATGCTTTACTGGTGGTGTACAAAAATGCCTTCGATTTCTGAATATTGACTTCATATCCCACTGTTTTGCCAAATTCACTTATTAGGCCCAGTAGTATTTTTGATGGAGTCTATAGGGTTTTCTATGTACACTATCATGTCCTCTGCAAACAATGACAGGTCTACTTCCTCCTTTTCATTTTAAATGCCTTTTATTTGTTTATCTTGTCTAATTGCTATGGCTAGGACTTTCAATATTATGTTTAATACAAGTGGTGAAAGTGGACATCCTTGTCTTGTACCTGATCTTTGGGAAAGATTTTAGTTTTTTCCCACTGAGTATAATGTTGGCTGTAGGTTTCTTGTATATGGCCTTTATTTTGCTGAGGTGCACTCCCTCTACTTCTACTTTGTTCAGTGTTTTTATCATAAATGGGCGCTGTACCTCATCAAATGCTTTTTCCACACCTATTGATATGATCATGTGTTTTTTGTCTTTTACAGTGTTTATATGATGATACATTTATTGAGTTGCAAATACTATACCAATTTGTATCCCTGGCATGAATCTTACTTGATCATGGAATATGATCTCTTCAATGTATTGCTGGTTGCAGTTTGCCAATATTTTGCTGAGGATTTTAGTGTCTTTGTTCATCAGTGATATTGGCCTAAAGTTTTCTTTCTTTGTTGTGTTTTTATCTGGTTTTTGGATTAGAATGATGCTGAGCCCATAAAAAGACTTTGGGAGTCATCTCCCTTCTTGAATTTTTTTGGAATAGTCTGTGAAGGACAGGGGTTAGCTCTTCCTTAAATATTCTGTAAAATTACCCTGTGAAACTGCTCCAGGATGGTTTTTGTGTGTTGGGAGTTTTTGACTATTGCTTCAATCACACCAGCTCTTATTGGTCTGTTCAGACTTTCTGCTTCTTCTTCATTCAGTTTTGGAAGATTATATTTTTCTAGAAATTTGTCCATTTCACCTAGGTTTTCAAATTAATTGGCATAGAGATGTTCATAGTAATTTCTTAAAATCCTCTGCATTTCTCTGGTATCCGTTGTAATCTCTCCTCTTTCATTTCTGATTGTGTTTTTGGGTCCTCTCTGTTTTTTTTCTTGATGAGTATGCTTGAAGGCTTGTCAATTTTGTTTATCTTGTCAAAGAAACAGCTCCTGGATTTTTTGATCTTTTGAATTACTCATTTATTCTCTGTCATTTAATTCTGCCCTGACCTTGGTTATTTCCTTCCTTCTACTCACTCTGGGCTTTGTTGTTCCTACAGTTCCTGTAGATGTAAGGTTAGGTTGTTCATTTGAAATGTTTCTATCTTTTTTAGGTAGGCCTGTACGGCAATGAACTTCAATGTCAGGACTGCCATCACTGTGTCCCATAGGTTTGGACTGTTGTGTATTAATTTTCATTTGTTTCTAGAAAGTTTTTATTTATTCCTTCATCTCATTGTTAACCCATTTATGGTTTAATGGGATACTATTAAATCTCCATGTATTTGAATGAGTGAGTTTTTTCCCTGGGGTTGGCTTCTAATTTTAAGCCCTAGTGGTCTGAGACCATGCTTGATATAATTTCAATTTTCTTGAATTTGTTGAGGCTTGTTTTTTGTCCCATCATGTGGTTTATCTTTGAAAATATTCCATGTGCATTTGAAAAAAAATGTGTATTTTGCTTGTTTGGAATGAATGGTTCTGTATATATCATTTAATTCCATTTGATCTAGGGCATTTTTTTTTCAATGCCACAACATTCTTGTTGATATTTTGTTTGGAAGATTTATCCATTATTGGCAGTGGGATGTTAATATCCCCTAGTATAAGGGTGTTGCTGTCTATTTCTTTCTTGAAGTCCTCCAAGCTTTTCCTTATATAGTCGGGTGCTCCTATGTTGGGCGCATATGTGTTTAAATGCTATGTCTTCTTGATGGATTCTTCCATTGAGTATTTTGAAGTATCCTTCTTCTGAGTCTCTTTAATGACCTTTGGTTTGAAGTCTATTTTGTGTGATACAAGTATTGCTACCCTGGCTTTTTTTCCTTTCCATTTGCTTGGAACATTTTTTCCAACCCTTCACTTTTACCCTGTGTAGGTCTTTTGTTCTGAGGTGGGTCTCTTGTAGACACCATATGTGCGGGTCATGTTTTCTTATCCATTCAGGTACCCTATGTCTTTATATTGGAGCAATTAATCCATTTATATTTAACCATTTATAAATTAATCCATTTATATCCATTTATAGTTATTATTGATACTTATTCATTCTCCCCACCCGTGTTCCTATGTTCCTCTCTCTCTCACTCTTTTTCTTCCTCTTCTTATAGCAGTTCCTTTATCATATCTTGCCATCCTGATTTGGTGGAGGTGTATTCTTTTAACCTTCTTTTGTCTGGGAAACTCCTTATTTTGCCTTCCATTTTAATTGAGAACTTTGCTGGGTAGACTAGTCTTAGCTTCAGACCTTTGCTTTTCATTATTGGAGTATTTCTTGACATTACCTTCTGGCTTGTAGTGTTTCTGTTGAAAAGTCAGCTTCTAGCCTTATTGGAGCTCCCTTGTAGTGTCTCCCTTGCTGCCTTTAAGTTTCTCTCTTTGTCTTTCAAATTTGGCATTTTACTTACAATGTGTCTTAGAGTAGACTTCTTTTGATTCATCTTGATTGGGATCATCTGTGCTCCCTGAACTTGCATGGCTTTTCCCTTCTCTAGGTTAGGGAAGTTATCTGTCGCTGTTTTTTCAAACAAGTGTGTTATCCCTTCCTCTTTTTCTTCTCTTTCTGGTATTCCTATGATTCAAATGTTGTGTTTCATGCCCTGCAGTGCCCTTAAGCTATCTTCATAATTTTTTTTTAGTATTTCTTCCTGCTCTGCCTGGATATTTCTTTATACCTTATCTTGCAGCTCATTAATTCAGTTATCTCCTTCATTCAGTCTGCTTGTAATTCCTTCTAGAGTATTTTTATTCAGATATTGTATTTTTCATTCCTTCCTGGCTCTTGTTTATAGTTTCTGTTTTCTTTTTCATACTGTATAGTTCCCACTCAGTTCCCTGTAGTTGCCAGTGACTCCTTGAGCATCCTTATAACCATTCTTTTGAATTCTGTATCAGATGGTTTGTTTGGTTTCATTTAGCTCTTTTACTGGGGAGCCGTCCATTCCTTTTCATTATGGGTCCTTTCTTTGTCTCCCCATTTTAGGTGACTATTTTTGTTTGTTTCTGAAATTCCAGATGCTCTGCTTTGCCAGCTGTCTGCATAGGGTGAACTTCTGTGGTAGAGGTTCTGTGGGATTCAGTGATGCGTACTCGTTAATCTCCTTGTTTGGTTGCTCTAGGGTTGCCCTTTGTTCTGTTTGTGTGGGCTCTCTTGTTGTATTTGGGCTTTAGCTGTTGGTGGCTTCTTTGCTGATGGGTTCTTCCTTCCAGTGAGTTTACTGCTATTTTCAACTCCACCTTGTCTTGTAGGCTATTGTCCAGTTGTTGGTTATCAAAGAGCTATTACCAGACAATCAAATTTATACTAGCAAAAAGAACCCCCTTACCACATCAGCCATCTCTACTGCATTTGAACTAAGATTAATAAAGGTGAAGACAAATTGTGGATATTATAAGATATGACAAAAGGAGTATGAGATGACTAATAAAAGGAAAATGTTGTTGTGTGGTAAGAGGGAGGAGAATTGATAAGAGTTGAGATCCAACCTGAAGAAAGGGAGACAGCAAAATTTACAATGTTAGTAAAACACAAAAGGGAGATGGGAACAATGTGGTAGAGGAGGGAAGAATATACTATGCCACAGGTGGCAAACACATGTCTCGCAGGCCGAATTCAGCCCTCTACCTTGTTTTATCCAGCCTGGCATCTTCTTCCGACCCAGAAACAGTACTGAGCTCTCTCTTAACTGTTAAAAAGTAGTTACATTTATACAGTCCTAAAATTACACCACCCTTTGAAGGCAACAATGAGGCTGATGTGGCCCCTGGTAAAAATGAGTTTGACACCCCTGTACTATGAGGTTTGAAGTAAATTTGAAAAGGTACTGGACCAATGGGTGCAAAATTTCCAAAAAAAAAAAAAAAAGACAGAGTCAATAACATAGACGGTTGAATGAAGTTTAATAAATGTGGGAATGAGAATGTTGTAGAAAAGCAAAAAGTGAATATGAGATGTCTACAGTAAAGAAAAATCATTATGAGAGAATGGGGGAAACAAACTAATAAGAATAAGGAGTAAATCCCAGGGTGAGAGACTAGGAATAAAGAAAAAAAAGAAAAAAGAAAAAAAGGGAGAGAGAAAAGAATGAAATAAAATCCTTAGTCAACTGATCATAGCCAGGGTGAAGGTAAAATGGAATAAGACAGCAGGAGAGTATTCTCTGGAATTTAAAGTACAAACAAGTAGTTAACAAACAGGAGTTCCTTTGGAGAAGTACAGCAATGCCCATGATATTTCACCCCAAATAGCCAGTGTTTATAAAAATTGAAAAGGAAAGACTGTTATTAGAAGGGAAAAAGAAGGTGAGCTGACTTAAGAAAGAAGAGTGCTTATGTGAGGTTAGATGGAGGAGAAATAGTGAGAGTAAGAGATAGAAACTTGGCATAATGTGAGAGAAAATAAAGTTAACCGTGACAGTAATAAAGCTCAGAAAGATAACAAAATGGATTAAGACCAGGAAAGGGTATTGTGTGGGATCTGGAATAACAATAGTATGATAAGAAATATATAATCTGGTCCTGGCTGGTGTAGTTCAGTGGATTGAGTGCCGGTCTGTGAACCAAGGAGTCACTGGTCCGATTCCCAGTCAGGGCACATGCCTGGGTTGTGGGCCAGGTCCCCAGTTGGGCACACATGAGAGGCAACCACACATTAGTGTTTCTCTCCCTCTCTCTAAAATTAAATAAAAATTGTTAAAAAAAGACAGAAATATATAATCTGAATAAAAAGAATAAAATGTAAAAGACTAAGAGTAGTGTGTTGTTTGGAATATGAGTGAAATTACAGAATTAAAATGCAATATGAAAGAGAGAATAAAAAACAAATGAAACAATAAAAACCAACAAACAAAACAAAAAAAATCTAAATAAACAGAAAGGAGAGAAATTTAAAATATGCAAGTTTGAAAGATCGCAAAGTGAAATTTTCATCAGTTGTTGGTATTCACCTTCTGAGTTCTTTCTGGATCTGTCTCTGGTTTTCTCACAGCTCCAGGTCTTATTGTCTTACACTTAGAAAAAAAAAGCCTCCTGCTGATTTTACACCCACCAAAGCAGTTTTGCAGGTCTTTCAGGATCCTGCAGGCAAAGAGGGGCTGAGCTACATTTTTTTCCTTTCTTGTGGTTTTCCACGGATGGGGACTCAGTCTGGGCTACAGTAATCAGAGGTGCCCAGTTTCCAGCCCTCACCCTCAGAGTACTGTGCAGCCTGCACTATCCATTATGTGCATTTTCACCAGGCCAGCACCAACAATACACTTTATTTTGTGACCCTTTGATCAATCTGTGAGGTGCACTACTGAGTGGGGGGAAATCGTGCCCCCCTCCCTCCCTTTTTTGGCCTGGCTGCATTAAGCCCCTGCAAGGTGGCCCATTTCTGCTATTGAAGAAATCTGTCTGGGAGCTGCTGCCCCTCCAAGCCTCTGTTGCCCCTGTTTGATCAATCAATGAGGTGCCCTGAGTTGGAGCAAATTGGGTCCCTACTCCTCCCTCTTTGCTGGCTGGGCCTCTGCCCACACACATTTCCTGCTTTCGTGAGGTCCCTACATGGCCGCTCAGTTCTTTTTTTCAGAAGTCCCTTTGGGCATAGCATGACGTTCCTAACAAGTGTGTGGCTTTCCACACAGGTCAACTCGCTGACCAGTCCAGAGTCTATCTGAGTCACTACCAGTCGCAGCCCATCTCTTCTCCCAGCCTCAGGTGTCATCAGGCTCCCCAATTTCTCTGGTACTGTCCCAGTCTGCGATCACCACTGGAGCTGGTTATGCTGCTGGCTATGTGTCACTTACTGCCTTTTTAACCTCCAGCAACTTTACCTGTCCAGGTCTCTGCTGGTGTGAGTTTGGGACTTCCCTTCTCTGAGAGGTGAGAGAGCCTCTTGGTGGCTATCACTGACCTGGCTCTCCTCCAATGCTCCCTCAGCAGCCTGTCCTGCATATGGCCCAGATACCTTCCTGTTGGCCTACAAAATATCCTTACCACCCATTTTTAAGTCTCCTCTGCACATTTTGGCTTCCAAACATATCAGTTGGGATTCTGTTGGTTGGTTGTTCACTCTTTTCTTCAGAAGATCTGCTAAGTGTCCCAGTTGGGTGCACAAGCAAGTGGGCTCAGCTCCCACCCATATCACTGCCATCTCCATCTCTCAGACTTGCACATTTGAAGGACATAACAGTTTGTCAGGGTGGAAAAGTGGTCTAAGCAGAGTGAACAGCATGATCAAAGGTATAGTTCTATGGAAGTAAATGACATATTTGACCACTATTTGGCATTTTTTGAGCCTCAGAATGCATGCAGTAATAAAATATAAAACAGAATAGGCAGCTACCATACCATGTGCCATGGACTGAATTGTGCCCACCCCAATTCAGTATCCCCTAGTGTAATGGTATTCAGAGATAGAGCCTTTGGTAAGTAATTATATTTAGAAGATGTCATGAGGGTGGGGCTCTCATGATGATATCAGTGTCTTCATATGAAAAGACACAAGAGGACTTGCTCTGCTTGCTATCTCACCCTGCCTTGTGAGCATACAGTGAGAAGGCAGCTGTCCACAAGCTCTCACTAGCAACCAACCATGGTGGGATGTCCAGCATGCTCAGAATTCCCACCTATAGCATTTTGTTATGGCAGCCTGAGGAACTAATACACCATGAAATTTGGACTTTATCTTGTGGGTATTAGAGTTATTAAATGTTTTTTTTTAATTTTTTTAAATATTTTATTTATTTATTTTTAGGGAGGGAAGGGAGGGAGAGAGAGAAAGAGAGAGAGAGAGAGAGAAACATCAATGTGCGGTTGCTGGGGGTTATGGCCTGCAACCCAGGAATGTACCCTGGCTGGGAATCGAACCTGGGACACTTTGGTTCCCAGCCCGTGCTCAATCCACTGAGCTATGCCAGCCAGGGCTTTATTAAATGTTTTAAGGCAAGTGAGTTTAAGTAGATGCACATTTCAGAACAACTCCACTGGCAGATTATGGTGAAGAATTCAGTGGAGATTATGCTAAGAGATAAGTGTGAGTTTTGAAGACTAATAGTAGAAAAATCAGATGATAGACTATTGCACTTGTTCAGGTGAGAGAAGTAAAAGAACTAAGATTATGGCAAAGAAGATAGAAAAGAATGGCTTCAGCAGAGAGGTTGGAGGTAGCATTGATTTAGCAACTTGTCAAATGTGATTTGTAAAGGAAAAACAGGAATCAGATTTCTAGCTTTGGTGACTAGGTGAATGGTGATGGCGTTAATCAGGGTATGGAATGTAAAGTGGTTTATCTTTGGATGGTTGTCTCAAAGATGGTTTGTATTTCTTCTTACTCAGTTTTCCACATTTTTTACAATTACTATCTATTACTTTTGGAATAATAATCACCAAAGGGTGTTTTTGTTTCTGTTGTGGAGATCAAATATGAAATGCAAAAGAAAGAAGACAAAGTTTTAGGAAAAATAATAAGTTTGGGTCATTCTGAGTTTGAACTACCTGTAAGAAATTATGTTGCAAGTATCTACTAGGTTGTTAGAAATACAAATTTATGTTGAACTCAAAGATAGGAACTGGAGATGTTGATTCTCAGAGTTTGTGTTTGCCCTCTCCAAGGGTTAGAATATTTTCATAGATTGATGGCTTTGAATTGGACTTGGAATGAATTAAAACTGATTTCAGGTAGCATGTGTGTGCTTGGAGAGGAGGAGTTGTTGATAGGGATACTAGGAAACTTGCAGAAATGGGACAGACTTGAAACAGAATAGGTGACCCTTGTGATGGAGTCAAGCCAAAGTTGGGTAGGATTGAGGGTGGGTGTGGGTGGGGCAGGGGAAAGGGGTGGTGGGAAAATGGAGACAATTGTACTTGAACAACAATAAAAAATTAAACATTAAAAATTAAAATATATTTTTAAAATAATCAGAAATAAATTTCAAACAGAGGCATCATAAATTCTCATCCAGTTCCTGGCCAGGTATTGAAAACCAAGAGGAATTGAATAAATGAAGTGAGGTTGAGATAGTAGCATGGCTTTGGAGTTTTGATGGTGGCAGCCAAAAAGCTGTCATAGAAACAAGTTAGGGAAACAAGGAATGGGAACCTGCCTACCCCTGAGAAACAGGTCTGACTGAGATCATTGATCTCTTGGGTGCCAGGTGGAAAGTATGGGAAAAGGAACTTTAGGTATCAAAGACATATAGGACTATTTTTTTCCTTTTTATTAAATTTATTGGGATGACACTGGCTAACAAAATTATATAGGCCTCAGGTGCACAATTCTACAACACATCATCTGCATACTGTACTGTGTGTTCACCATCCCAAGTCAAGTCTCTGTCCATCAGCATTTATACCTCCTATACCCTCCTCCACTTCTCTCTGCCCCATCCCCATGACTCTCACAACATTGTTGTCCTTGGTCATGAGTTTTTCTTTTTTCTTTTTTGTTCAGTCCCTCCATCCCCCCATCCCTATCCCTGACAGCTGTCGGCCTACTCTTTGTCTATGAGTGTGTCACTATTTTGCTTGTTAGTTCATTTTCATTAGCTTCTACATATGAGTGAAATTATATGGCACTTGTCTTTCTCTGTCTGTTTTTGCAGGGGGGAGTAGGTCAATTAATTCCCATTTTCACCCATGGGTGATGTGCAACAGACTATCTCTAAAATCCAAAAATGAATGGGGCTATGGTTATTGATATTCTGCCAAATGATCCATTGTTTGTTCTAGGAAAAGGGAAGAGTTATACCTGCAAGCTGTACCTACAGATAGCTTGATACTTTTTTTTCAGCTTCAGTGTATACACAACATTTTGGTACTCCTACTTTAATGGATCTATATTGATTAGGGGACACTTTGATGTGACCTAAGAAATAAGCCATTAAGCTGGGTTTTTATTTTTCATTGTCACCTCCTAACTGATATATGAACCTTACTCCCTCTCTAAATCTCATTGGGAATGGAGTGAGAGTCAAGAATGGGATAAGAGTCTGTCACTATCTGCTAGACACAATCAGGAGTCACACATATTCACCAAGGGAGGGAGGGGAAGAGGTGCTGGTAGAAGATGGGCTTCTTAAGGTCAGGAATGAAGTAAAGGTATAGGATGTCCTATACACATTACTTGGTAATGAAAAATTACTTGTTTGTCTCACATATTCACCTCAGAAAATGCTATCAATCATTCTGAGCAAAGTGTCTACCCATCCTGAGAATTCACTTGCTTCTTCCATGGCCTGCTTCTCAAATACTTGATAAAGCAGTCATATGTGTTTACTTTTAATAAATATATTTGGCTTATTGATAATGGAATGGATTCTCTTTTCCATTTAAAATTCCATAGGATGGGCATTTTTTGGAGGCTTTCTGATTATGCTAACCTGATTTGATTGGTTATATATCAGAGTGTGTGGCAAGGAGAAGGATATTTGTGCTATAATGCATAAAATTCCTTATTATCAGCCCACAGAGTAAACCCTCAATTAAATTTCTAATAGGTACCTCAGTAATATACATACATTTGTAGTTAATACCATAACCCACTTTCATAATGAGGGTAGAGGAATACTCCTTAAGAGCTAATCTATGTGTATAGACTTAATATATTTCTAATTAATAGAGCTGAAAATAAGTCCCCATAATAATGAAGATATTGTGTGTGTGTGTGTGTGTGTGTGTGTGTGTGTGTGTGTGTGTGTGTGGAGAGAGAGAGAGAGAGAGAGAAGGAGGTAGGGGGAGAGGTGCTGGCAGAAGATGGGCTTCTTAAGGTCAGGAATGAAGTAAAGGTATAGGATGTCCTATACACATTACTTGGTAATAAAAAATCAGTAATTTTAATACATTTTGATGTTGTCATTTTGAGGAAGTCTCATCAAAATATCTGAATCAAATGATCCAGCATCTCTGAACCAGAACTGACTTAAACATGTGAATACAAGCAGATTCACAGGTTGACCCTAGAAAATACCAGCATATGAGGAATGGATAAAGGAAGAGAAGCTGAGAAGAATATACAGATATGAGGGAAACCATAATAGCAGCTACTGCTATAGAGAAGTAAAGCAGAATTAGGGTGCAGAAGGAAATTTTAGATCTGTCATTTAAGAAGTTTTTGGTGAGGAGAGCAGCCTCAGTGGTGTGGTAGGGACCAACATTGGATTGAAGAAAGCTGAGGGGTGAATAGGAAGTTAGGATGCAAAGGCAGCAAATATAGATTGTTCTTTGAGGAAGTTTAGCAGGGGAAAATAGGAAAAAGAGGACATGCTTATTGAAAGGAGACAGGATTTAAGCAGGGGTGTCCAAATCACAGCCCATGAGCCACATGCAGCCCAGGATGGTTATGAATGTGGTCCAAACACAAAATTATAAACTTCCTTAAAACCCTTTATTCGCTCATCAGTTTTTGTTAGTGTTTGTGTATTTAATGTGTTGCCCCAAACAACTCTTCTTCTTCCAGTGTGGCCCAGAGATACCAAAAGATTGGATGTGTGTGTGTGTGTGTGTGTGTGTGTGTGTGTGTGTATGTCTAGGATAGGAAAGACTTAAGAATGTTTCAACTGATGACAAGGATCAACTCATTCACTCGGGTAATATTTATTGAGTGCTTACTGTGTGTCACTAAAGCTAATGAGAAAATAGTAAAAAAGTAACAATGGTATGGGCTCCTAAGGGACTTTTAGAAATGTCTGGAGGCATTTTTAGTTATAGGATGTTATTGGCATTTAGTACTCAAAGGCCAAGGATGCTCTAAATCCTTCAATGAGTGGGGTACTCCTGAAAAATGAACAGTTGTCCTTCACAAAATTAGAAAAAGAGAAATTAAAGGTATGACAGTGACTGCTCAGCAATATTACACACTGTTGATTACTTCTTTCTTGAAACACCTTTTTCTCTTTAATGACCCAACACTCTCCTGGTTTGCTTCCAAAATCACAGGGCATTCATCATTGCTTTTGGTCGCAAATCACTGGTACTTCCACTTGTGCCTGAAGTTTTCTAGGTGTCTGAAAAATACCTCTGTCTTTTCTCTCTATTATCTTTCTATCTAGACACCTGGCTTTAAATACTATTTATTTCTCTAGGCTTGACCTCTCACACTTGTTTAATAGGCTACTCAAACCTAATGTCCAAAATAGAATTCTTTTTTTCTTTATTTTTATTGTTAACACTATTACAGATATCCACATTCCCCACCCTTACCCACCTACACCCAACCCCGACCTCCTTGCCTCTTGCCATCACCATACTGTTGTCATTGTCTGTGAATTATGCATGTGTGTTCTGTGGCTAATATCTTCACCTTCATTCATCCAGTCCTCCCTCTTACTCCCCTGTGCCATCTATCAGCCTGTTCCATGTGTCCATGCCTCTGTTTCTATCTTGTTCATTAGATTCTACATATAAGTGAGATCATATGGTGTTTGTCTTTCTCTGAATATCTTATTTTACTTAGAATAATAGTCTCCAAACTCTTAATTGTCTTCCCCAAACCTCTTTCTCATTGATGTTCCTTATCTCAGGAAATAACAACAGCATTCACCTAAATTGTAGAAGCTAAAAACCTAAATCACCCCTCATTTCTCTTCCCTTTGTACCTTATATACAATCCATCAGCAAGTCTTGTTAGTTCTACTTTCAAAATGTCTTCTAAATCCCTCTCATTTTTTATTACCACCACAACTATCACCATGTTCCAAACCACTATCACCTCTTACCTGGACCATTATGATTCCCTCCTGACTTTTATCCCTCCTTCTACTCTTGTTTCCTAGCAACTGTTCCACAGTGTTCAGAGACAGTCTTTTTGCTCAGAATCCACAATGGCTTCCCACTGCACCTAGAACAAATCCAAACTCCTTTTCTTGACCTACGAGGCCCTATATGATACAACTCCTACCTATTTTTTCAGTTTCATCTGATGCCACATTTTTTCCTTGTTCATTATGTTCTAGCTATCCTGACTTTCTTTCTGATCCTTCAATATGTCAGATTATTTCCAGATTACTTGCTGTTCCTTCTATTTGCAATGTTATTTATTCCCTAAGAAAAATGATAATTTTACCTTATATTTCTTTCTTGTTTAAATGCATCAGTTAGTGTTTTAATAACTACATTACGTAATAGTGGTAAATATTGTTTTCTGAGGAAGTTTCATACTGTTTTCCATAGTAGTTGTACCAGTCTGCAGTCCTACCAACAATGCACTAGGGTCCCCTTTTCTCCACAACCTCTCCAACACTTGTTGTTTGTTCCTTTGTTTATGATGGCTATTCTGACTGGTGTGAAGTGATATCTCATTGTGGTTTTAATTTGCATCTCTCTGATAGCTAGTGATATTGAGCATCTTTTCATGTATCTCTGGATACTCTGTATGTCCTCCTTGGAGAAATGTCTGTTCAAGTCCTTTGCCCATTTTTTAATTGGGTTGCTTATCTTCTTAGGGTGGAGTCATTTAAGTTCTTTATATATTTTGGAGATTAAACCCTTGTCTGAGGTATTATTGGCAAATATGTTTTCCCGTACAGTTGGTTCTCTTTTTATTTTAATACTGTTTTCTTTAGCCGTGCAGGAGCTTTTTATTTTGATGAGATCCCAATGGATCTGCCTTTTGACCCAGCAATTCCATTGCTGGGACTATATCCTAAGAACCCTGAAACACCAATCCAAAAGAACCTATGCACCCCAATGTTCATAGCTGCACAATCTACAGTAGCCAAGTGCTGGAAGCGACCTAGGTGCCCATCAGTAAATGAATGGATCAAAAAACTATGATACATTTACACAACAGAATTCTATGCAGCAGAAAGAAAGAAGGAGCTCCTACCCTTTGCAACAGCATGGATGGAGCGGGAAAGCATTATGCTAAGTGAAATAAGCCAGGCAGTGAAAGACAACTACCATATGATCTCACCTTTAACAGGAACCTAAACAACAAGGCAAACAAACCAGCAAAATATAGTCAAAGGTACTGAAATAGAGGACAGGCTGACAGTGACCAGAGGGAAGAAGGGAGGGAATTTCAGGGGAGAATGGGAAGGGTTTACAGGAACAAATATAAAGGACACATGAACAAAAACTAGGGGGGGTAGAAATGGGAGGGAGGTGGGGAGAGATGGGTGGGTGGGCTGGAATGGGAGTAAAGGACAGAAAAAATGTACTTGATTTTTTCATTGTACATTGTTTCATTGTACATTGAAATAATGATTAAAATAAAATTAAAAAATAGTGGTAAATACTGGCTATTATTTTGTATTTCTCACTTTAATGAGAATGTTTCCAGTGTTTCCTCATTCAGCCTGATACTGAATTTTACATTGTGTATTATGGAACTATTTAACTATTCTGAGACTATTGAGTCATAATCAGGAATAGATGATGAATTTGATCAAATGCCTTCTTAACATTTGTGGAAATCACGTGATTTTTTAGGTTTGATCTCTTGGTAAGTTATGGTAAATTTCCTAATATTGAACCATCCTTGAATTGATCTATTGGTAAATTATGGTATATTTCTTAATATTTAACCATCCTTGTATTTATTCACTTATTCAACAATATTTTCTGAGTGCCTACAATGTGGCAGTATAAATACTGAAGATACTGTAGTAAACAAAAGAGAAGGATTACTGCCCTCACAGAGCATGCCTTCTAGTGGGAGAGAGAAATGAACAAAAGAAATGCATAAACTTGGTTGTACATTGGAAGGTGATAAATTCTATGGAGGGGAAAAGAACAAGGGGGAAGTGATAGGGAGTACTAGAGTTGGTTGTGGCAGCAGTTTTAAGTAGTGTGGTCAGGGACCATCTCACTGAGAAGGCAGTGTTTGTGCAAAGACTTGAAAGAGATGAAGAAGTAAGGCTAAGATGTTGGAAAGGTTATCTAAGTGGATATTTAAATGACAAAGATTTAAGACATAAGTTAATGTTTAAAATATCAATGGAGAACAAACAACTATTAGAAAACATAGGGTGAGGGTGTGACCCAGTAATTGTAGATAATTGCAGCAAGGAGGTGATTGATAGTATAGTGTGAAGACATGAGATTTATTTTAAAAAGCTGGAGGAAAGGCTTAGGCCCAGTGATGTAAGAAGGATGGGAGAAAATAAAACAGGCACCAATTAAGAAAGCTATAAGGGATGCAGTGTCATAAAGGGAGATCTGGATTTCAATAAGACTAAGAAGTTGAAGAGAATATTCAAAGAGGCTTATGAGATAAAGGATGAGGTACTATGTGTTCTAGAGGGCCTAATCCAAGAGGTAGAAAATGGAAACAAAATAGGCAATATGAAGATCCAGATGGTAATTATTAGGTAATAAAGAAGGACATGGGAATCTGAGGCTTCTTGTGTTTATTGACAAAGTTAAAAATATAATAACTTCAGTTCTGGAAGTCTCAAGACATTTATTGGTGATGAGGCTATGAGTGATTGGGGGTGAACTATATAGAACCCATAAATTAAATAAGAATATCTTCCAAAGTGTCCAAACCCTTTTGCATATCTTAAGCTTCACTGAAATTTCAGTAAACAGCATAGACTGGCCAAGTTACATATAAGATATGCTTCATTTATTCTTCTGTTCTGGTAGTCAGGAAGTGGAAGTTCAAGAGGAAACCTAGAATGGATGAAGTCTTTAGAATATTTTCTATTAAACCTTCTCATTTCAATTTTGAAACATGTTATAATACATATGATCACAGACACTTATCTGAGGAGCTACGGAGTCTGTATTAATCACTTTCAGATTATAGGAATATGGTCTTTTCAGGAACCGTCTTGTTATGTAAATTTATCATATAAACAAGATAAGAAAGAGGGAATTTAAAACTCAAAATGATAATCCCACATTAATGAAAGCTCTCCCAAAGGCTTTGGTATATTAAGCCAGGTCCATTATAACACATAGAGGAGAATAAATGAAGGACCATGAAAATTAACTTGTAAGCGATTTGACTTATCTTTACCTATCTGCAGGAAATCCCCAAAGTGAATTCCCAGAGATAGAGAGACTAAATGAGTAGTGTTGACTAATTGCCTGAAGACAAAATGAAAAAGTGAGAAGAGGGGATCTCACAAACCTTAAATTAGTAGACTTTTTTTCTGTTACTTGTTATTCACAAGACCAGAAGACAGAGGTTTGACCTTAAGTTAGTGATAGATACTGTGGTAGCCACCCTTCAAGATGGCCCCCAAATATTCTCACCTCCTGACATTATTCCCTGTGTATAGTCCCCTCTCACATTGAATAGAGCTGCCCTGAATAACCAATGGGGTAGTATAGGAAAAAAAGGATATAATTTCTGAGGCTATGTTTAAAAAGGCATTGCTTCTACCTAGGATCTGGATCATTAACTACCTGGATCATTAACTCTGGGGAGAAGACTGCTGTGTCGTCATAGGGACATTCAAGCAGCCCTAAGCCTTATGGAGACTAAAGCCTCCTACCCACAGCCATGTGAGTGAGCTATCCTGGATGCAGAAACTTTAGCCCCAGTAAAGCATTCAGTTGTCTACAGCAATAGCCAGTATCTTGACTACAACCTCATGATAGATCCTAAGTCCCCAATTCTTAACCCATGGAAAATGTGAGACAACAAATGTTTATTGCTGTTTCGAGTCATAAATTGGGTGTGAGGTTGAAATTTGTTTTGGCTATATAACAATATGGAACTAATAATAAGTAAAAGTGATGGAACGAGAATTCAAAACCAAGTTTGACTCCAAAGTTTGAGCTCTCAAAAGTTTGCAAGTTTCCGAATGAAATTTTTGACAGTTTTTCTTAGTTTACCTGTTAAAATAATTTATTATTTGAAATGAATTCAATTTACATCCTTTATATAGAGACAAATATTGATACTTTGCATGGTCAGTGACATACTATATTTACTAATATTGAACAAGTCAGGTCTTGGGTACAATCAGAAGTCAATAAATAATTATGTCTATTTTAAGGCGTTCATTAAAAGTATCTCTAAAGAAGTTTTATCTATATTTCAGGAGGATTTTTTCTATTAAGATTCTTCATTGAACCTTCATTCTTATAAGATATTATTATGTACCATTCCACTTAATTTGTTCCCTATTCCATCCTGCCTCTGAAGCCATTTTAGTACACTATTTTTATTTCCTTAAAAGGAAAAATTAGTTGTTTCTGAATTACCTTTCACTAGAGTTGCAAGTTATTTCAAGAACCACTTTGAAATTCTACCCAAAAGCTATATCTACATTTCAAAAAAGTCATAAAATTTTTCCTCCTTCAAATGCCATTTCAAACCTGAGGAAATAATATTTTCTCTTGAAAGGTCTGAACATTTCTGACTAAAGAACAAATATTTGTATCTCTTGGTCCAGGGGACATGAGTCATCCTGCAACTAAAGAACACCTCAATTCGACTGTCGTATCTGAATGTGATTACAGTGAAAATTGTCTTTGTCCAGTAAAACACTCATTTACTTTGAGGTAGAGTGCCTATAACTACCTCTTTGAGAAACATTTAATTTCTTTCACTTAAGGCACAGGTGGCAAACACAAGTCCTGCAGGTCAAATACAGCCCTCCACCTTGTTTTATCCCTTGTTTCTACCCAGCGGCAGCACAGAGCTCTTGCTTAACTATTAAGGAATAGTTACATTTATACAGTCCTGAAATTACATTTGGCCTTCTGAAGGCAACCATCAGGCTGATATGGCCAATGGTAAAAATGAGTTTGACACCCCTGACTTAAGGTACCTCTAATATGAACATTTAAACTTTCAAAACATAAATTAGAAGGTGATTATTTATTTAATGAAAATATTAACCATAGGACACAGACACATAAAGTCTGTCCAGAAGATATCCAGCCATGTAAAATGAAAAATAGAGACATTTGTTGAAGAAGTTATAAGATTAAAAAAAAACATTGTACATAGGACAATGATGCATCAGTTACCTTTAAATTAGGCACCTTGGGGTCTCACACAGTTCCTCCAATCGCCATCAGCTGCCCTGTGGTATTTTCCTGAACTTCATTGACAGTAACCCCCTCTGCCCTGTACACCCTGTCTGTCCCTTTACCATCACCCGCTTAGTTCATGTCCATGGGTCATATATATAAGTTCTTTGGCTTCTCCATTTAGTATACTGTTCTTAACCTCCCACTGTCTATTTTCTGCCTACCCATTATGCTTCTTATTCCCTGTACCTATTCCCCCATTCTTTCCACTCCCACTCCTCACTGATAACCCTCCGTGTGATCTCCATTTCTGTGATTCTGTTCCCGTTCTAGTTGTTTGCATAGTTTTGTTTTTGTTTTTGTTTTAGGTTCACTTGTTGATAGTTGTGAGTTTGTTGTCATTTTACTGTTCATAGTTTTGATCTTCTTTTTCTTAGATGAGTCTATTTAACATTTCATACAATAAGGGCTTGGTGATGATATATTCCTTTAACTTGACCTTATCTGAGAAGCACTTTTTTCTGCCCTTCCATTCTAAATGATAATTTTGCTGGATAGAGTAATCTTGGATGTAGGTCGTTTCCTTTCACGACTTTGAATACCTCTGTCCAGCTGCTTCTTGTCTGCAAGTTTACATGAGAAATGAGCTAAGAGTCTTATGGGAACTCCTTTGTAGGTAACTGTCTCCTTTTCTCTTGCTGCTTTTAAGGTTCTCTCCTTATTTAATCATGGGTAATTTAATTATAATGTGCCTTGGTGTGTTTCCCCTTTGGTCCAACTTCTCTGAGACTCTCTGAGCTTCGTGAACTTCCTGGAAATCTATTTCTTTCACCAGATTGGGGAAGTTCTCCTTTATTGTTTTCTCACATAAGTTTTCAATTTCTTGCTCTTCCTCTTCTCCTTCTGGCACCCCTATGATTCAGATGTTGGAATATTTAAAGTTGTCCTGGGGATTCCCAAGCCTCTCCTCATTTTTTTGAATTCTATTTTTTCATTATCTTCCAGTTGAATGTTTATTTCTTCCTTCAATTTTTTAGATTCTATCTTATTTCCTTCTGCTTTGATCTTTATTATTTCTTTCTATTCACTTTGGGCTTTGTTTGTTGTTCTTTTTCTAGTTCTTTTAAGTGCAAAATTAGATTGTTTATTTGAGACTTTTCTTGTGTCTTGAAATAGGCCTGTAATGCTATGAATTTCCCTATTTGAACTGCTTTCACTGTTTCCCTTAAAATTTGGGTTGTTATGTTCTCATTTTCATTTGTTTCAAGGTATCTTTTGATTTCTTACTTGGTCTCATTGTTAACACGTTCATTTTTTAGTAACTGTTCTTTAGCTTCCATGTCTTTGTGCATTTTTTAATTTTTTCCCCATGATTGATTTGTAGTTTTATACCATTATGTTCAGAGAAGATGCTTGATATGATTTCAATCTTCTTAAATTTTTGGAACCTGTTTTGTGTCCTCACATATGGTCTATCCTAGAAAATGTTCCATTTGCACTTAAACAGTATGTGTATTTTGCTGGTTGGGGCTGAAATGCTCGGAAAATATCAATTAAATCAACCTGATCTAGTGTATCATTTAAGGCTGCTATTTCTTGTTGATTTTCTGTATGGAAGATATATCCATTGATGTATATGGGATTTTAAAATCCCCTACTATGACTGTATTACTGCCAATCTCTCCCTTTATATCCATCAAGATTTGTTTTATATATTTAGGTGCTCCTGTGTTGGGTGCATAAATGTTTATGAGTGTTATATCCTCTTGTTGGATTGCTACCTTTATCATTATGTAGTATCTTTCTTTGTCACTTACTATAGGTTTTTTTTTCACTCAATCCATCCATCCCTCCACCTAGCCCCTACACCCACCCCACAACAGCTGTCAGCCAGCTCTTTCTCTATAGTCTCTCTCTACTTAATCAGATATAAGTATTGCTACCCCAGCTTTTTGTTCTATTTCCACTTGCATGATATATCATTTTCCATCCTTTACTTTTAGTCTCTATCTTTCATTCTGAGGTGCATCTATTTTAGACTGCATATATATGGGTCTTGTTTTCTTTTACATTCAAGTACATTATGTCTTTTTATTGGACCATTTAAGACATTTATATGTAAAGTGATTATTGATAGATACACATTTATTGCCATTTTATTCTTTTAACAATGTTCCTCTGTTTTTCCTCTTCCTCCTCCTCCTCCTACATTTTCTTCTTCAAGAAGACCCTTTAACATTTTATGTAATAATGGTTTGTGGCAACAAACTCCTTTAGCTTTTTCTTCTTTGTGAAGCTTTTTATTTGTCCTTCAATTTCAAATATTAGCTTTGCTGGGCAAAGTAGTCTTGGTCGTAGGTCCTTGCTGTTCATCACTTTGGATATTTCATGCCAGTCTGTTCCAGCCTGAAAAGTTTCTGTTGAGAAATCAGCTCACTGTTTATGGGAACTCCCCTGTAGGTAACTAACTTTCTGTGTGGCATTTAAACTTCTCTCTTTGTTTTTAATCTTTGCCATTTTAATTACGATGTGTCTTGGTGTGGGCCTCTTTCAGTTTATCTTGTTTGGGACTCCCAGCAATTCCTGGATTGGTGTTTCTTTTTCCTTCTCCAGGTTAGGGAAGTTTTCTGTCATTGTTTCTTCTAATACATTCTCAACACCATGCTCTCTCTCTTCTCCTTCTGGTACCCTTATGATGTGGATATTATGTTTCATGTTGTCTCAGAGGTCCCTTAAACTATCCTTATTTTTTAATTCTTTTTTCAGTTTTGCTTCTCTGACTGGGTGTTTTCTGCTACCTTGTGTTCCAAATTGCTGATTTGATCCTCTGCTTCATTCAACCTGCTGTTTATTCCTTCATTTCAGATACTGTATTCTTCATTTCTGACTGTTTCTATTTTTTTTGTTTCTATTTTTTTAATGCTTGCTATCTCTTTATTGACATCCTCACTAGTTACTTGAGCATCCTTATAACCATTTTTTTTGAACTTTATATCTGGTACATTGCTTGCTTCCATTTCATTTAGCTCTTTTTCTGGATATTTATCCTGTTCTTTTATTTGGGACCTATTTCTTTGTCTCACCATGTTGGCTGCCATTTTATGTTTGTTTCTATGTATTAGGTAGACCTTCTATAACTCCCAGTCTTGGTAGGGTGACCTTATGTAGTAGGAATCCTGTGGTATCCAGTGGTGTAGTTTCTTGATCACCTAATCTTGGTGCTCCAGAAATGTCCCTTATATGGGTTATATGTTTCTTTCTGTTGTAATCAAGCCTAATTACTATTTCCGCATTCATGTATGGGGTTGACCCTCAAGCTGGCTGACTGTGGGGATCAACCAAAACCACAGTGTATGAGCTGCTGTGCAGGTGCTGACCATATGAAACAGAATTCACCTCAGCAGGGTCTGGTGCCTGCCATGATTTTTCTTTGGATATGCCACTTGTGAAGCTAATTGGATCCTGCTCTGATGTTGAATGAAGTTGGTCACTGGTTGTATTTGTTCTGGGGCCTCTAGAGGGGGGGACTCTGGTGCTGGGCAGTATCTGACTACACCTGTAACTGGCCCTGGCAACCTGTTCAGAGCTACAAAATGTTCCACAGTTTTGGGCTGCCTCTGCTGGGCCTAGTTGTGTGCAGGAAGGACAAAACTCTGCACAAAGGGCAGTTTTTATTATCACTGGGCCCAGGGGCAGGGGAAAGTCAGGAAAAGTTTCAAGGTACCCCGGGATCTGCCTCTGGATGCCTCTACCAGTCAGTTTATAACCATTTTTTGAACCATTGATAACCTCAGTCACTGAAAGAGCCTCTGTTGGTATTCAATGTGCATAAGGTAGGTCTCAATGAGTCACCATGTAAGGGTGTTCACTAGATTGATACAGGTTCAAACTCAGTTCCCATACTGGGTCTGAAGCCACTCAGCAAATGCCCCTGGGTATACCAAATCTAGCTGCCACCCACTGGGTGCTACAGACTTTTGTGATGGGGCTGGTTCTCAGGGAGGCATCACCGTGAGGCCAGCAGAGTTTATCAAGCCCAAACAGACCAAGATTTGGCTATATGAATGAAGGGCTGTGTTCCAGTTGGACATGTGAAGGAAAAATGAACCCCATCCTATATCCACACATTTCAGTCTGTCCAAGATTATGCCAGAAGCCTGAGCTCAGCAGGGGAGGAAGAATGGGGAGTCTGGAGGATGGGGCTAGTGAATCCCCTGTGAGAAGAAGGATAGGATATATTTAGACAGTAGGACCTCTATAGCTCTATTTACCTATATTTATATATACACAGTTAATAAAGTAAGCTGTAACTCACAGACATGTGTGAGTACATAATTTATATTGCAAAAATATTATTACCTCCTTTAAGCTTATTATGGGGAACTCCATTTTTTCCCGTTAGTTATTTGATATGCATTGCCCTCAAAATCTTTGGCTTTTTGTCCTTGCCATTCTAGCTCTGAAATTGCTAGATGTCCACTATTTCAGGTCTTTTAGATCATTTTAAATAGGGCTTCATAATTTACCTTAAGCTTATGTTGTTTTTCTTTGTTTTTGTAAATAATATATCATGACATCTCAGATAGACAGATACATAAATAATCAACTTCTATCAAAAATTAATTAAATTAGAGGGATGAGACCTTGTATTATGATAAAATACACCTAATATAAAATTTGCCTATTATATATAAAAATTTGACTATTACACATAAAACTACTGGAATTTAGTACATTCATAATGTTGTATAACCATCACCAATATATAATTCCAGAACATGTTTATCAACCCAAAGGAAATCCATACTCATTTAAAAGTCACTCCTCTTTTCCTTCTCCCCAGCCTCTTGCAACCACCCATCTGTTTTCAGTCTCTATGGATTTTCCAATTCTGGATATCTCACATAAAAATCCTACAATAGGTGGCTTTTTGTACCTGGCTTCTTTCTCTTAGTTTAATGATTTCAAGGTTCATCCTTGAAATAGTACTTAATTCCTTTTTATGGCTGAATAATATTCCATTCTATGGATATACTACATTTGGGTTATCCATTCACTAGTTTATATGCATTTGGGTGGTTTTCTCTTTTGGCCATTGTGAATACTACTACTGTGAACAAAAATATTATGCATATTTTTGTTTAAACACCTGTTTTTAATGCTCTTGGGTATATATCCAGGAGTATAATTTCTGGGGCTTGTGATAATTGAAGTGAATCATTTTCAAGTGAAATCTGACCAAACTAATAAATATTCCCATTTTATGTGGAAGAGAGATTCTTATTTCTCTTATATAACAACCTTTCTAGACTCCTATATTTCTCTAGGAAGTGTAACCATCACTATGTGGTATGGGAGCTTATACCAGTAGACTACCAGATGGCATCATCTACCTGTACCTAACATAAAAACTAAACTTTTTTATACAAAGGGCCCACTGATATAAAGGCAGTTGAAGGTCTTCAACTTGAGCAGGTACACTGGAATGCACCTTCAGACAATGAAGGCTACAGGCAAGTAATTGAAGTATTTCTATATAGCTTTTCAGTCAGATAGATGTTAGTCAAATTAGAAACTATTGGGTCGCTCACTAAACTTCCATGTATTTCAGTTACTTTATCTGTAAAATGTTGGTAATGATCCCTGCTACTCAAGATTGTTATGAAGAAAGGGCATAGCCTGGCACATAGTTGGGACTTAATAAATATTAGTTCTCATTTCCCTATATTTTCTTATACTCTCCAAATTAAGTGTTCTTCAAGACCACAGCATTTTCTTCTCATTTTCTCTTTCAGGTTAAAATTAAACTGCCAAATACAAACCCTTCTGAGATTAGAATTAATGTCCAGGAAATGATCCTTGACCTTTGTACTCCTGATAAGTGAGTAAAACTTAGAACTAGAATACTGTATTATAATATTAATGAATCTTTAGTCAATATTCTTTTTTTTAAATGTACATAGTTATTTTGCATCATCCATGAAGTCTGATGAAAAGTTAAAAAATCAGCTAATCATTCAGATCTTTGATCTACATAATATAAACATAAATGTATTTGGGAATACCTAGATTTTTTTCTACTGTGCATTTGTACACTTGGAGTAGGTTGATATCACCAAAACACAGTCCTTGACATTAAAATTGGTTGGCTTATCTGTCAGGAAAAATAACTAGAGGTGAAAATCCCTTAAATTGTAAGTCTTGTGTATGTTTTCTGTACAGTGATGTCATAAGAGAAGCGATATCTTTAAATGTGTTGGATATTGTGGGGCTCTAAGATAAATTTAGTTATATTCATCTAAAAATCAACAAAATTTCTTGTCATCAATTACTTAAAACAAAAATTCTAAGACCTAATTTATCACTAGATCCTCAAGTCATGTAAATACATTTTAAAATAATACATATGATACAGATGATAATATAATGATTCAATTAAATATTTTGATACTTTCAAAATAGTCTTTTTTAAAGATTTATTTACATATTTATTTTGAGAGAGGGGAAGGATGGGAGAAAGAGAGTAAGAGAAACATCAATGTGTGATTTCCTCTCACACTTCCCCTACTGGGGACCTGGCCTCCAACCCAGGCATGTGCCCCAACTGGGAATTGAATTGGCAACCCTTTGGTTCACAGGCTGGCACCCAATCCACAGATCCACACCAGCCAGGGCTCAAAATATTCTTTTTATTACACAAGTTCAAATCATGTTCCAAAAACAGAGGACAAACAGTAAAAAATAATGTAAAATGTTTATCCTGAAACCCATATGAATCAGTCCTGTTTCTCAAAATTAATGCTATAAAGAGGGAATCGATGGAACCTGGTGTGTGCCAGATAAAATATCTAAATATCTCACTGCTTTGTTCACTTTCATCTGGATATATAGCAGTGAGCACACTCTGGTTGACTACAGTGGCTCTTTCTTCATAACTCATCAACATTTTAAATTGGGTGTGAGGAGCTGTCAACTACTGACACGTTCTCTTCTTTCCATTATCAGTACATGTAGCTCTACTTTGTTGATATTAGAGCTTGAAAAAAAAGTGGATCCCTCATACAAATGACTTATATGTGTAAACAACACAATGTATACACATAGCTTAACCTTGATTTCTACACTAGATGCATTTAACCCAAAATGATCTTCAGATGAATACCAAATGAGAAAATAGCAAATATTTCTCATTATTTATATAGTAATTTCAAAAATGTATCCTCATGTTTGTCTCATGTTATAAAAATTACATTGACTATTCCTACCACTCACTTCAAGGAGTATTGTAATTTTTTTCATTGCATATTATACACACATTTATTCTTGCACCCAACCTTTGCAAGGAAAGTTAGTAAAATGGACAATCTTCCATTATATTTGTGTGCATGTTAAAGTACACACATATCTAACACCATGGAGTTAATTTCCATTCCTCTAGCAGTTCTCATTTTCCTCATCAATCTTTAGGCAGCTGCTCTCGGTGCTGTCATTCCAGATATCTATGAGATCCCACTAAATGAAAGACTCACACAGATACACATTTCCATATAGAATGTGGGCTGCATTAGGTCATTTGAATCATACTGTACTCATATATTAAATGACCACTTCAGAGAGGTACTGGCTTTTAGGGAAAAAATCATTAAGATAGAAGACAAAAGACAGAATTAGGTTTTTACCTTATTTCTTAAACACAGGAGCATTCTCTGAAGCCATACTATTCACTAAAATTGTATTGTTGGAAAAGTGTCTTGTTTTCTTTTTTCTTTTTGTGGTTTGTATTTAGAGCATCTCAGCTATTATATAATCTGCAATTAAATTTATTTATAAATATATTACTCCATTAAATCAGATGACATAATACTTCCCTATTATTCTAGCTAATCATACCAAGGGCAGAAAACTAATAGAAGTCAGTACCTGGCCTGGACTACTACTATCCGTGTTCTAGCAGCTAAAACTCTGAACTAGAAGGTCTTTTTGAGAATGATGCTTAAACTCCCTGTCCATCCCCAACTGACTTGAAGATATAATCCTACTTCATACACATGGATACTGAGTCATACACAGGGCCTTAGCAATTCTAATGCCAATAACCTACTTTTGATCCACAGCTTTCTGTTTTCTTTTTTTATCTTATTTTCTTAAATTTTTAAATGTATTTTATTGATTATGGCATTACAGTTTTCCCATTTTCCTCCCTTTATTCCCCTCCATCCTGCATGTCGCCTCCCACCTGCATTTCCCTACTTTACTTTAAGTCCATGGGTTGTATATATAAGTTCTTTGGCTTCTCCATTTCCTATACTATCCTTAACCTCTCCCTGTCTATTTTGTACCTGCCATTTATGCATCTTATTCCCTGTACCTTTTCCCACATTCTCCCTTATTCCCCTCCTTGCTGATAAACCCCATGTAATCTCCCTTTCTGTGATTCTATTCCCATTCTAGTTGTTTGCATAGTTGTTTTTGTTTATGTATTTCTTTAGGCTCAGTTGTTGATAGTTGTGAATTTGCTGAAATTTTAACATTCATATTTTTAATCATCTTCTTTTTCTTAGATAAATCCCTTTAACATTTCATATAATAAGGACTTGGTGATGATGTACTTGTTTAACTTGACCTTATCTGGGAAGCACTTTATCTGCCCTTCTATTCTAAATGATAATTTCTCTGGATAGAGTAATCTTGGATGTAGGTCCTTGCCTTTTGTGACTTCGAAAATTTCTTTCTAGCCCCTTCTTGCCCGCAAGGTTTCTTTGGATAAATCAGCTGAGAGTCTTATGAGAACTCCTTTGTAGGTAACTGTCTCCTTTTCTCTAGCTGCTTTTAAGATTATCTCCTTATCTTTAATTTTGGGTAATGTAATTATAATGTGCTTTGGTGTGTGCTTCCTTGAGTCCAACTTCTGTGGGACCCTGAGCTTCCTGGACTTCCTAGAAGTCTATTCCCTTCTCCAGATTGGGGAAGTTCTCCTTCATTATTTTCTCAATTTCTTGCTTTTCCTCTTCTCTTTCTGGCACCCCTATGATTTGGATGTTGGAACATTTAAAGTTGTCCCGGAGGTTCCTAAGCCTCTCCTCATTTTTTAAAAAGATTTTATTTATTTTTAGAGAGGGAAGGGAGGGAGAAAGAGAGAGAGAGAAACATCAATGTGCGGTTGCTGGGGGCCATGGCCTGCAACCTAGGCATGTGCCCTGACTGGGAATCGAACCTGCGATGCCTGGTTCCCAGCCCATGCTCAATCCACTGAGCTATGCCAGCCAGGGCTTCTCCTCATTTTTTGAATTGAGGTTTCTTCCTTCTTTTCTGGTTGAATGTTTATTTCTTCCTTCTCCAAGTTACTGATTCGATTTCTGGTTTCTTTCCCTTCACTGTTGGTTCCCTATACATTTCTCTTCATTTCACTTTGCATAGCCTTCACTTTTTCCTCAATTTTGCAATGATACTGAACTATTTCTGTGAGCATCCTTATTACCAGTGTTTTGAACTTTGCATTTGAAAGGTTGGCTGTCTCTTCATTGTTTAGTTCTATTTTGGGAGCTTTGATCTATTCTTTCATTTCGGACATAATTTTTAGTCTTGGTGCAGCTGTTATGTTGTAGGGGGCAGAGCTTTAGGTATTTGCCAGGGCAGAGCAACCCAGTCTCTGTGTTGTGCTACTATATGTGGGGGAGGGGTCCAAGAGGGAACAATACCATTTGCTCAGCTCTCGGCAGGCTTCCAGTCACCTCCTCCACTACTCACAAGCATATTCAGCCTGCCTCGTGCTGATTTCTAGGTGGGTGGTTTTGTGTATGTCCTAGGACCCTGTGGGTATCTCCAGTGAATTCTGTGAAGCTGGAAGTTTCTCCTGCCACTGCAAGGCCCACTGGTTTTTACAGCCAGAGGTTTTGAGGTTTTATTTCCCCACACTGGAACCCTTAGGTTGCTACCAGCCACCACCTTGACCATTCTGATCTGCCAGCCAGTGCCTTGCCCACCCAGTCTTCCACCCGATGCCTTGCACTAATTCTTTCCACCCCTCCTTCCAGTCTGAATGAATGTTTCTTCTTTAACTCCTTGGTTGTCAGACTTATATACAGTTCCATTTTCTCACAATTCTGGTTGCTTTTTGCTTCTAATGTGTTGCTCTCCTTCTGTTGGTTGTGCACAGAGGCAAAGTATGTCTACCTCAGTCTTCATATATGCCAGAAGTGATCTGTGTCTTCTTTTTGAATTTATTTACATTCACATGTGTACTTTCTTTTGTTTCTGACTTTCACATCCTGTAAAACTATGTTTACATGCTTTAAGAAAGATAAGAGAAGACATTTTGTTCATAGGGCAGAGAACATGTGAATTCATTTTCACTGAATGGACTACTAATATCAGTCAAATGACAATCAATTACATTGTAATTATTAATAGTACCCAGATATTTAACATTATTCAACCAAAAGAACACTTTATTTAATTCACAAAACTGTCTGTTTTGGCCAGCTAATGAAACAGAAGCCATAATCAAAAAAACTCCCAGCACACACAAGACAGTTTCACAGGAGAATTTTACAAAACTTTTCAGGAACAGCTAACCCCTAGCCTTCTCAGACTATTCCAAAAAAACAAAGGAGAGACCCCAAAACATTTTTATGAGTCCAGCATCATCCTAATCCCAAAACTAGATAAAGACACAACAAAGTAAGAATACTATACGCTAATATTGCTAATAAACCTAGATGCTAAAATCCTTAACAAAATATTGGCAAACTGTATCCAGCAATACATTAAAAAGATCATACCCCATGATCAAGTGGGATTCATCCCAGGGATGCAAGGATGGTACAATATTCACAAACCAATAAATGTAATGTATCACATAAACAAAAGGAAAGACAAAAATCACATGATCATATCAATAGATGAGGAAAAAAAGAAGCATTTGATAAGGACAGCACCCATTTATGATAAAAACACTCAGCAAACTGGGAATAGAGGAAGCATACCTCAACATAATAAAGGCCATACAAGAGACACCTACAGCTACCATCATACTCAATGGGAAAAAACTAAAATCTTTCCCACTAAGATCAGAAACAAGACAAGGATGTCTGCTCTCACCACTTCTATTCAACACAGTATTGGAAGTCCTAGCCACAGCGATCAGACAAGAAAAAAACTTAAAAGGTATCCAAATTGGAAAGGAGGAAGTAAAACTATCATTGTTTGCAAAGGACACGATAGTGTACATAGAAAACCCTATGGACTCCACCAAAAATCGATTCGACTTAACAATGAATTTGGCAAAGCAGCAGGATATGAAGTCAATATTCAGAAATTGAAGGCATTTTTTTGTACCCCAACAATGAAATATCAGGAACAAAACCCCATTTGCTATAGCAACAAGAAAATAAAGTACCTAGGAAAAAACCTAACCAAGGAGGCAAAAGACCTGTCCTCAGAGAAGTAGACAACACTAAGGAAATAAATGAAGGAAGACACAAATAAATGGAAGGATATACAATGTTCATGGATGGAAAGAACTAACATCATCAAGATGTCCATACTACCCAAAACAATTTATACATTCAACACAATCCCTATTAAAATACCAATGACATATTTCAAAGATAGGGAACCAACATTTAAACATCTACATGGAACCATAAAGGATCCTGAATAGCCACAACAATTTTGAGAAAGAAGAACAAGTTGGGGGGATCACAATACCTGATATCAAACTATATTACAAGGCCACTATAATCAAAACAGTATGATACTGGCATAAGAACAACAAACACATAGATCAATGGAACAGAATGCAGAGTCCACAAATAATCCCAAGTATCTATGGTCAATTAACAATTGACAAAGGGAGCAGAAGCATCAGATGAAGTAAAAATAGCCTCTTCAATAAATTGTGTTGGAAGATATGGACAGCTACATGCAAAAAAAATGAACTCAAGAACTGACAGCATACACAAAAATAAGCCCAAAGTGGATAAAAGATTTAAATATAAGCCATGACATCATAAAAGTCGAGAGAAGATAGGCAGGAAAATTTCATATATTCCATGCAACAGTGTGTTCACCAATATGTCCCCTAGAGGAAAGGAACTAAGGGAAAAATAAACAAATGGGACTTTATCAAAATAAAAAGCTTCTGCACAACTAAAGAAAACATCAGCAAAATGAAAAGGGAACCAAATATATGGGAATATATATTTGCCAATGATACTTCGGACAAGGGTTTGATCTCCAAAATATATAAAGAATTCACACGACTCCACTCCAGGAAGACAAACATTCCAATTAAAAAATGGGGCAAAGGACCTGAACAGACACTTCTCCAACAGGACATGCAGAGGGCCGATAGAGATATGAAAGGATGCTCAGCATCACTAGCCATCAGAGAGATGCAAAGTAAAACCACAGTGAGATACCCCTTAACACCGGTCAGAATGGCCATCATAAACAAATCAACAATACAAGCCAGCAAGGCTGTCGAGAAAAGGGAACCCTAATACACCCTTGGTGGGAATGCCAACTGGTGCAGCCACTATAGAAAACAGTATGGAATTTCCTCTGAAAACTAAAAATGGAGCTGCCTTTTGACCTAGCAATTCCACTGCTGAGATTATACCCTAAAAACCCTGAAACACCAATTCAAAATAACCTGTGCAGCCCAATGTTCACAGCAGCACAATTTATAATAGCCAAGTTCTGGAAGCAACCTAAGTGCCCTTCAGTGAATGAGTGGATCAAAAAACTGTGGTACATTTACACAATGGAATACCATGGAGCAGAAAGAAAAGAGGAGCTCCTACCCTTTGTGACAGCATGGATGGAACTGGAGAGCATTATGCTAAGTGAAGTAAGCCAGGTGGTGAAAGACAAATACCATATGATCTCACCTATAAGCAGAACTCAATCAACAAAACAAAGGAGCAAGCAAAATACAACCAGAGACATTGAAATATAGAACAGACTGATGATAACCAGAGGGGAGGAGGAGGGAGATAATGAGTGAAAGAAGGGGAAGTGTTGTCAAGGAACATATATAATGGACTCATGGACAAAGACAAAGGGGGTAGGATTGAGGGCACGAGGTTTGGGTGAGTGGTGCAGGGGAGAGGGAATTGGGGAAAATGGAAACTATATATATATATATATATATATATATATATATATATATATATATATAGTGTGTGTGTGTGTGTGTGTGTGTATACATTCTTCCATGAGTGCTATAAAGTGTTCTTCTGAGTCTCTTCTTATGGCCTTTGTTTTGAAGTCTATTTTGTATGATACCAGTATTGCTACCCCAGCTTTTTTTTCCTGTCCCTTTGCTTGGAGTATTTTTTCCAACCCGTCACTTTCAGGCTGTGTAGGCCTTTTTTTCTTTTTGAGATGGGTATCTTTTAAGCAGCATATGTGTGGGTCATGTTTTGTTATCCATTCATCTACACTGTGTCTTTATATTGGAGCAATTTATCCATTTATAGTTAAGGTTATTATTGATAGGTACTTAATCATTTTCCCCAATTTGTACTGTTCCTCTCTCTTTTTCTTCCTCTTTTTAAAGCAGTCCCTTTAAACTACTATAAAGGACACATGGACAAAACCAAGAGGGAGGGTAAGAGCAAGGGAGTGAGGTGGGTTTGGCTGGGTTGGGGGGAAGGCTGGGGAGAAAATGCAGATGGCTGTAATTGAACAACAATAATTTATGAAACAAATAAAAAAAGCAGTCCCTTTAGAATCTCTTGCAGTGCTGAATTGGTGGAGATACATTCTTTCAGCCTTCATTTGTCTGGGATACTCCTTGTTTCCCCTTCCATTTTAATTGAGACCCTTGCTGGATAGAGTAGTGTTACAGAACAGATGTGGGGGAACAAAATACTATTACTGAATGGATCCCCCTTTCTGCTCCCAGTGTCCCCCCATCCTATACTAGGTTTGTGTCACCCACTGCCAGGAATTGAGTGAAAAGGAAAATGCCATAGATTGGTGAAAAGGAAAGGAATTATTTATTCAAAAAGTTATACAGATTTAGAGTAATGACTTAATGTCTTCATTAAAATTTTAACTAAACTCCTTTAGAATATCCACAAACACACACAGTCCTTCCACCTCACTCTGCCCAGTCCAGGGTACTGTATCTCAGGAAAAGAAGTAGAAGTCTGTGGCTTAGGTAGCCCCTCGGCTCCTGGCATTATCAGCTGTGTCACCGCCATGATCTCCAGTTAATCCAAAACTATGTGGCACCTTCTCATTGCCCACCGACAAGAGTCCTTTCACCCCTTTTCTTCCCAGAAAGGTCTCTCCTGCTTCCTAAGCCATGTGGCAAAAGGGAGCACCCCAAACCCGTGTGATCCTGACTCTCACCAAAGCCGAGAGGTACCCCCTTGGCATGGCTGCCACACTTGGGTTTAAATCCCAGTGCCAGTCTTCCTCTGCAGCCCCATTTCTGAGTCCTCCCATAATCAGTTATACCTGCCAGCATTCCTATATTTGTCCAGCTTTACTGGGCTGCCATAGTAAGTCCGGGTAGGCATGGCTTCATTGTGTGGAGCCAGTCATCTCCATGCTCTCACGTGGGTGCTCTAACCAGAGGAAGTTGCCTTCCAGTTACATCAGGGGTTGAAATCACTCCTATCCCCCTGGCTCAAAGCATGGCCACAGCTATTTAACATATCCACAAAAACAGTTAAAAGTTATAGATAGACCATGCCAGAGGTTAACTGCAAAACTGTTGCTATGCAAAACAGCTTTCAATAGTCCTGCTCCAGGCATCCCATCCCCCAGCTCAGACTTGTGGAGGTAAAGGCATCCTATATACATATTTTTCTAATATGTCCTGGACACCCTGAGTTCTGGGCCCCATTAAAAATTCCTATTTGGGGCCACCCTGGCTGCACCCTGTATCAGTAGTAGGTTGCAGGCCTTTGCTTTTCATTACTTGGAGTATTTCTTGCCATTCTCTTCTGGCTTCTAGTGTTTCTATTGAGAAATCAGCTGCTAGCCTGTTGGAGCTCCTTTATATGTTACTATGTGATCCTTCCTTGCTGTCTTTATGATTCTCTCTTTGTCTATAAAATGTAGCATATTAATTATAATGTGTGTTGGAGTGGACCTCTTTAGATTCATCTTGATTAGAACCTTCTGTGCTTCCTGAACTTGCATTGCTTTTTCCCTCTCCAGGTTAGGGAAGTTATGTGTCATTGTTTTTTTTTTCAAACAGTTGTTCTATCCCTTGCTCCTCTTCTCCTCTTTCTGATATTTCTATGATTTGAATGTTACTGTGTTTCCTGTTGTCCTGCAGTTACCTTAAGCTATCGTCATATTTTTTAGTCTTTTTTCATGCAGTTGCTCTACCTGGGTATTTCTTTGTACCTTGTCTTCCAGCACACTAATTCAGTCCTCTGCTTCATCCAGTCAGCTCGTAATACCTTCTATAGTATTTTTTATTTCAGGTATTATATTCTTCATTTATTCCTGGTTCTTGTTTATAGTTTCTATTTCCTTTTTCATACTGTGTAGTTTCCACTCAGCTCCTTGTAGTTGCAGTGACTTCCTTGAACATCCTTAAAACCATACTTTTGAATTATATATCAGATACTTTGCTTGCCTCCATTTCTTAGTTCTTTTAATGAGGAATCTTCCATTCCTTTTGACTGAGGGTTCTTTCTGCATCTCCCCATTTTAGGTGACTGTTTTTGTTTGTTTCTGTAATTCTAGATGCTCTGCTTTGTCAGCTGACTTTGAAGAGTGAACTTCTGTGATAGGAGTTCTGTAGGACTCAGTGGTGTTGTCTTTTAGATCTCCTTGTCCGGATGCTCTAGAGTTGCCTTTTATTTCATTTGAGTGGGCTCTCTTGTTGTACTTGGGCTCTACCTGTTGGTGACTCACTTATTGATGGCTTCTCCCCTCTCAGTGGGTTTACTGGTATTCACAACTCCCACCTTGTCTTGAATGCTGTTGTACAGGTATTGGTTAACAAAGCGGTAGTACTAGACAACCCAACCTACACCAGCAAAAAGAACCCCATTATCATATCAGCAGTCTCCACCATAATCGAAGTAAGATTAATAGAGGCGAATACAGATTATGGATAGATTGTGGATTTTAAAGTATGACAGAAGGAATATGAGATGACTGAAAAGGGGGAAATGTTCTGTGGTATGATGGAGGATAATTGATAAGAGTTGGGCTGGAACTGAGGCAAAGAAAAGGAGAGAGCAAAATTTACAATTTAAGTAAAACACAAAAAAAGTAATGGGAACAATGGGGTAAGAAGAGGGATGAGTGTACTATGAGGTTTGAAGTAAAATTGAAAAGGTACTGGACCAACAGGAGAAAAAGTGCATAAAAACCACAGCAGGGTTGATAACAACGACTGCTGAATGACATTTAATAAAGGTGGAACAGGAATCAGAATGTTGTAGACAAGCAAAAAGTGAATATTAAATGTCTACAGAAAAGAAAAATGATTTTGAGAAGTTGGGGGAAAGAATCCAGTAAGAGGAAGGAGTAAAGCCTTGGTTGAGAGAGGGGGTAAAAAGAAAAACAAGGAAAAAAGGGAGAGAGAATACAATGAAATAAAATTTCTTACTCAACTGATCTTGGGCAGGGCTAAAGCAAAATAGGGTAAAACAGAGGGAGAGTATTCTATGGGATTTAAAATGCAAACAAGTAGTGAACAAATAGGAGTTCCTTTGCAGAAGTACACCAATAACCATGATATTTCACCCTACTTCCCCTGTTTATAAAAGTAGAAAAAGAATTAATAGTCTTATTAGAAGAGAATAAAGATTATGAGATGACTTCAGAAAGAAGAGTGCTTATGCAAGGTTAGATGGAGGAGGAATAGTGAGAGTAAGGGATAGAAGTGTAAGACAAAATAAAGTTAACCACAACAATAATAAAGCTCAGGATGACAAAATGTATTAAGACCAGGAATAACAATAGTATGATAAGAAATATATAATCTGGCCTTGGCTGGTGTGGCTCAGTGGATTGAGCACCAGCCTGCAAAACCAAAGGGTCCCTAGTTCAATTCCCAGTCAGAGTACATGCCTGGGTTGCATGCCAGGTCCCCATTGGGGGACACTTGAGAGGCAACCACACATAGATGTCTCTCTCCCTCTCTTTCTCCATCCCTTCCCTTCTTTAAAAATAAATAAATAAAATATTTTTTAAAAGAAATATATAATCTGAATAACAATAAAAATTAAAAGTAAAAAGTAGTGGGTTATTTGGAATACGAGTGAAATGAAAGGAGAAAAATGAAAGTGCATTATGAAAAGGAGAATAAAAACAAATTAAACAATAAAAACCAACAAACAAAA
Organism: Phyllostomus discolor; assembly: GCF_004126475.2. Classification (NCBI taxonomy): domain Eukaryota; kingdom Metazoa; phylum Chordata; class Mammalia; order Chiroptera; family Phyllostomidae; genus Phyllostomus; species Phyllostomus discolor. The sequence continues at coordinate 55,790,150 of NC_050198.1, read as the reverse complement.
AAACTATATAAACAGGAAGAAGAGAATAAAAAACATGCAAGTGCTGAAAGATATCAGAGTTAAATTTGTCTCAGCTGTTGGGTGCTCCACTGACTTCTTTCTGTATCCTCTGATTTTCTCACAGTTGCAGGTCTTATTGTCTTACTTTTGGGAAGAGGTGAGGCTCCTACATATTTTACACCTGCCAAACCAGTTTTGCAGGTCTTTCGGGATCCTGCAGGAAGAAGCTGACTGAGATCCCTTATTTTCTTTCCTGTGGTTCTGCAAAGATGGGGTTCAGTCCGGATACAATAATCACAGGTGCCCAGTTTCCATCCCATGCCCTCAAAGCACTATGGAGCCCTCCCTGTCCACTCTGTACATTTTTTCCATCTGGGCAATAAACCACCTCATTTTGAGACCCTTTCATCAACCCATGAGGTGCCCTGAGTGGGAGCAAATCATTCCCCCCACCCCTTTTCTCTGGCCTGGCTGCTGGCACATGCAATCCCTGCCAACACAAGGTCCCTACATGGCTCCTCAGTTCTTTTTTTTTTTTTTTTTTTTTGAGAAGTCCCCCTGGGTGCTGCCTGCAGCTCCTAACAAGCACCTGGATTTCCACACAGTCAACTCTCTGACCAGGTCACGGCCAGTTGGGCCCATCTCTTTTCTCAACTCCAGGTGTCACCACTCCCCAACTTCTCCGGTACTGTCCCAGCTGGTGACTGCCACCCCAGCTGAGGTATGCTGGCAGCTGTCTGTCACTTACGGCCTTTTTATCTCCCTAGCAACTTAACTTGTCTAGGTCTCAGTTGGCATCAGTCTGAGACTTTCTGGCTTTGGGAGGGCAGGGAGCTGCTCAGTTGCTGTCACTGACCTGGCTCTCCTCCAATGCTTCCACAGCAGCTGTGGTCTCTGTCACAAGGCCCAGGGACCTTCTTGTCGGCCTACAGAATCTCCTTACCGTCTTTTTTTAAGCAACTTATGCACGTTTTGTCTTCCAAACTTCATATCAGCTGGGATTCTCTTGGCTGTTCACTGTGTTCTTCAGAAGATTCGCTAGGTGTTCCAGCAAGTGGGTTAAGTGGGTTTAGCACCCATCCACCTCTCCACCATCTTCCTCCCTCTGTCCACTTTTTATAGAAATACTTAAGCTTTCTTTATCAAGAATGTGAGGTAACAAGCATTTCATACATTTAATTTTCTTCAGATACCAGCATGTGCCAACCCCATGCATAAGTCAGGTTCATACTACTATGACAGAATTATGTATATCACATCCCAACAATGTGTCTAAACCCTGAAGCTATCCAGTGACTGAGCCATCAACTGCAAAATAAACCAGGAATCCCTCACAGGGAATTTTTGTCAATGTACAGGAGAAAGAATCAGAAGCAAGCAGAGGGAAGTACTGTCATTGATATGGTATTGAAATCATTGCAGGCCTGAGTTTCAATAACTACATCTTCAGTAGAGACAGGCTAAAATTGTGTTAGCAATGTTCTTATAGAACCATTACAATTTTCAGATTTTTCATGCACACTTATGTGTGGCTGGCAGCAGATCTATCTAACTAGCTGAAAGTTGCAATGGTTCTACTTCTATGCCTATAAACATAGCCTAAGACTATGTTTCCATGATACAAATTGTGGTCAGTTTAGAAGAAAAGAGGGAGAAGTCAAGACCACTGCTAGGATTTTTAAGGTCAAAACCCTGGTATACAATTTATGTTATTTAAACATACTTTTAATCATGTACTTATATTATCTAAATAGTGTTTGTTTGTTTTTGGTTTCTAATGTTCAGATGGTATATATTGCTTTCCATTGCCTTATAAAAGTAATATCTTCTGATATTACTTTAGGAAGCTGATTCTCTTGTTTTTGTTTTACTTTTGTCTAGAAAACTGTTGCTGAACCTCCCCCATCCTGTGGATTGCAACAGTGCCAAAGCTTTCTATATCCTGGAAACTGAAACTCTTGAAGTTACCGTAAATGTGAAGAGAGAGTTGGATTTTGTTAATTTTTTCTGAAGCTGCATGAATGAAGCAAAAACATGGCAAAATAATCCTGATATAAAGTTTTTAAGATTGGTTAATATTTTCTATCTTCTCTTTATTATTCTGACATACTTCAGAGAGGGCCTAATTTCAATTATACTGTCATTCTGATCATTTACAGTCATTTCTGTTATACTGGTAGAGAACATTGTTTTCTCATATTAATAAGCTCTTCCATTTTTATAGTGATAACCAGATAGAATTTATGGGTTGACCATTAGATTATTGTATGATCAATTAAATAACAGATATGACCATGAAGTAGTTGCTCTACGTATTTTGGTAGTCTTAAACATTTAAGCCATTTAATTATGCCCTGATACAATCAGTTGCATAGCATTTGGTCATTATTATCACCAGAAAAGTGTATTTGGTTGTCTTTGCATTGATTTTATCAAATGACTTACTGACTCTTCTCCATTTTAGGGTCTCATTGTTGTTCTAGAATATACAAATAACAAAGGATTATAAATAGTTTTGTGCACCATACTGATAACGTGTTTTACTTGAATGTAAAATACTCCTGAGCACACTGTATTATTTGGCTTCATCAGTCCTGCTGTCAGTGCTTGGATCTAGTTAGGTTAAAAATATTTTTCCTTTTACGCACTAATAATTATTAACAGTGCCTTTCAGCATACTGTGTTTATATTTAGTAATTGAAATCCTTGATATTTAAAAGGAATATAAAGAAAAGTGTGATTTATTTACAAATCCTGTTCTCTCATTTCCTGTCTTTATTCTTTAATTGGCCATACCTATTTTATGAATTATGCCAGTGTCCCCTACCTCTTCTCTACTGATTTGCATAAGTTTATTTCAGAATTATTTATGGATAAATTATATTTTAAAGCTTGTGTGACTTTGCCTCACACATCATTGTGGAACTGTGGTGTTACATGGGAGTAAATTCTGAAGAGATGAATAACTGAAAGATATGTATTGCTTCAATGTGAACTATTAAGGGACTAAATACTCAAGCAGATATTGTTTTTTTAATATCTTATTTATTTATTTTTCGAGATGGGAAGGAGAAAGAGAGGGGAAGAAATATTCATGCGTGGTTGCCTCTCACATGCTCCTTATTAGGGACCTGGCCTGTAATCCAAGCATGTGCCCTGACTGGGAATCGAACCTTTAACCTTTCAGTTTACAGGCCGGCAATCAACTCACTGAGCCACTCTGGCTAGGGCTCTAGCAGATATTCTCTATACTTACTTATGTAGATAACTATCAAGCATCTAGTTTGTGACTAGATCAAATTTAAGAAAAAAACCTGAGATTTTGGAAAAAGTGGTTGTGTTGAAGCACTAAGCTCTTTTAGAGAATTTGACATTGAAATTACCATCATGACTTTCTTCTATGGAGGTTAAGAGTTGAAGGTGGGTTTAACTGAAAGAAAGCTAGATGTGAATGTTGCACGATGTTGCGGGATCAAAAGAGCATCCTGCACTGCTTTCTTAGCATCTTTTTACAAGGCTGTATTTTAAGAATTTAAGATTATACCATAATGTGTAAACTCTGGAGAAATCCTAAACTGTAACCAATATTTTTCTTCTCTAGAGTAGCAACAGTGAGTAAATCAGAAAATGTATCTCTTTTTCCTATGTACTGGCCCTAATTACAGAGATGGTCATTACTCAAGCTGACTGAATGTGTACAAGTTGTCTCTGGAAGAGAAGGTAGAGCATATGAGGCCAACTTGTATTGGGCTATGGTTATGTGGCACTGTATCAATTATATGATGAAACAGAGCTTCAAGACAATGAAATGTGATACACTAATTTATACTCATCTACAGACCATCCTATTTCACTGTCCTTGTGTCCTTAACATCAGAAGTAACAACTCTACTGTTATTTTGTTTTTAAGCTAATTCACAGGACTTCTTTTCCCTTTAAAGAGGAATAGTCCACTAATGCAAATGTAGGAAAAGAGAATACAAAAGGAAATTTATTTTGTCAGCATTTTTCAATGAATCTTAGCCATTACCAGAACTGGAAGTTAAAACAGTGTTTGTGGCATATCATTAGCCTTCTCTTTCACAATTTTTTACCTCAATTTTTGGTACAATAATTTCCAGTAAAATTTGTGAAGATTCAGTCATTTATTCATTCATTCATTTATGCATTCTTTCATTAAATATCCATCCAGCATTGAATTAAGAGCTAGTGAAACAGCAATTAGAAAACTGGATATGGTCCCTGTCTTCACAGAACAAACAGTTAAGCAAGGGAGAAAAACAATAACCAAGTAAACACATAAATGTATATGTTCAAGTTTGTTTTTACTGCTATGAAAGAAAAAATAAGTGCTTTGAGTATATCTATCAGAGAAACCAAACCTAGTCTGAGGAGGGAGAGCCCAAAGAGCTTCCCTAAGGATTTAACACGTCAGCTAGAACTTGAAAAACACCTAGGACTTAGTCAGGCAAAGAGAGTCTTGGGGTAAGGAAAACAGTAGGGTTTCTAGGGGCTATGGGTGGCAAATATGAAGAACCAGGCTAGAAAAACTTGCACAGTTCAAGGAAATTAAAGCTGTGTGGTTGGAGTAGAGTCAACCTGGGGAGTGTGATTGGATGTAAATCTGGAAATGTAGTCTGGAGCAGTGTCATGTAGAACATTGCAGGCTATGGTTGGGAATTTCGATTTTATGCTAAGTGCTTTAAGGAAAAGAATGTCTTAGGAGGCAAGAATTGAAATGGGTAGACAAGTTAGGAGGCATTGCACTAGCCCAGGCAAAAGATATTATTCTATATGTTATCCTAAGTAAAGTTCATTGTTGATATTTTTTCTAATTAGAAAAAAAAAACATGCTTACATGCTCCATATGAGAACTTTTAACAATACAGAAAATCTCTTTTAAAATAAAGCAAAACAAATAACATATGATCTCACCTATAAGTGGAACCTAATCAACAAAACAAATGAGCAAAACAGTACCATCAACATGGAACTAAAGAGCAAACTGACAGTGACCAGAGGGGAGGGGGAAGAGGAATAACAGGGGAAAAAAGGAGGAGGCAAGTCAAGGAACATGAACAGAGGACACATGGGCATGGACAATGGGGTGATTGACTGTGGGAGTGGGGCAGGCAGGGTAGGGGAGAGCAATGGGGAAAAATGAAGGAGAAGTGTAACTGAACAAAAATGAATGTAAAAAAATGGTTTTAAAAATTAAATAGCCCTGGCTGGTGTGGCTCTGGATTGAGTGCCAGCCTGCCAACCAAAGGGTCGCAGGTTCAGTTTCTAGTCAGGGCACATGCCTGGGTTGAGGGCCAGGTCCCCAGTAGGGAGCACGCGAAAGGCAACCACACATTGATGTTTCTCTCCCTCTTTATCCTTCCTTTCCTCTCTCTAAAAATAAATAAATACTTTTTTTAAAGAAAGGGCAAAAGATATGAATAGATACTTCACCAGAGAAGATATGCTGATGCACACATAAAAATGTTCAACAGCATTACCAGAAGAAAAATGTAAATTTTTCCCTTATAGCTAAAAATAAATAAAATCTAAAAAAGAAAAAATAAATAAAGCAAAACTGGAGGTGGTGGCCAGATGAAAGGTGAAGGGATTAGCCAAAGAGCATATATGCATGACTCATAGACACAGAGAACAGTGTGGTGATAGCCAGAGGGAAGGGGGTCAGGGATTTGGAGGAGGTGAGCAAAGTGGGGGAGGGGCATATTTGTAACAGTGTCAACAATAAAAATTAAAAATAAGCAAACTAAAAATCACCATTAAGCTTAGAAACCATAAATAATCACTCTTACCATTTTTAGTGGCTCTTTCCAACCTCTTTCCCCCAATGCATAACATGGATATTATTTTTCCCCAAATGGGATGATATTACACCTATTGGTTTTATAACCTACTTTTAATTTCCAGTGTAATTTTTAAAAATTTTTAATTTTCTTCCACATTTCATTTTTTATATGTTTAAAGTATATTTCATTTATTATTTCTAATAGGATTTTGTATTGTTGTTCAAACATAGTTGTCCCCATTTTCACCCCACCACTCTGCCCCACCCTACCAATCTCTACCTCCTACCCTCGATCTTACCCCGTTTTGGCTTTTCCCATGTGTCCTTTATACATGTTCCTAAAGTATATTTTATTGATTATGCAACTACAGTTGTCCCAACTTTTTGTTCCCCTCCTCCCTTCACCCGACTGCATCCAGTATTCCCCTCACCCTTAGTACATGTCCGTAGGTTGTACATATAAGTATTTTGGCTTCTCCATTTCCTATACTATTCTAACCTGCTCCTGTCTATTTTGTGCCTACAAATTATGCTTCTTATTCCCTGTGTCTTTTTCCCCCATTCAACCCTCCCACTCCCAACTGATAACTCCCTGTAATGTCCATTTCTGTGACTCTATTCCTGTTCTAGTTGTTTGCTTAGTTTTAGTTTTTGTTTTTTAGGTTTAGTTGTTTATAGTTGTGAGTTTGTTGTCATTTTACTGTTCATAGATTTGATCTTCTGCTATTTCCTAGATAAGCCCCTTTAATGTTTCATATAATAAGGGCTTGGTGATGATGAACTCCTTTAACTTCACCTTAGCTAGGAAGCACTTTATTTGCCTTCCATTCTAAATGATAGCTTTGCTGGATAGAGTAATCTTGGATGTAGCTCCTTGCCTTTCATGATTTTGAATATTTCTTTCCAGTTGCTTCCTGACTATAAGATTTCTTTTGAGAAATCAGCTGATGGTCTTATCATTATTCCTTTGTAGGTAACTTTCTCCTTTTCTCTTGCTGCTTTTAAGATTCTCTCCTTATCTTTGATCTTGGATAATTTAATTATGATGTGTCTTGTCATATTCCTCCTTGGGTCCATATTCTTTGGGATTCTCTGAGCTTCCTTGACTTTCCAGAAGTCTATTTCTTCTGCCAGAATGAGGAAGTTTTCCTTCATTATTTCTTCAAATAAGTTTTCAATATCTTGCTCTTACTCTTCTTCTGGCACCCCTATGATTTGGATGTTGGAATATTTAAAATTGTCCCAGAAGTTCCTTAGCTTCTCCTCATTTTTTTTGAATTCTTGTTGGTTCATTCTGTTCTGGCTGGATGTTTATTTCTTCCTTTTGTTTCAAATTGTTGATTTGATTCCCGGTTTGATTCCCTTCACTCTTCACTCCCTGTATATTTTCCTTTATTTTACTCCCTACAGCCTTCATTTCTTCCTTTATTTTGCAACTGAGCTCACTGATTTTTGTGAGCATCCTGATTGCCAGGGTTTTGAACTCTGCATCAGAGAGGTTGGATATCTCCTTGTTGCTTAGTTCTTTTTCTGGAGTTTTGATCTATTCTTTCATTTGGGCCATATTTTCTTGTCTTGGTACACATGTTATGTTGGTATTTGCCAGGGAGGGACAACTCACATCGCTTCACTGTGGCACCGTCTGTCTGGATGAATGTTACTCTAACTCCTTGGTTGTCAGAATTCCATGCAGTTTGAATTTCTGGCAGTTCTGGGTTTTTTTGTTTTGTTTTGTTTTGTTTTGTTTTTTGTTCATTGTTGTCCTTCTTTTGGTTATGTAAGGAACTGAAGCATTTCTGCCTATGCCTCCATCTTGGCCAGAACTCTTACTCAAAGTGTATTCCTTTTTATCATTGTTTTGTTTCAAAGAATTCAAATTTTATTGTATTATGATAAAGATCATGATAAATGATCTATGTGTATTTTTAAAGAACAAGTTTCTGTAGTTATTCTGCACAGAATTCTATATACAAGGTGAAGATAAAGTAGGTTTACCATTGTTCATATGGAAAATAATAGAATAATTAATAAGTAACAATACACAAATAAACTCTACATTTCACATACTCCCAACTGTAAACCTACATTTCCCTACCCTGTATACAAATTCAAGAATTTTTTTTTAATTGTGTTCACAAAACAAAGAAGCAAGCAAAATATAACCAAAAACACTGAAATAAAGGACAGGCTGACAGTGACCACAGGGGAGAGTAGAGGGAATTTCAGGGGACATTGGGAAGGGTTCACGGGAACAAACTTAAAGGACACATGGTCAAAAACTAGGGGGAGGGTGGTAATGGGAGGGAAGTGGGGATGGGTGGGGGGGCTGGAGTGGGAGTAAAAAGGAGAAAGCTATTTGAACAATGATTAAAATAAAATTTTAAAAAATTGTGTTGTTCAAAGCTCCATTCTTATTAATTTTTGTCTGTTTTCTTTATCAACATGAAATGGTGTATTATAATTTATGGCTGATGATAGATTTATTGGTTTCTTTTTATAATTCTGTCAATTTCTTCTTTATATCATTCGAGGCTATATATTTAGGTGCAGACAGACTTAGAATTGCTATATCTTCCTGGTGGATTATTCCTTTTATCAGTATGCCATGACACAATTTATTCCAAAAATATTTGTTGCTTTAAAGTAATGTTGGCTTAACATTAACATAGCTACATTGACTTCAGGTAATATTTGCCTAGAATATATTTTTCCATCACTTACCACACCGTTATTTTTTAGATATGTCTTTTACAGACAGAAATTAGCTAAATTTTGGATTTTAAAGTGCAACAAAGTTCCTGTCTTTAAACTTACAAGTTTTAGTCCAGTCACATTCACTGTGATTAAGTATATATTTGGATTTATTTACATCAATTTATTATGGGGTTTTTCTCTTTTCTGCCTTTTTCTATACTTTTTCCTCCTTGAATTATTTTTACTTTAATTTCCATAGCTTACTTTTATTTATTCATTTTAATTGTTTTATTCTTGTTTAAGTACAGTTGTCTTAAATTACCCCCCCCACCATTCCCCCCACTGCAGCCATCCCTACCTCCCTCCCCTGCTTGCAACCCCCTTTGGTTTTGTCCATGTGTCCTTTATAGTTATTCCTGAAAACCCTTCCCCCCTTACTCCCCATTATCCCCTCCTATCTCTGCTCTGGTTACTGTCAGATTGCTCTTAATTTCAATGCCTCTGGTTATATTTTGCTTGCATGTTTGTTTTGTTGATTATGTTCCACTTAAAGGTGACATTATATGATATTTGTCCCTCACCACCTGGCTTCTTTCACTTGGCATGATTCTCTCGAGTTCCACCCATGCTGTGGCAACGGGTAGGAGCTCCTTCTTTCTTTCTGTTGTGTAGTATTCCATTGTGTAAATGTACTACAGTTTTTTGATCCATTCATTTACTGATGTGCACTTAGGTTGCTTCCAGCACTTGGCTATTGTAAATTGTGCTGCTATGAATATTGGTGTGCATAGGTTCTTTGGAGTTGGTGTTTCAGGGTTTTTAGGGTACAATCCAAGCAATGGAATTGCCGGGGAAAACGCAATTTCATTTTTAGTTTTCTGGGGAAATTCCATATTGTTTCCCACAGTGGCTGCACCAGTCTGCATTCCCACCAACAGTGCACTAGGTTGCATTTTCTCTACAATGTCTCCAACATTTGTTGTTTGTTAATTTGTTTATGATGGCCATTCTCACCAGTATGAAGTGGCGTCTCATTGTGGTTTTAATTTGTATCTCACTGATGGCTAGTGCAACTGATCATCCTTTCATATGTCCCTGGGTCCTCTCTATGTCTTCCTTGGAGAAGTGTCTGTTCAAGTCCTTTACCCATTTTTTAATGGGGTTGTTTGTCTTAATGGAGTGGAGTCGTGTCAGTTCATTACATATTCTGGGGATCAAAACTTTGCCCAAGGTATGATTGGCAAATATGTTTTCTCAGGCAGTTGGTTCTCCTTACATTTTGATGCTGTTTTCCTTAGGCAAGCAGAAAGTTTTTAATTTGATGAGATCCCATTTGTTTATTCTTTCCTTTATGTCCCTTGTTCTAGGGGACATTTTGGTGAAAATATTGCTGCATGGAATATCTGAGATTTTGCTGCCTAAGTTTTTCTCTATGACTTTTCTGGTTTCACAACTTATATTTAAGTATTTTTTATACCTTGAATTTATTTTAGTGTGTTGTGTAAGTTGGTGATTGAGTTGCATTTTTTTTTTTGCATGTATAGGTTCAGATCTCCCTACAACATTTGTTGAACAGGCTATTTTTACTCAATTTTATGCTTCTGTCCACTTTGTCAAATATTAATTTTCCGTAGAGACTTAGGTTCATTTCTGGGCTCTCTATTTCTGTTCCATTAGTCTGTGTGTCTGTTCTTATGCCGGTACCAGGCTGTTTAGATTACAATGGCCTTTTAATACATTTTAATATCAGGTATTGTGATCCCTCCAACTTTGTTCTTTCTCAAAATTGCTGCAGCTATTCAGGGTTGTTTATGGTTTCATATAAATTTTTGAAATGTTTGTTCTATATCTGTGAAATATGCCATTGGTATATTAATACGTATTGCATCGAATCCATAAATTGCTTATGGTAATATGGACATTTTGATGACATTAATTCTCCAATCTGCAAACAAGGTATATGCTTCCATGTGTTTGTCTTCTTTAATTCCTTTCTGCAATGTTGTGTAGTTTTATGAGTACAGGTCTTTTACCTTTTTGGTTAGGTTTATCCCTAGGTACTTTATTTTTCTTCTTGCTATATCAGTTGTGATTTTTTCCTGATTTCTCTTTTTGATATTTCATTGTTTGTGTACAAAAATGTCTTTGATTTCTGCATATTGACTGTGCATCCTGCTGTTTTTCCAAATTCACTTATTAGATCAAGTAGTTCCTTGGTGGAGTCTATAGGATTTTCTATGTACACTATCATGTCACCTGCAAACAGTAACAGTTTTGCTTCCTACTTTCCAATTTCAATGACTTTCATTTCTTTTTCTTCTTTGATTGATGTGACTAGGACTTCCAATACTATGTTGAAATAGAGTTGTGAGAGCGGACATCCTTGTCTTGTTCCTGATCTTAGTGGGAAAGCTCTAAGATTTTTCCCATTGAGTATGATGTTGGCTGTAGATCTCTCATATATGGCCTTTATTATGTTGAGGAATGCTCCCTCTATTCCCACATTGTTGAATATTTTAATCATAAATTGGTGCTGTACCTTATCAAATGCTTTTCTGCATCTATTGCTATGATCGTGTAATTTTTGTCTTTTGTTTTCTTTATGTGATGTATTACGTTTGTTGATTTGCTAATATTGTACCATCCTTGCATCCCAGGGATGAATCCCACTTGGTCATGGTGTATGATCTTTTTAACCTATTGCTGGTGGAGTTTGCCAATATTTTGTTGAGGATTTTAGCATCTGTGTTCATTAGTGATATTGGCCTGAAGTTTTCTCTCTTTGTTCTGTCTTTTTGGTTAGGTTTATTCCTAGGTACTTTAGTACCTAGGTTTGGGGATTAGGATGATGCTGGCTTCATAAAAAGAGTTTGGGAGCCTTCCATCATTTTGGACTTTTTGGAATAGTCTGTGAAGGATAAGGGATAGCTCTCCTTTAATGCTTTGTAAAATACTCCTGTGAAACCATCCAAGGCTTTTTTGTGTCGGGAGATTTTAGATTACTGGTTCAATTTCATCTGCTGTTATTGGTCTGTTCAGCCTTTCTGATTCTTCTTCATTGACTTTTGGAAGATTGTATTTTTCTAGAAATTTGTCCATTTCACCTAGGTTTTCAAATTTCTTCACATATACTTCTTCGTAGTAATTTCTTACAATCTTTTGTATGTGTGTGGTATCAGTTTCAATCTCTCCTCTTTCTCTTTTGATTGTATTTATTTGGGTCCTCTCTCTCTCTCTCTCTCTCTCTCTCTCACTCTCTCTCTTTGATGAGTCAGCTTAAAGGCTTGTTGATTTTGTTTATCTTTTCAAAGAACCAGCTCCTGGATTCATTAATCCTTAGAATTGTGCTTTTTGTCTCTATGACATTTAATTCTGTTCTGATCTTGGTCATTCCCTTCCTTCTGCTTGCTCTTGGGCTGTCTTTGTTGTTTTTCCTCAAGTTCTTATAGGCGTAGGGTTAGGTTCTATATTTGAAATGCTCCTATCTTGTTAAGGTAGCCCTGTATTGCTATGAACTTCCCTCTCAGGACTACCTTCACTGTGTACCATAAGATTTGGATTGTTGTGAGTTCATTTTCATTTGTTTCCAGAAACTTTTTGATTTCTTCCCTAATTTCATTCTTGACCCATTCATTGTTTAACAGCATGCTATTCAGTGTCCATGAGTTTGAACGATTTTGAGTTCTTTCCTTGAGGTTAGTTTCTAGTTTTAGTCCCTTGTGGTCAGATAAAATACTTGATATGGTTTTATTTTTCTGGAATATGTTGAGGCTTGTTGTGTGTGCTATCATGTGATCTGTCTTTGCAAATGTTCTACGTGCATTAGAAAAGAATGTGTATTTTGCTTCTTTGAGATGAAAGGTCCTATATATATCAGCTAAGTCCATTTTATCTAGGACGCTATTCAATGCCACAGAATCTTTATTGATGTTTTCTTAGGAACACGTATCCATTTTTCACCGTGGGGTTAAAATCCTCTATTATTATTGTGTTGCTGTCAATATCTTTCCTGAAGTTCTCAACATTTTCCTAATGTATTTGTGTGCTCCTATGTTGGGTGCACATATATTTACAAGGTTTATATCTTGTGATGGATTCTCCCCTTGAGTATTATGAAGTGACCTTCTGGGTCTCTCTTTATGGTTCTTTTTTTGAAGTCTATATTGTCTGATATGTGTATTGCTTCTCTGGCTTTTTTTTTCCTGTCCATTTGCTTGAAATATTCGTTTCCAGGTGGGAAGATGGCGGCTTTACTCTAGGCACCGTTTTTCTCGGCTTCTGTGAAGAGGAGGGAAACTCGCAGATCAGTGGAGAAACAGAGCAAGTGGACTAGGTTACCAAATCACTTTTGAAAGCAGGACATCAAAAATTACTGCGATCACGGAAAAACCAGATGGTAAGGAGACTTCTTCAGGACAAAAGGGGCCCAGGGATCAGTGCGGGGACTAAGGGTGTGCAGTCTCCAGGCCCGGTGCTCCCGGGTCTGCCTCGGGGCGCCCAGGAGAGGGGAGTCGCTGCTCCCTTCCCCGAATATGGGGGGTGAGCAACTCCAGGGGAGAACGTGTTGCTAGAAGGAACAGATTGGCCAGTTGGACTGGGAAAAAAATCACCCAGGGACTATGAACACCCGCCCAGAGACTTGGGAGAAGTGAGGACCTCTAGCCGACAGGACCAAGGGCAGCCTGGAAGAGAGCCCGCACCCCAAGCGCGGTGGAAGTGCAGATCGGTGAAGAGCACAGAGTCAGGCTGCGCTTGGCTCATGCCCCATAGGGAGGCCTGAATCGGGCGCCCTGATCCCGGAAGGGACGTGGCGCTTGGTGCGTTCCTACAGTAGTGGCTCAGAAATTTCCAGCCACCCCGACCCGGGGAGCGGGGAAAGGCACCAACACCCGGTCGGAGTGCAGTTCAGCAGGGACCACGGAGCTGAAAAGGGCTCCGTTCGTGCACCCTTGGGAAGACTGTCTCGTGCTCGCTGTGAACCCGGAACGGTTGCGGCGAGGCTCTTAGGGTGATCCTAGACCCCGAATTTCAAATGTTTCAGGGAGTGGCACGCCCTTTTATGATTCCCAGGGAGGGCGCAGTGAATCCCAAAACGTCGCGGGTGCCTACTAAGATCATAGAGCTGGAACCCTGCAGGACCCCGGAGTCTGAAAGAACGGAGAAGTGAGATCCAGAGAGCCAATGTGCTCGGGAGCGCCCAGGTTACCTGACAGACTTGCTGAGATTTGGGCTGGGAGAGACAGAAGCATTTCAAAGGTCCCTCAGCCAGCTGAAGTCAGCAAGATCAGAAAAACTGGTCTGGCCAGTTAGAAACCAACAAGAGGTTTTGGTTTTTTTTTCTCTATTCTTTTTTCTTTGGTTTGGTTTGGTTTGGTTTTTGTGGCTGTTGTTAGTTGATTGATTTTATCTTCTGTTTTATGTGACATTTTATTTTTCAATTCTTATTATTTTTATCTCACAATCCCTTATGTTTCTCTTCCATTCATCCTAATATGATTCTTTCCATTCCAAATTTATCTCTCCTGCACTACATCTTCTGCTTTTCTTTCCTTTTTTTTTAAATCTGGCAAGTTACTGTAAATTTGTATTATCTTTTTCTCACTTTTCCGACATTTTTTATTTTAATAATATTTTGGTATTCTTTTTCGTTCTGTATAATCTTCTTTGCTTGGCTGGTTATACTGTCATTTGATAGGTTCCCCCTGGTATCTCAGTCACAATGTGTTCATAAGTTACTATCCTTCATCTGTTTTCCATTAATACACCTCTCAAGGTTCTATACTCTTTATTCTTGTTATCTAGACCTCATCAATTCTGCCACAAGACTGTCACTTTACTATTACACTTAGTAAGACCTAGTCTATACAATTGTAAATACTTCTCAATACCCCTACCGGATCTCAGCCCACTTTGCAATTTTCTGAACTATACTATTGTGGGGGTTGTCTCTATTCTTTTACACACTACTCCTACATACTAATCTTTAATCCAACCCTACCTTGGAATCTGACCTCCCAAAGCCTCACAGCTTTCTGGATCCAACTAACAATCCTCTCGTCCCCAATAAGAGTCTTACCTTCTTTCCATCCTTTCTAAAACGTGGATAGTGGGGTGGAGGATCACGGTTAACACTATAAGGAGCCAAAGGATAACCCATCTCTTCTCTACTGGCTGCTAATGTAAATATCATAGTATACTGTCTTGCTGTCTGAAACCATTTTGCCTTATTCCTCCAACTGATCACAAGAGTAGGGGGAAGATGTGAACACCAGGATACACGAAGGAGATTGCACCACTGAATCTCACAAATATTCTACCACAGAAGTTCACACCATAATTACAGGGAATCAGAACAGATCAATTTAAGAAACAAGAAAAAAGAAGAAACCCACGAACAATGAGAAAAAAATAAACAACCCCCAATTGAAGGGAAACAAGGAAGCCTCAGGAAAAATGCTAAATGAAATAGAGGCAACTCAACTATCAGATAGTGAGTTCAAAACAATGATTACCAGGAAGTTCAATGAAATCACATTGAGCGTTCAGAAATTACAGGGAAACTACATCAATCTCACTGCAAACTACATAAACATGAAAAAGGAAATAGAAACTCTCAACAAAGGTCAAGAGGAAATGAAGAATACAATTTCTGAACTGAAGAACACAGTAGAAGGAATGAAAAGCAGGCTTGATGAAGTAGAAGATAGGATTAGCGAACAGGAGGACAAAGTAGAAAACAGCACCCAGAAAGAGCAAGAAAAGGAAAAGAGGCTCAGAAAGAATGAAGAGGGATTAAGAGAAATGCGAGACAATATGAAACGTAATAGTATCTGTATAATAGGGATACCAGAAGGAGAAGAAGAAGAGCAAGGGATCGAAAACCTAGTTGAACAAGTAATGAAGGTGAACTTCCCTCATTTGATGAGAGAAAAAGTCACACAAATCCAGGAAACACAGAGAGTCCCAATCAAGAGGAACCCAAAGAGGTCCACCTCAAGACACATCATAATTAAAATGGCAAACTTTCAAGACAAAGAGAGAATCTAAAAGGCAGCAAGGAAAAAACAGGAGGTAACACACAAGGGAGCCCCAATAAGGCAAACAGCTGACTTCTCAATGGAAACACTTCAAGCCAGAAGAGAATGGCAAGAAATACTCCAGGTAATGAGAACCAGATGGCTGCAACCAAGGCTACTATATCCAGCAAGGCTGTCGATCAAGATAGAAGGCCAAATAAGAAGCTTCCCAGACAAAAAAGTCTAAAAGAATACACCTCGACCAAACAAGCTCTGCAAGAGATCCTAAAGGGACTGCTTTAAGGAAGGGAAGGAAAAGAGAGAGACAGAGACAGAGAGAGGGAGAGGGAGAGGGAGAGGGAGAGGGGGAGAGAGAGAGAGAGAGAGAGACATGTACATAAAAGAAAATGAATAAGTACCTATCAATAATAACCTTAAATGTAAATGGATTAAATGCTCCAATCAAAAGACACAGAATAGCTGAATGGATAACAAAAAATGACCCACATATCTGCTCTCTACAAGAGACCCACTTCAGGAAAAAAGACCTACACAGGCTGAAAGTGAAGGGCTGGAAACAAATCATCCAAGCAAATGGACAGGGAAAAAAGCCAGGGTAACAATACTCATAGCAGACAAAATAGACTTCCAAAAAAGGGCCATAAAGAGAGACCCAGAAGGTCACTTCATAATACTCAAGGGAAGAATCCACCAAGAAGACATAAATATTGTAAATATATATGCACCCAACATAGGATCACCCAAATACATAAAGAAAATCTTAGAGGACTTCAAGAAAGATATTGACAGCAACACAATTATACTGGCAGAGTTTAACACCCCACTATCAAAAATGGACAGATCTTCTAAACAAAATATCAACAAAGATATTGTGGCATTGAACAATACCCTTGAGGAAATGGACTTTACTGATATATTCAGAGCCCTCCATCCAAAAGAAGCTAAATATACATTCTTTTCAAATGTACACGGAACAGTCTCAAAGATAGACCACATGATAGGTAACAAAACAAGCCTCAAGAATTTCAAGAAAATTGAAATCATACCAAGCATTTTCTCGGACCACAAGGGACTGAAATGAGAAACCAACCCCAAGGAAAAAAACCATAAACACTCAAAATCATGGAGATTAAATAGCATGCTATTAAATAATGAATGGGTCAAGAATGATATTAGGGAAGAAATCAAAAGGTTTCTGGAACAAATGAAAACGAACTCACAACAACCCAAAACTTATGGGACACAGCCAAGGCAGTCCTGAGAGGGAAGTTCATAGCGATACAGGCCCACCTAAAAAGCTTAGAAACATTCCAAAGAAACAACCTAACCCTAGGTCTACAAGAACTCGAGGAACAACAATGAAGGCAGTCCAGAGCAAGTAGAAGGAAGGAAATAACCAAGATCAGAGCAGAATTAAATGACATGGAGACTAAAAGCACAATTCTAAAGATCAATGAATCCAAGAGCTGGTTCTTTGAAAAGATAAACAAAATCAACAAGCCTTTAAGCAGACTCATCAAGAAAAAAAGAGAGAAGACCCAAATAAACACAATCAGAAATGAAAGAGGAGAGATTACAACAGATACCACTGAAATACAAAGGATTGTAAGAAATTACTAGAAAGAACTCTATGCCAAGAAATTTGAAAACCTAGATGAAATGGACAAATTTCTAGAAAAATATAATCTTCCAAAACTCAATGAAAAAGAAGCAGAAAGCCTGAACAGACCAATAACAACAAAAGAAATTGAAGCAGTAATCAAAAAACTCCCAACACACAAAAGCCCTGGACCAGATGGTTTCACAGGAGAATTCTACAAAGCATTTAAGGAAGAGCTAACCCCTATCCTTCACAGACTATTTTAAAAAATCCAAAAAGATGGGAGTCTCCCAAACTCTTTTTATGAGGCCAACATCATCCTAATTCCAAAACCATATAAAGACAGAAGAAAGAAAGAAAACTTCAGGCCAATATCACTGATGAACATTGACGCTAAAATCCTCGACAAAATACTGGCAAACCACATCCAACAATACATGAAAAAGATCATACACCATGACCAAGTGGGATTCATTCCAGGGAGGCAAGGATGGTTCAATATTCGCAAGTCAGTAAATGTAATACATCACATAAACAAAAGCAAAGACAAAAACCACATGATTATATCAATAGATGCAGAAAAAGCATTTGACAAGGTACAGCACCCATTCATGATAAAAACACTCGGCAAAGTGGGACTAGAGGGAGCTTTCCTTAACATAATAAAGTCCATATATCAGAGACTTTCAGCCAACATCATACTCACTGGGAAAAAATTAAAATCTTTTCCACTAAGATCAGGAACAAGACAAGGCTTTCCACTTTCACCACTTCTATTCAATATAGTACTGGAAGTTTTAGCCACAGCAATCAGACAAGAAAAAGAAGTAAAAGGCATCCAAATCTGAAAGGAGGAAACAAAACTGTCACTGTTTGCAGATGACATGATAGTATATATAGAAAATCCTATAGACTCTACCAAAAAACTGCTTGACCTAATCAATGAATTTGGCAAAACAGTGGGATACAAAGTCAATATCCAGAAATCGAAGGCATTTCTGTACACCAACAATGAAACAGCAGAAACAGAGATCAAGGAAAAAATCCCATTTGAAATGGCAAAAAGAAAAATAAAATATCTAGGAATAAACCTAACCAAAGAGGTAAAAGACCTGTATTCAGAAAACTATATAACACTCAGGAAAGAAATCAAGGAAGACACAAACAAGTTGAAACATATACCGTGTTCATGGATTGGAAGAATTAATATCATCAAAATGTCCATACTACCAAAAGCAATTTACACATTCAATGCAATTCCTATTAAAGTACCAATGGGATATTTCACAGACATAGATAAAACAAACACTTCAAAAATTTATACAAAGGAGGCAGCAACATAAAATGGAGTAAAAATAACCTCTTCAACAAATGCTGTTGGGAGAACTGGACAGCCACGTGCAAAAAAATGAAACTTGAGCACCAACTTACACCATATACAAAAATAAATTCAAGGTGGATAAAAGACTTAAAAATAAAACTTGACACCATTAAAGTCCTAGAGGAGAAAGTAGGTAGGAAAATCTCAGATATTTCACGAAGAAACTTTTTCACTGACTTGTCCCCTAGAGCAAGGGACAAAAAGGAAAGAAGAAACAAATGGGACCTCATCAAAATTAAAAGCTTCTGCACAGCTAAAGAAAACAGTATCAAAATTAAAAGAGAACCAACTGTATGGGAAAACATATTTGCCAATGATACCTCAGACAAGGGTTTAATCTCCAAAATATATAAAGAACTTACATGACTCCACTCTAAGAAGACAAGTAACCCAATTAAAAAGTGGGCTAAAGACTTGAACAGACACTTCTCCAAGGAGGACATACAGAAAATCCAAAGACACATGAAACGATGTTCAATATCGCTAGCTATCAGAGAGATGCAAATTAAAACCACAATGAGATACCACTTCACACCAGACAGAATGGCCATCATAAACAAAGCAACAAACAACAAATGTTGGAGAGGTTGTGGAGAAAAGGGGTCCCTAGTGCACTGCTGGTGGGACTGCAGACTGGTACAACCAGTATGGAAAGCAGTATGGAACTTCCTCAGAAAACTAAAAATAGATTTGCCTTTTGACCCAGGAATTCCACTGCTGGGAGTATATCCTAAGAACACTAAAACACCAATACAAAAGAACCTTTGCACCCCGATGTTCACAGCAGCAAAATTTACAATAGCTAGATGCTGGAAGCAATCAAGATGCCCATCAGTAAATGAATGGATCAAAAAACTATGGTACATTTACACAATGGAATTCTATGCAGCAGAAAGAAAGAAGGAGCTCCTACCCTTTGCAACAGCGTGGATGGAGCTGGAAAACATTATGCTAAGCAAAACAAGCCAGGCAGTAAAAGACAAATACCATATGATCTCACCTTTAACAGGAACCTAAATAACAAAACAAAGAAAGAAGCAAAATGTAACCAAAGACACTGAAATAGAGGCCAGGCTGACAACGCCCATATAAGAGAGTAGAGGGAATTTAAGGGGACAGTGGGAAGGGTTCACAGGAACAAACTTAAAGGACACAAGGTCATAAACTAAGGGGAGGGTGCTAATGGGAGGGAAGTGGGGAGGGGTGGGAGGGGTACTGGATTGGGAGTAAAAAGGAGAAAACTGTATTTGAACAATGATTTAAAAATAATAATTAATAATAATAATAATAAAAAAAAGAAATATTGGTTTCCAGCCCTTCACTTTCAGTCCATGTAGGTCTATTGCTCTGAGGTGGGTCTCTTGTAGACAACATATGTGGGTCATGATTTCATATCTACTTAGCTCTTCTGTGTCTTTTGATTGGAGCATTTAATCCAACTATGTTTAAAGTTATTATTGATAGGTACTTATTCATTGCCATTTTTTTATTCCTGTGTTGCACTGTCTCTCACTCTTTTTTCTTCTCTTAGAGCAGACCCTGTAGCATCTCTTGTAGAGCTGGTTTAGAGGAGGTGTATTCTTTGAGACTTCTTTTTTCTGGGAAACACCTTATTTGGCCTTCCATTTTAATTGAGAGCTTTGCTAGATAGAGTAGTCCTAGTTTCAGTTGTTTGGTTTTCATTACTTTGAATATTTCTTGCCATCCTCTTCTGGCTTGCAGTGTATCCATTGAGAAGTCAGCTGATAGCTTATTGGTGCTCCCTCATATGTTACTTCCTGTTTCTCCCTTGTTACCTTTAAGATTTTCTCCTCGTCTTCGAATTTTGCCATTTTAATTATGAAGCATCTTGCAGTGGGCCTTTTTGGGTTCCTCTTGATTGGGACTCCCTGTGTTTCCTGGATTTGTGTGACTTTTTGTCTCATGAAACTAAAGAAGTTTCCCATCATTACTTTTGCAAACAAGTTTTCTATCCCTTGATCCTCTTCTTCTCCTTCTGGTATTTCTATTATGCAGATATTATTACATTTCATATTGTCTTGCAGTTCCCTTAACACCTCTTCATTCTTTCTGAGTCTCTTTCTTGCTCTTTCTGGTTTTTTTTTTCTACCTTGTTTTTCAGGTCGCTTATTTGATCCTCTGCTTCATGTGGCCTGCTTTTGATTTCTTCTACTGTGTTCTTCAACTGAGAAATTGTATTCTTCACTTCCTCTTGGCCCTTATTGATAATTTCTGTTTCCTTTTTCATATTGATATAGTTTTCAGAGGGTTCACTGTAGTTTCCCTGTAGTTTTTGGTAATTCTCTGTGAGCTCATTGAGCTTCCTTATAACCATTGCTTTGAACTCTGTATCTGATAGTTGACATGCTTCTATTTCATTTAGCATTTTTTCTGAGGCTTTCTCATATGCTTTCATTTGTGGTTTGTTTCTTTGTCTTCCCATTGTTTGTGAGACTCTTCTTGTTAACCTCTTCTTTTTAAATTGATCTGTTCTGACTCATTGGGTTTATGGTGTGTGCTTCTATGGTAGGTGATCT